>NC_137456.1:276092995-276597355 GCF_964235325.1 Thermobia domestica | reverse complement strand
TATTCACATATATTAATACAGCATTCTTATGATGCGACTGTGTGAAATCCCCCCCCCCAAAAAAAAAAAAGCAAGAAGAAAGCCACCGGCGCAATTAAAACACGGCGTGGGACCTCTCGTTTCACAAGGTCCAAAAGGGCACAAAACAACTGGTTTCTAAGATTTCCATCAACTTCTCTTCTATGAGGTTCACATCCAAGGATCTCGAATCAATTTATTCTATTGTTTATGATAACTCGATGAAAGAACACTCGAAATCAAACAGAATTACAGGCTCAGCAATACGATTTAATTACAAACATTTGTATGGGTAACATACACGTAATCACTCCAATATGGACACTCAGCATTAATAGCGGAATTGCACATAAACTGGACTCTCTTGAAATAATCAATGAATTTGTAAAAATAATAATAAATACAACTTTAACATCCTATGTTTATGCCCTGTAGGTAAAAAAACAATGAATAATTAATGAAAGTGAATGATCATGAAGTACTTGGATGTGGAGCAAACTGGAGAGCTTTGAGAGATCCAGAGACACGATGTTGGTCAGCACAAACTTACAAGGCCTCGGATCGAATCACGGACCCCTCGTTCAGGGGTTTTACCACTGAAACAATTCAGAGTAACCATCTCTGAATTTGTCATTTAGCCCTATGTTATTACATGTGTACATTTATGACTGCGATGTAAATGTTAATGCCTGATTTAGTTAATAAAGACAATATGTACCAGGTTTTGCTTAGAACATGACTGCATAATATATATATACGAGAAGCTGCTGAAAAGTTCGTAGCCCAACTCAGAAGGAGTGCACGTGGAATGATGAAATTTTACAGCTATTCTACATACTTCCCCCGAAGTTCAGTACACTTCTTTCTACGGTGCTTCAATTTGTGCAGACCAGTTAAAAAAATCTGAAGACTGTTCCTCACATCACTGTCCTGTAGCACTAATCACTTCCTTATCAGATCCAAAATGGTGTTCTTTTAAGTGTTGATTGAGTTTGGGAAGTAGGTAAAGAGGATGATCTAGACACTGAAACCATAGATCATGCAATGTCAGTTGTGTTTGCAACACTCGATGGACAGGGGTATCGGAACCTGACGGAACAGAATTTTTTTATTCGATTTTCCGCGGCCTTGCACTTTTAATTTGTCTTTCAGTTTTGTGAGTAATACAGGGTAATACTCTGCATTAAATGTCTGACTCTTGGACAGATAGTCTGTGAGTACGACTGCATCTTTATCCCAGAAGAATGTTGTAAATACTTTCTCGGTCCACTTCTGTCTCTTGAACTTCTTGAGGCGAGAGGAACCTGAGTGCTGCCACTTCACTGACTGTTTCGTTTCCGGATCGTTGTGCTACAAATATCTTTCGTCCATGGTTACTATTCGTGACAGAACTTGATCGGCATTGTGGTCCAAATGGAAGATGACTTTCCTTAGTGCCTTCGCTCTTTCACGCTTTTGATCTGCTCACAGATTTTTGGGAACCTATTTTGCCGAGAGCTTACGTATGTCCAAGTCATGATGAATTATGCTACCGATGCGTTCCTGAGAAATATCACAATCACTGCCGCATGTTTGGCTGAAATTCTGCTATTTTCAAGAACAATTTTACGAATTTCATCCACGATTTTGAGGAGAGTCACCCGTTTTGGTCTTCCTGCAAGTAGAGCATCATCTGATCGGAGGAGAGTCCTGTAATATTTCACTATTTTCTTCATGAATTTGCTTCGGTCACTTTCCTTGGTGGAACAAAAATTTGATCACAGCTCTCATCTCGATGTTCGTGAAATTCACTGGTTGGGCACACATGATCAGTTCAATGATCAGAAAAGCATAATAAGAATTTCGTTATGAATATGAAAATTTGTATTTTTACATGGAGATATCGTCTTCCAAACTGTACAATTTCATCATTCTACCTGTACTCCTTCTGGGTTGAGTTAAGAATTTTTCAGCAATCCCTCGTACATAAACTTAGTACACAAATTTAAATAATACTTTGTGTTATTTGGTGATTCAAATGCATGATACATATTTATCGTTTTACCTTATTATTGTATCTCGATTAGAAAAAAAAATGCACGAGAGTTTCAAAAATGGTGAAGTAGAAAGGGCGCAAAAACTGATTGTTGCCAACGGTACTCTGCCTCGCTACAGCGCTGAATAGCTCAAAATTTTCTACATGCCAAAGTCAGGTGACCATGGTGCTTATTTTACACGCTCTTTCTCCCATTACATTATCGGAAAAACATGTCATTCAACCAATGGAACACTACTTCCTGCACAATGATCTAGCGCCGTTAGTTCTTCATTTTATAAGCGGCTTTTACAGATAACTCGAATTATTGTTAATCTGAACTTCACTCTTAACTGAAGAAATCCAATCATAAATATTTTACGGGAAAAGACGAAATTGAGTAAGTGGTACCGTTCTAATATGGAACGAGCATGGAGTAACCAGGAAAATCACTCCTGAAAGAAACTTCTGTTGTATAACTAGAAATTCTGTAGTAGTATTTAATTAGAATATTAGTTTACATGAATAACTTATGCACCTACATATAACTTCCTCGTACTCATGGCTGAAGTATCTGCTTCCGGTAGGTACGGTGTCCTCGGTATCGAGTTCTAATGAAGATACTAATAAACGCAATAAAAGTTTCGGTTCACCTAGAATTAGGTAAATTAGAGGATGATATAAAGTTACATGATGAAATATAAAGTACAAGAAGCAATAAAACCTCGAGAAAATCCACGAATACGGTAGCTCAAAAGCCTAGATTGGTTGGTTCTAGTTTAACGTATCTTTCATCACCAATATAAAACAAGGACCTACAGCTTATGGAATCGAACCCAGGTCTCTCGCGCCGAAGTGAAGTATGATAACTTTGTACCGAGGGAGATGATATGCCTACGCTCTGGGTAAACACTATATCTCACTAGAAGTAAACACTATATTACTGAGCCACCTTGCTCCTTTGTTGTAGCACTCGAATGCTACAAATCAGTTCAGATCTTACAATCACAAATACTTTATTTCCTTGATTTCACCGTTATATAAAAACCTGAAACATCACACACTATACAATGAGTTACAATAATGAAATAGACTTAAGCTTGCACAGAAAATAAAGTGTAAATTATTACATTCTGAGTAACAGAGTTTTGAATAGTGTTTACATTCTAAGTTTTCAGCCTTATAACGTTTACTCCATAGGATGTGGTCCAAATAGAGCAAACATTATATTATATAGTCGTAAATAGGACGTTTGCTCGAGCGTTGACGATGAAACAAGTTATCCGAAGAAAGCTCCTTTCAACGCCAACTACACATAAGCAAAAATTCTACGTACAACTTTTAGAGACACAAAAGATTCAGCATCATATTTCCGAAAATTAACAAATTACACAAATAATGAGTAAAAAGTAAATTTTGCACTATGTACTCAAATAGATAGCCACTAGGCATAGGAGATGACATGCACAATCGCAGAAAATACTCGTCAATCGATTCGGAAATTTTAATTATATTGATACTTACATAGCTTTAAATTGGGAGATAACAATGATGATAATAATGTATATGGATGTTTCTTATAATGTGAAAAATAATTCGATTCGATTAATTGCAGAACATGATTACACAGTGTCTTGTTGCAGCAGGGTAGGAGAAGCTGTTACATATTCGTCTCTTCGGCGCCAAGTAGTTGTCTCCCGCTAAATCTCTTCAGCTCTCGCTGTTCGCGTGGGTTTCACGCGTTAAGTGACGTAAGAGCGGACAGAGCTGTGATTGGCTAAAGAAGTGCTGATCAAGGTCACTCCACCCACATGCATCCGCTGAGCGAGAACACACACACTCACACATAGAAACGTCGTCTGCTAGTATATGCTAGTCCTTTTAAATTAAAAAAAAGAATTAAACTGCTTGAGCTGCATATTACCAAAATGATGAATAAATGAGTTTATGACAAATGGCACCCGAACAGCTGATAGGTAAAGTTCTGATGAGATACGTTTATCCTAAGAACCCTGGCAACATTGATAGTTTGTGTCTGCGTATGACGAGGACACACTGTATAAAGTTTTGACGTACACATGGGTTGAGTTACAGTTCACACAAACACTTCACTTCACTTCACTTACTGCTGTAATTACAACCATATAAAATGTTTATTCAGTCTATAAATATGTAATATATCGATAAATGCATAGAAATATATTTATTACAGTCCTATTAGATCAAATGAAAATTCACTCAATACTTAAGGAAATTGGATATTTAACACATACACTAAAATATTGTAAATAATGTGAATAAAATGAGAAAACACTTCAAGCAATGAATTAATTTCAACTTTTAGAAACACTTTCACCTTTGCAATTAATTGAACATAAAAAGAAAAATGAATATTAAAATAAATATAGATATATTTTCCAGTTCGAATAACAACACTTCACTGTTCATTTATAACACACTGTTTATACTTTTACTATCTGCATACGTTACACTGTCCAAGTTGTCCACTATTCACAATCTACACCATGCTCCAGAACAATGTCCAGTCCATAGGCCATCCTCTTCGTTCATTCTCTTCCCATTGAATGAACACTCGACGATTAAATCTTCTGCTCCTATCCTCTTCCCATTGGATAGGGCTAGGTCCATCGGTGGAAGTTCTAGAAGGTCTCTGCAGGCTATAGTCCCTTTTTATAACACTGGACTATTTTTCAAAATTCGGCGCCAATATGAAGATGCATGGAATACTGACACTTATTGCGTATAAACTTATTAACGTCTAATTTGCATCTTCCTTTCTACTTTTTTTTTTTTTTTTACTTAAAATGTGCTGCACTTGTTTCCGTTGCATTCGTATTAAGTAGAGGTGAATAGAATGTGTGTTCTTCTTATTGTTTGGGTTTACGTGTGTTCTTCCTTGTGTTGTATTCTTCGTGTATGGATATCAAGTGTATGTTTCTACGTGTTACATGTAATTACTATAATTAGGAAGTTGAATAGGATTCATATTAAAATAACATAATTATGGTTAAAAGGAAGTTGACTTGGGATGGGTTAACAAAAGAAATGTAAGTATTTCTTCTTTCATTCTCTCTCTCTCTCTCTCTCTCTCTTTTTTTTTTTTTTTTTTTTTTTCAAATCACTTCACGAGTACAAACCACGACAAGCACGTCTCAAAACCTCAACGCCTTCGTGCAACTTCATCAAATAAGTACATGGTACATGATAAATTAATACTGAAATATACCTATATAGGACATGATGCTGAATAAAATATATATATATATAGATAGATAGATAGATAATATAATAAGCCTATAGATATAACCTTAATGATGACTATTACATGAATACTATAGTGAAGAGAGAAATAAACCAATATAAGCTCGAATGATGGAGAATTATATTGAGGCAACGTCAGATGTCTACAGATGCCAACCTGTATCCATCTTAGGGATGGTCTGACGACTAAATGAAGAAGAGCCAACCCACAAGAACCATATAAACCTACCCACTATAAATACGACCACGAAGACACACAGAGATGTGGTTAACAAAAATAAGTTATACTAAGGAAACCCCATAGAGTTTTATAGAAGACAAAAAGAAAAACGATGCGCATGAAATTCATGGCGAAATGTGGTCGTAGGTTTTAAGGTAAAACTTCAATGTTGTTCCAATAACAACAAAAGGAATACTCTAATAAACGTGTATATTGCTCTAATATCTCCTCACATGTCTCTAAATTCAAACTGACTTCTTCGAAGTGCTAATGGTAATACTTTTCTAATAAACTCAACAATTTTCGTTCATCTAAATAACCATGTCGTACATACCACAAAATATTTTCGTCAACAAAACTAGAATGTACTCTCACTTCTTGATCTTTATTATTGATGCTACACAATTGGTCTTCTTTACTTTCTTCTTCTTGGTTCATATAATCTCCGTTGGCTTCCTTTTCGGCTCTCTCTAAAATGTCACTGAACTGTTCTTCATCTAACTGCTGTAAGAATTCTGGTACGGTTGTACAACCAAGAGCTACATCGTCCATATACCTGATTAATTTCTCTTGTAGCGCTAAAGGGAACACTTTATTCAAGCACAACTGCAATACAGATGATCCATTTTTCACACCGAACACCATGCGTGTGTACTCATATAACGTTCCTTCAAACAAAAAGGCTAAGTATGGCATAGAATCTTCTGTAATTCCACATTGTTGATACGAACTAGTAAAATCAAGAGTACCTAGCACACGTTTTCCACTAAATTTAGCAAAGAGGTCTGACAACTTTTCTACACGCAGAGCTGGATTCTTAATTTGCACATTCAATGCTCTACAATCTGTTACTATTCTCAACGCTCCACTCTTTTTCAATACTACGTGCAACGGTAATAGATGACATGATGAACTAGGTCTAATGACACCCCACTTTAACAATTTTCGGATCTCTTCACGCACTCCTTCCTTGTATTTGTGCGGAATATCATGAGGACGAGCAACAATGGGTTCATTTGTATCCACTTCTAATCGGTACTGAAATTTGTTACACAGGCCAGGAAAACGGGCGAACACTTTCCTATGTTTCATTAACAACTGAAATAATTCTTCTTTCTCGTTTTCACTAAACAGCGTAGCGCGTGTAACTGCATCCCTTATTTCATCTACTGTGAAATATAGATCCGGTGGGAAGTCCTCCACTAAGTCACTAGCTTCAATTTTCTCTAAAGGCTCGGCGCACCCACTGCGGAACACATTCATCGTTCTCGCATAAAAATCATTAAGGTCCCTTATCTCGGACAACACGACAATAGGGGCTACCTTGCACTTAATTTCACTTACATTAGCTACAATGACATTTTCACTATTTCTCTGTATTAAAGGCACTTCACCACTAATTCCTTGAAATTCAACACGCAAGTTACTTCGCTTAAAATCGATGACACTGTTTAATTTCTCGAGAAAGTTTGCACCGAGTATTACGTCTTCGCGCAGTTCTGCTAACACAAGAAACTCAACTGGCACTTCCACATTTTCAATTTGTACCGGTAAAATAACCTTTCCTTTCACGTTCTTTTTCTTTCTTCCTAGAAAATCGCACAAAACGATATGCTCTCCTTTTTGCAAATGCACGTTTGCTACACACTTTGTTACTTCTCGAAAAATATTATACCGTAATAGGCATAGTTCTGATCCACTATCTAACAGACAGATTTTGGGTTGATCGTTTAACAAAATTTTTACTCTCATTGTATTATGACCTAATTCACATTTGATCACTTCTTCATTATCATTGCTTATATCATCTTCTGCTTGTAAATCTTCCTCGTTGCACATACGTGGAAAAGTAATCCGGTTTACACTACTGAAATCCCTCCCCTTTTCAGCGACCAAGTGGGAGGGCGCTACTAGTTTAAAGGCACAGAACTCTGCGGATAAAAACCACTTTGTTGCTATGGATATTGACGTTGCTGATTGTTACCATTATTTACACTAGGACCTCTATTAAATGTTGGAAACCAATTATTATTTTGATTTGGACTACCTTGGGAAGTCGACGCACTACTTTGATTTTCGTTTGCCCTTGCACCTTGCGTTTCGTTTCGATTTTCATTTGCACTTGTGTTTTGTCGGCCATTACCTTGCGACTGATTACCACCGTTCGAGTTATTATTATTTCTGTTAAAATTACCTCGCCGTCCACGTCTATGAAATTTCTTTTTCCATCCCTGTTTGAAATTCGGACGTGCACTATTATCACTACTCACTTCACTACCGTGTTCTACTTTCACATTATTCACACTAACGCCGGCACCACCTTGCTGTTTCTGCTTATTACGCTGATTGTCGTACATATTAGTAATTCCTGACAATCCTTCGATGGACTGCACACTCGCAAGGAACTGATTTATGTTATCAGGCATAGAACCCATCATAGCTAATTGGTACCGCTTGGGCAGGAGAGTGATGACGTGTGACAACGTAATGGTTGGATTTTCGTATTCTTCCAGAGCTTGAATTTGACTAAAACGCTCTGTAACAAAATCAACAACACTACTATAACGTTTTGGGTCAAACGGAATAGATCGCAATTTGCGCAGACGCGTAGCTTTCACTAAGGGACTCTCAAATGCATTCTGAAACTCTATCACAAATTCTTGAAAAGTTTGACACTTCTTACCGTGTAAATCGTACCACTTAAGTGCACTGTCTTTAAGAATCAATGGCATGATCGTCAAATATTCACTTTGAGGCACTCCGGCGAATGACATTTCTCTACCAAAATTTTCTAAAAATGCACTTGCACTTTCCTTCATCATATCACCTGAAAATGTAGAGAGTTGCTTAATGTCTGCTAATCGCAACGAACAACGCCTTGCCTTCACTTCACTATTTCTTGCACGCTTAATACGCGGACTTTCTCTTTCGGTTTTGATTCTTGACACAGTTCTCTTTATTACGTCACTTTCCACCTCTGTATCGGACGCCGTTTGAGACTCACTGCTCGATTTTCTCTCACGCTTCACACTGTGCACGGAACCTGTGTTTCTTTGTGACATATTACTTCCAGTATGATGGTGCTCATTTGCTAATTCTATACGCTGCACATGCTCTGATAATCGTTCCACATCTTGCTTAGTTTGTTCACTTAATTCACTGGCGCGGAGACACGTTTCAAAACACTGTTGGTTAAATTTACTCTGTTCGTGACACACTTGAATACACTCTTGCACTGCTATGCCGTATTCACTTTGTTTAGTCTCGCACTTCTGAATTCTACTTTCACGGTACTTGTCGAGACTTTCGACCAAACGCAACCTTTTCTCATAATCATCCACTTTATTGCAACATTCACTTAATTGACGTTGTTGATCGTTTACTTGGCGCGTATTTTCTTCAACTGTGCCCCGTATATCATGCATTGCATCGGCTAATTCACGTACACTTCTACGTATATCTTCACTCGTATTAAAACACTTTAATTCCACAGCTTCAATTCGTTCTATCAATTCATGCCGCACTGCACTAATACACTTATTCACATTGTTAATTTCACCTGACAAATCATCTTTACATTGGGATATGTTTTCACGACACTCGCTAAGTAATTCATTGATATCGTCTTGCATTTTCTGTTGGTTTACATTTATCGCCTCAACGCTTTCACTCACACGCTTTTGATTATCACTCAATTCATTTTGGTTTTCTTTAATTTCATTAATTGATGCACTCAGTTCCCTTTGCATAGATAAGAGAACTGTTCTAAGATCACCCTCAGCCATGATGTTGCAAATATAACAAACTCGCTAACACAAATAATTGACTAATTTCTACAAAAATCTAAGAATGCAAATAATAAAAATATTCTAATTTAGACAGGATTTAGGCTTCAATATGCAAGGATGAATGCACTGGATAAGGATACAATGACACGAATTTCATGTACTTATTGACTCGGAGATGGCGGCAAAAATTACGCAGCAAGTTTTGAACATCAAGAATACCTAGGCCTATGCTCATAAACACACAAAAACTGAACATTTATACAAAAAGAAAGGTTTCTGCTTCGACATATATGTCCCGGCACCATTTTATAACGTTTACTCCATAGGATGGTGGTCCAAATAGAGCAAACATTATATTATATAGTCGTAAATAGGACGTTTGCTCGAGCGTTGACGATGAAACAAGTTATCCGAAGAAAGCTCCTTTCAACGCCAACTACACATAAGCAAAAATTCTACGTACAACTTTTAGAGACACAAAAGATTCAGCATCATATTTCCGAAAATTAACAAATTACACAAATAATGAGTAAAAAGTAAATTTTGCACTATGTACTCAAATAGATAGCCACTAGGCATAGGAGATGACATGCACAATCGCAGAAAATACTCGTCAATCGATTCGGAAATTTTAATTATATTGATACTTACATAGCTTTAAATTGGGAGATAACAATGATGATAATAATGTATATGGATGTTTCTTATAATGTGAAAAATAATTCGATTCGATTAATTGCAGAACATGATTACACAGTGTCTTGTTGCAGCAGGGTAGGAGAAGCTGTTACATATTCGTCTCTTCGGCGCCAAGTAGTTGTCTCCCGCTAAATCTCTTCAGCTCTCGCTGTTCGCGTGGGTTTCACGCGTTAAGTGACGTAAGAGCGGACAGAGCTGTGATTGGCTAAAGAAGTGCTGATCAAGGTCACTCCACCCACATGCATCCGCTAAGCGAGAACACACACACTCACACATAGAAACGTCGTCTGCTAGTATATGCTAGTCCTTTTAAATTAAAAAAAAAGAATTAAACTGCTTGAGCTGCATATTACCAAAATGATGAATAAATAAGTTTATGACAGCCTTTAACTTTACCTACTAACCTTTAAGAATTTTAAAATCCTTGTAAGAGCTTTGGATGAGAAAAAGCTGCTGTCATTCGACCGATATTTATATGTACCTAAATACCCTGTAAGTGCAGGTTGTGCAACATTTCTTACACCTACAGTTCAGGACTATCATATCCATAAGAAAATGTACCCTCAATTCTTCTCCTCTCCTAAATCATTTTCAAAAGTTGACTTTTTTGGTTGCAAAACCTCAGACCGATAACCTGCCATTCTGCGGGAGAATACCATAATCCTGCCGCTATAGAAATTCTGTGGTTTCTGGTCAAAAAATGGGGCATGTAGTTATCACAGGCTTTTTTCTAAAAACAAACTTAACACCTTTCTGAGTTCTAGAGACCAAAACAACAACAACAACAACAATAATAATAATAATAATAATAATAATAATAATAATAATAATAATAATAATAATAATAATAATAATAATAATCTAATGGTGCCAGGTCCGGGCTATACGATGGAAGCATTAAAAGCTTCCAGCCAAGTTCTCTCAATTTCTAACGGATCCTTAGAGGCATGCGGTCTGACGTTTTCAGAATAATATACACTACACTTTCTGTTGACCAGTTCTGGCTATTTCTTTTGAATTGCCAGATACACTCGCGCTAATTGTCGACAGTCAGGTCCGAGTCTATCGTTCTGGCCGGTGGCAGCAGCTTGTGATGCACGACGCCATTCCAATTCCACCAAATGCGAAGCATAACCTCTCTGGGTGTACGTATAGGCTTTGTCTCCAACTGTGGAGTTTCTCCTCGCTTCGACCATGATCTTTTTCGCATATTGTTGTTATAGGTTATCTACTTTTCATCACTCGTGAGTAGCTGCTTCAAAAATGGCTCGAGTTCGTTACGTTTCAGTAGAGATTCGCCGATAGAAGAAGTTTGATCCAAGAAATGTTTTTGAGTTAGATCGTATGGCACCCTTTTTGTAGTTAGCTTTCCCGAAATGGTTTAACAGGATTTAGGATTTAGATTTTTGGGCTTGCGGCATCTATTGGCCATGTTAGCCCGTCACGTATCAGGGATGACGTTCCTCGGCGAGCACACTATCTAGGGAAAGACAAGACAGAAAGGATTGGGAAAGGAAGGAAGCGGCCTGGGACCTATATGTTAGGTACCACACCGGCATTTGCCTTGTGTGAATGAGAAACCTCGGAAAACCTCAATCAGGACGGCTGGGCTGAAAAACTTTTTACACTTTTTCCACCGAGTGCCCCCACGAGGAAGTGAACTCGGGACCGCTCGCACTGAAAGCGAGAGCGTTAGCAACTACGCGACGCGGGGCCACGAAATGGTTTAACTGCATATGGTTATGGATGTTTAGCTTATTGTCATCACTGCTTACATTTGGTCTTACTCGACTTTTGCCAGAATATCGTCCAGTTTTGTTGTAACTGCATGCCCACTGTGAGGAGAATCTTCGACATCGAAACACCCAGAATGAAAGAGATTGAACCATCTTTTGGTTGTTGCTTTTGATAAAGTATTTCACCCATAAACAGCAAAAATTTCTTCCGAGTCCTGTGAAATATTTGCGCCTTTATCGAAACAAAATTGTAAAATGTGTAGTTTTACGGAAAGTTCACTCATCTTCACGGCCCATTACCTTACGTATAATTATAAGAATTCCAATACTTTTTCCACATCTACTAGCTTCAACTATCAGCTATCAGGCCTCACCAGCTCCGACTCATATACCCGAAATTTGGAACATTAATGCCATCTCGTGAGCAATAGACTCACTACGTTTTAGACTACCTGACCAAACCACGAACCTAAGAATAGTTACGGTAAAAGCAGGAGCTTCCTAAGTGAAAGTCGAAAATATCCATAAAAATCCACAGATTTTTAAAAGATTTAAATACTTTTTAGTGGCTGACAGTATTTTCACCCAACAGACCTTTGTTGACACGACACAATATTTAAATTTATTGCTATTCTATTCTAACAAATGCCCACAACTCGAATTATTACGATCGTATAGTCGTATCTATATAATGACGAATTATTATTCACTACTAAAATTATCTTCAATCACTATACATTTATTTCACTTAGATGAGACACTATATTTCCCATTAGTATCAATTAGTTTTACAATTGCACAACGTATGGCTGACTTAGCTATATAATCATAATTAGCTATAAACATTTACATGTAACTAATTGTTTCCCTGGCAACCAACTCAACAACTACCTATTGCCATAACAACCGATCAACAAACAATTGCACGTGGTAACGCAAAGACAGGCATCACCAAATCAACATTATTTATGACATTCAATATTACATTTCTTCTTCTTCTGATGTAAAGCTTGTGCGTGGTATTATTACAATTTTGCCCTACGGGTTAAATAAAAATGAACACAAACTAAAAACATGATATACACGTTATCGTTGTACTATAAAATTTTTAGTTAGTGTTATTTTTATCTATGTTATACTCGATTTTTTATAAATCATAGATATTGCCAGATCTCACAAGTGAGAGATCCCAACCAAGTTTAAGTGGTGGCGTCTATGCAGATTTTAAAGCTTACCTGTTTCTTCTCCATATTCTTCCATAATGTAGTTCCTTTCACCATATAGAATGCATCATGCTTTTTTATGTAATTAATTATAGCCATTCGGTCTTTATAAGTATAATTTCTCCTAGAAAGAACAAAATAGATGGTAAATAAAACAACAGACTCTTAGTAGCTAAATAATAATAAGTAATAATAACCGAATAAATAAATGATAGAAAAAAAAACTAATTCGCAGTCTGAGGTTGAAGAATATGTGTACAAAATAATTCTACACTCAACGGTTTGAGAGATGTTTGTGTTGAATTCACATTAAATCTTTATTTTAATTTCCCACGATTATGCCCTAAGAGCCTAGTGGAAACGGAAAATGAATGATTCCACGAACACTACGTTGTGTAACATACATACATATTCTGAGATCGATCCAGCGACCCTCGCATCAGAGGTAAAAGCTCTACCAATGAACCACTCTACCACTCACATTATCTGACTGTTTAGTTAATGGGCTTATTCCTTTGTAGATGTAAAAGATTCCATAGCTTAGTTTCTTTCATACAGGAGCGTTAACAAATTTTCATCTGGATTCACACTATAATACTTATCTTGTTGGATTTATTAGCTTAATACAGGACAGCTGAAGTTTAACGTCCAGTTTCTGATGAAGAATGTGCAAAATATGGACTTATAGTTTCATATCGGCTTCAAATTACACACAGTCTCGCCGAAAGTGACTCCGTGTCTTTCACAGAGAAGGCGCAACATTAACTTCTAGCAATAAGTTCCCAGCCAAGTACGCGTTCTACTATATATAATAATTTTATTACAATTATTATTATTATTACAATCATTAAGTCCATGATGCGATTTCTGTCTTTCGCATTTGAAAAATAAGAACTTTAAAAAAAATACTAATATTTACAAAATAAATAAAATTATAGTATTTACTCGGGCAATTTACACTTTCACATGTTGCGTATCACCATTTCTGGGCTAAAATTAAATATTTCGCGTGTATTAAGCACGTAGCTCTTGGAAAGTACTCGAAAAATCATACGTGAGTCTATGAAGGAAAACTAAATTGCTAAACCCAGTAAATTAAATATATATATATATGTCTTTAGTTAAGTTTTCATGTTAATAGCCACCAAAGGGAATAACAATACCGTATCTCCAATATAATATCACTTAAGTTACAAATGAGTTCATATATTTATATTAAGTTAAAACTGGTGTTGGTTTTACAAATACTATTTTTATAAGAACCTGCTCTAATGAGATACCGATTTTTAATATTTTCACCAAAAGTACACCAGTTAAAATTACAAACACCATTCGTAATCTATGGTATGGGATGGTGCACTGAATGTGTGTGTACAAGAACAACTAGCTAACCTAGATTACAGGTGAAAAATGAATCTATACAAGCGTAGTAAAACATGATTTGTACATTTGTAGAGGCAAGTAAATTACAACGTTTCCTTTCCTTTCAGTTCACTGGTAAAAACGAAATATATATATATTATATATTTATATATTCCTAAATAAGGAATTTTTAATTCAGCTATTATCAACGTTCTCCAACAAATACTGTAAATCTCAATGTGACAACGAAGCGAAAATATAAAATTGGCTAAAAAGTGACATGTTTTGTCGTCTTTGTATAGATTTAATTCATAGGAACTTTTTTATGTCAAATTTGCGATTAAGCGTTGTGGAATAGGTTTTTATATAACTTGTTGGCATTTTTTTAAACTTCAATTTTGAGTACCGGTAGTAGGAAAACAGCACAAGTTATTAGACCATAGAACTTAAAAGCAACCTCTTAGAAATCCCTAATCACTATTTCTACATATTTTTCCTCTCTCTCTCTCTCTCTCTCTTTCTTAAAGTCTGGATATCAGTAATGGCAAGCTATAGCAGAAGTTATTAACAAGAAATGTAATACTTCCCCGCCCCGTGCAATAGTAACATCCCCCATCCCTAAAAAGAACGCATTTAAAAGTCAAGATATTAAGTACAATACTCCATCCTAATTATAGTAGCATCAATGAAAACGCAAGATTCACCGAATACGCAAAAAGTTATATTAAGTTCGTCAGGAACTAACTTTGAGCTAAAAATATGTATTTTAATTAAATATATTTTTCATATTTGTGAGTTTTGTATATTTTGTGCCAGGTTTCTGCTGCCCCTTGCAAATGCACGTGTTGCATACTTGGTAAAGTTGGCCCTGCAATTATGTATATAATAAAATAAAGTGAATTATTCGCCTGTACGTCTTCTTTGGCTTTTTATTTAAACTATTTTACGGTAACTCTTAGCTGTTACATTTCGTGAAGTTTGAAAAATTCGACGAAAAAAGAGATTTTACTATGGATTACATTCTTGTTGTTCCTGATTTTCTGTTATTCCGAACTTCTGGTTCATTATCCTCTTATTAAAATAATAGCAAGATGTGAATAGTGTGATTTATTCGCAAGATCATTATATTTTACTTAATTATATTTCGTGGTGATTAATACAGAGAACATTTATAAGGAAGGGTTCGGTGTTGTTTTCTAAAAAATTGTCTGACAACAGGATAATGGACCAGGAGTTTGGAATAACAGAAAATCAACAAGAATATAATCCACAAGAAAATCTCGTTTTCGTCAAAGTTTTCATCCTTTGCAAATGGTAAAAGCCAAGAGTTACCGAAATATAGTTTAAATAAAAAACCAAAGAAGACGTACAGGTAAATAATTCACTTTATTTTATTATATACATAAATATACAAATACGTATATAAAAGGAATACTATATTGTTTTAACCATAAACATCTTTACTGTCAAGAAATTCGCTTAGAAAATTTAGTTCTTCAAGCAACGTAAGCTTTTTTTATGGGATACACACTGAAGATCGTGAAATTCTCGTGGAGAACCTGTTTTGATTGCTGTTTGGATAGTCATGTTAATACTTAATATTTGTTATGATTACATATAATTAGTTCTAGTTTTTCATTCACAGAGTAAATTTTTTGTATGTATTATATACCTTAACTTTTACGCCGAAAAAATACAGTACATAACATATACAGTTGCAAGGAAAATTACATAGCCCACCAAGCCAAAACGAGAGGAATGTTGGGATTACAATACAATCCCTTACTTACTTTCATATTTCTCACTCAAGCTTAAGCAAAGTAAAGCAGTATTTCAAATCTTAATTGATATTTTTTTCTTTCTTTAAGACTGTCACGTATGTTTTCTTTCTTTCTTCTCTGGCCCGACCCTGTCACCCAGTTTATGATCTGACTAGAAAACGTATTTAAATTGATCCTTTCCCTGCGAAATTATTGACATGAGAGCATATACAAGTGGAAGGAAAAATATTAAATACAATTCACAGTTCGTTGTGAGATTAACTTACATGGATCGCAGAGGTTTCTTGGAAGTTTCTTCTGTCTCGGACTCGGAAGCTTCTTCTTCAGTCTTTTCTTCTTGTCTGAAATACATAAAACGAATATAGGTCTTAATTAATTAATTAATAAAATATCGAAACGTAAATATTATTCTTTCATATCACACAAGCAATATATCGTAACTTGGTAATCTTACAAGGCATGTATTTTATTTGACTATTATAAGTCCACATGACTAATATAATATTACTAATACTAACAGAAAAATACCCTACATGAAACAGCCACAACAGTAAGACGGAAGGAAAAAGGCAATAAAACAATTTTAAAGGGGGAGATTTCAGTTCACTTCACACTCGTACATAAACGAAATGAAATTAAATTAAATCCTTTAGTTTAACGTCCCATGTTTATGCCCCTTGCTACTTGCCACACGGATGATTAAGGCAAGTGAATGATTATGGAAGAGTCGGTGGAATGAGTGTGGGAGGAAAACAGGAATACCCCCGAGAAAACCCACGGATACTATGTTGCGTACATAAATGCTATTACGTATTACGAAATACGATGTTCCTTCATGAGCTATGTAGAAACAAAAGCATTTGAAATGTACTGACCAATTACCACAGTTTAATGTAATTTTAACAGCTTTGAAGACTGAATATCGATGGCTGTGGGCTAATCCATCTGGAACTTTCATGAAATGAAAAGAAAGGAAAAAGCATACAGCAGCAGTCAGATTAGCACAATACATAAAGTGCTGCTTCCGACAACATATCTGAATTTCCGAAAACAAGCAATGACTACTAACTACTACATTCATCCCTCCTTCAGCGATGCAAGGAATCGTTGTCAAGTCGATAAGGACAGAGTGGTCACGTTCATATATATATACGAGGGCTATCCAGAAAGTAGATTACGTTTTGGAATAAAAAATCAACAAAGTATAGGAAACAAATTTTATTATATACAGATGAAAGCCACACACAAATACTACTTTTCGACATAGTCACCATTCAAATTAAGGCATTTATCGTAGCGATGTACGAGCTTGGAAATTCCTTCGTCGAAAAATTCGGCCGCCTGCGACTTCAACCACTTCGTTACCTCTTCTTGCAGCTGTTCGTCGTCATCAAAACGCTGCATAGCCAGCCACTTCTTCATTGCTGGGAATAGGTGGAAGTCGCTCGGTGCCAGGTCGGGACTGTACGGCGGATGAGGAAACAACTCCCACTGAAAAGATTCAAGAACTTCACGCGTGACATTTGCCGTGTGGGGCCGGGCGTTGTCGTGAATCAACAAGATCTTAGAGCTCAACATTCCTCTGCGCTTGTTTTGAATTGCTCTTCTGAGGTTTTGCAGAGTTTGGCAATACCTTTGAGCGTTTATTGTAGTGCCTCTTTCCAGGAAGGCCACCAAAATCACACCTTTTCTGTCCCAAAAAACAGTCGCCATCATCTTCCTTGCCGACATTGTTTGCATGCATTTCTTGGGTTTTTGGGGAGAACCTGTGTGCCCCCACTGCATTGATTGCAATTTCGTTTCACAGTTCACGTGTTTCACCCATGTTTCGTCACCAGTAACGATGCGATCGAGTAAAGAGTCACCATCCTTATTGTAGGCGTCCAAAAAGTGCAACGCTGCAGCCATTCGCTGATTTTTGTGGTCCTCTGTCAAGATTTTTGGAATCCATCTTGCACAAAACTTGTGGTAACCAAGCTTTTCGCTGATGATTTCGTGCAACAAACTTCGCGAAATTTGTGGAAAACTCAAAGAAAGTTCCGTTATTGTGAACTTTCGATTTTCACGGACTTTAACATCGACTTTTTCGACAAGTTCGGCAGTCACTTTGCTGGGTCTCCCACTTCGATCTTCGTCGTGAACATTGGTTCGGCCATTTTTAAATCTTATGACCCACTGTCGCACTCCACCTTCAGTGATAATGTTGTCCCCATACACTTCACACAGCTGCCGATAGATTTCTATCGGTTTACAGTTTTTTGCTGTCAGAAACCTTATTACTGCACGCACCTCGCAGCTCGCGGGATTTTCAATTAACGCAGACATTTCAAACCGTCACAGTATCTTAACGGAGCACAGCACGAACCTCTCACTAGCACGGCTAGATGCCGACTGAGCTGCGCAACGCTCTGACCCCAAGATGGCCGCGCTAGCCCCGCCCCTAGCGGACACAGACGAAAACGTAATCTACTTTCTGGATAGCCCTCGTATATATATATATATATATATATATATATATATATATATATATATATATATATATTTGTCGCCTTTTTCTCGAAGAAACAATGAGCCAGAATTACTAACATTTTAAATTGGATTGTTCATTTCGCCCCACAGTCAAATCGAAACTTTTTTCTCCGACAAAATATTCTGTAAAAATTCCTTGACTATTATTTTTGAATATATATTTACTTAAGGAAACAACTGAAAATTTCAGGAGGGGGTAAAAGTGATTGCGGGAGACTCAGTTAAACTTGCTCAACCATTAGTTACGAGCCTATAGTCCAGCTAACGTACAAAAACTTTACATTGAACAAATTGCAATAGAAACGAGATCTGTGCCAAAATGATGCTGAGTACATTCTACGCAAGCCTGAAAAAGTCCTTAAGAATATTCAGTATGGACGGAGGTTAAAACCAATATGGCAGCCGCTGGTGGTCATTAACGGCAAATATAGTAAGAAATGGAGTAATGATGTGGCTCTGGATCAAAATTACAGCCTTAACATCTTTTATAAAAGATGTTCATTTTATTTCCTTCTAGTGAGATATTCAACATACCTCTACTACACTTTATTAATCATCTAAACACAGTAGGCTCTTCGTGTTGCTTGTAAGTGTAAATGTAATCTATGTTTGTGGTAATGCTGCAACTACTGACAAAAGAATAAAGTTTTATGAAAATGCTGACTTACGATAACAGTGATGCTATGAATGTAATCTTTATTTCTATACAAATGTGGAAACTTCAAAGTAATATAATTCAGATCAAAAGAATGAATAGTCCTAAAAATTCCCATGTACTAACTAAAATTACCAAATAATAAGTCCACGCTAGATATTAAGGAAAAATTGAAACTAAAGAATCCTTTAATAATACTGCACTAATAACTGTTCCTAACTCTGTTTCGTTTTCTTTTAATCTGTGCACTGTTCGTACATGAAGTACAGCAGCAATTCTTGCATGAGTAAGACCAGGACGTTGTTGCTTCCCACAGCCACATGCTTGACCACATACACCGTAACGTTTATAGTAAATATGTTTGAGTCAGTGAAAGGTCAGTAACAGCTGCATTAACTTTCCATTTTGTAATCGCCAGCCCTAGTCAAGAGGATTAAGAGATCACCTAACTAAGTCCGTACTTGATGGTATACATGTAAACTGTAGGAGTGATAAGCCCTGATGTCGGTGGAAGCAATCTGAGGTCCACTGCTGAATGGGATGTAGTAGTTTCCACACAGAAGAATCTAAATCTTCGTGTGCTTACATCTTCATTGAGTTCACCGCCATACAAGCATACCAGGATTTTCTCTCCAGCTTTTCAAATTGCATCTACGTCCATTTTTCGTCGCATGAATATCTGCGGCTTCTTGTGAAAATATAGATCATTAGTAGATTTAAAAAGGACTATTCTCTTATCCAAACCAAATATGTGTGATGTAAGATTACATCCAAATATACTATGCACGATTAGGATATTAGTCCAGATTCACCGAGAGACTGGCGTAGTGACTACACATTCTAAGTGAAAAAAAACAAGTCCAAAATAAAAGATGGCAGCATATGAAAAAATCTTGTAATCTTTCTCAGCAGGTCATCAGTAAAGTACCTTTAATGAGACCATCAAAAAAATTCCTGATGGTTGGGTAATCATTCATTATACTTAATATGTGATGGTTTCATATGGAATGCCCCTTAATCGATGTTTCTGCTTTACTAAGAATGTAACTAAAATTCATTCTAATATACTGCAAAAAATCTTTCTCATCTGCCTTCAGTTCCTCAACAAAATTATATTCAGCATGTATTTTTCTACTTTTCTTTATTCCACAGATACCAGTTGCTTTATTTCTGACTTTTAATGCAGCACAACGAGGGACATTTTTGCGCCGCGAGCCTTTAAAAATTAACGCTCCATCAATATCATTAAAAACTGATGTAGAGAATTTGAGACAGTATAGTTGATAATTACAGTAAAAGTGGAAAATATGTAAAATAAATGTAAAAATCTCGTGCATATACGAGGGTTAAGTCGTAAGTTACGACACCTACTTTTTTTCTTTCTTTCGAATGGAGCGTAACAGGGCAGATCGAAGATACACGTTGGAAAGCTTACGGCATAGGCCGTCCAATGGCCTCACCAGAGGAAGGCTGATTGAAGGTCCTCTTGGGGAACAAGCAAAACACAGTTAATTGAACAACATTGGTTTGTAGTAATATGAGCAACGGTTACACAAAACTACTTACACAGACTTTACAACTGTACACAGTACATGTCTTGCAAGTTACCTTGGATGTTTAGCGATCTTCGAGGTAGTCTCAAAGTTCATCGACGGTCCGTTGCCAACGACAAGGAAGGCGTTAAATACCATCGGTTTTACGTGATGCGCTAACGTGAGTCACCTCGCGTTGAAATCCTATGATAATGTCTGATTTGTTAGCAAAACTTTTCCCACGCAAGACACTGTTCGATAGGGTAGGGCACGCACACTTTATGCTTCTCATAACAGCGTGTGGCATACCCTGCATTTCTACCGCGAAAAAAATGCTACTTTCACATACACACGTTATTCACTCTTCGTGACCTAAATTCCGGACCACTGTTGCTTACCTACTTAACTTCGGAGCGTGCTCAGACATGCATTCTACTCACATACATTATCTGGTGGGACCACTCTACATTACATGCCATAAAACTTCCAACGTGTATCTTCTATCTATCCTGTTATGCTCCATTCGAAAGAAAGAAAGAAAAAAAGTTGCCATGACTTATAATTTCACCCTTGTTCACATGCACGTGCACAATAAATTTCTGAAATCTCCAGAATTGGAGTATGGAAAAAATTGGTCCTAAGCAGCAGTATCAAGAAGGTAAGCTCCTTATCCAACTAGCAGGTTTTTCTCCCTGCTACAGACGTTCTTTACGTCCAGTAGTCGGCCCCGACAGTTGGAAGCAGGTTTTCTGCTTCCTGTATTCGTAACCTAAGCTAAAGAGGACGGATGATTAAAAAGAGAAAGATTGTGAAATTAACATTTTAACACTCTCCCATCGAGACCACATGCGCTAACCACCAAACCATCACACAAGGCTCTGATCTGGTCTAGTAACCCTGTCTGATAATGCAGAAAACCACCTGTGTTTGCTTTTCCAATACCTCGCTTCACTTTATGTGCACATATCAATGACCCCATAATACAAGTGCACTAACCTGTCACATGGGTTATACACCTGTTTGCCTACCTGATTCCTGATGGCGAGCATTGAACGCATTACAGGGTTCGGTGGCCGCGGTGACTCAGTGGCAGAGCGTTCACCTCTTGTGCGTGCGGTCCCTGGTTCGATCCCTGTTCTCAACAAGCTCTCTCGTGGTGGACAAACACCAAGTGCGTGGGTTTTCTCGGGGTTCTCCCGTTTCCCTCCACTTTCTTTATTCCTCCATTTTATACATTTCTCATCACCAAAATCTTCCTTAGCCTCGGTGCATAATCGTGAGACGTTAAACTAAATAATATATTTCATCTCATTGCATTGTATTACGGGGTTCGGATTCCATATTAAACGTCTCATATAGCCTCTGCCCTCAAAAGAGACGTACATAAAATATATAAAATAGCTAAGCCATGAATAGTCGTACTTCATATCACGAATAGTTATAGTTTTAGTAAGCGCTGACACAATGTTCATGTCTTCTTCATGTTTTTTAGTCTTCACAAACTTTTAAACTTAGAGTTTACAACTGGCTGAAAAATGAACCACTGTTATATCTAGAAATTCATTGCAATATTCAATTAGGGAACGATAACAAATTAAAATCTGATAAGCCCATAAATCTGTGCATCGTACATTTTCTCAGGAAGACGTGTTCGTTACAGTTCTCAGAAGAAAAGTTGATTGCTTTTCTCTCAGACAAGTTGCAAAGGGAGGGTGTCAATGCACATTGGAGTTGTTTAATTAAAGTTTAACTACTTCGTTATACTACGTAAAACTGTTCATATTTGAGTTAGTAGTCAGCATATACTCTATACCAGGTGTGAAACTTATACTTTTTTTTTATTACTATTGCTTAAATTTCTGTTTATTACTTAAGAGATTTTTATTTTAAAGACCTTCATCCTTATTAAAGTTTAATAATAATAATAATAATAATAATAATAATAATAATAATAATAATAATAATAATAATAATACAAAAAAGGTTTACCTTTTTAACGGTACTTCTGACCACTTCATCCCTCCAAAAACTACATCCATAGGAGAATAATCATCGGCGTATCTTGACTTTTTATTTAATCTGAAAACCAAAATTTATATATTACAACCTAATATAAAGATGAATCACATATACAAAAAAAAAAAAAAAGTTATACGACTATTTTAGCAATTGTTAAAAGGTAACAAAATTTTCAGAAGTAATACTTTAAGAAGTCACAAAAATACTGGAGATAAGCGTAAACCATAAATATTTCCTCTTTGAATCACTGGATGTTGAACTAGAAAATTCATTTACTTGAAGAAGTCACAACAATACTGGAGATAAGCGTAAACCATAAATATTTCCTCTTTGAATCACTGGATGTTGAACTAGAAAATTCATTTCATTTCAGCTTTGAAAAGGTAATTTTTTAAGCAAAACGAAAGCCTGGAATGGGAAGAAAGTTTTCTCCTTGTCTAGAAAATATTGTTATGAATCATTTAAAATGACCAATTGCTAAACAGAGCAAATTTAAGTTTCTCAGATAATAGCTGAGATGATGGTTTACTGAGTTATAAAACAACAAAGATTTATTAGATTTTATTTTCGAATTTAACAGCATACATCGAAACTTAAAATCACATCAGAAGAGGAATCGGACAACATATAAATTTCTTAGATCTACATATTTACAGATTCAATAATAAATTTCAAACATTTTTAGGAAACTAAATGCTTGAGACTATTCTATTTACAAACAATCTAAAAAATAGTAAAATAATTTTCAATAAATACCAATATCTGGAAAATTTTCTTATTAAAAGCCTACAGGTTGTTTTCAAAAAAGCAAGAGCTTATAATACATAGTGGTTGAGCTAAGTAAAATAAATGCTACAATGTTAATACGTTGTAAGTAAATAGACGAACAGGTTTGGAAATTCCATAAAGAAGCTCCAAATCGCTCCAGCCAATCATCCAAACTTGAAAGATGGGTCTCGCTCCCTTTGGGACTAGGTATTTCACTGAAGATTTAGAAATTAGTTAAAAAGTAGAGATCAAATTTGTGGTCACTTTTGATAACAATTTTGAGAAATCACTTTCTGAGTACAAAAGTTACTACAAAGATCCACTCTCTTCTCCAGGAATTTACAAAGTTACAAATTCTTGCAATCAACTTTATAGAGGAACATTTCTACGAGAATCAAAGAACATATTAGAGACAACAGGAGAGGGCCGTCTACTTCAGGTTTATCTAGCTATCTAATAAATGTTTCTGAAGGCCTTTTTCATAAGGAAGAATCCAACCTTTAATTTGGACAAAGAAAACTTAGACGACAGATAGACAGCATAAGTACAGATCAACAATAACGTCAAGAAATTGCAATAATGGTATACTTAGATATTTCATGTCCCTTCGTTTACGAAACGTAAGGGTGTGAGACTATTAATTCACCTTGTGCACTAAAACTATACTAGATGTTTTACGATATAAAAATATTCTACAGAGTCAAATATTAACACACATTTTAAAAATATTATTTCACTATGGTTGGAGGAACAGTTATAATTTGAGGATGTAGATTCTATTACCGTACCTGACAATAATGATATTTTCCCACTACTTAATTCGGTCTTTACGTTACTATTTATAAGAGCATTCTCATTCGCGAAACCATCCGTCCAACAAGTGATCCACGTAAAATTCAACAAAGGATATAACGGAAAAAACATCCACGTCTGAAAAATCCCCCCCCCCCCCGTGTTTGTATTCCTCACGGACACATTAACTTCGATTTTTACGATATTTTATTTCGGCACCAGTGAAGCTGTATCTTCTACCTACAAAAACTGAAGACTGGGAAATTCCCGTCCTCGTACTCCTTATCACTCCTCCGAACAATTGATTGAATGACTTAAAATGTAATGTGTCAAAAGGCTGTACGGATAACATGAACTATTTTATACTTGAGTACTGGTGCAATTCCCCGCGCATACACGTATAAATTGTCATTGCATCAGTTGCAATTCCTCTAACCTCCTCAACAAGTGCGGTGGTCAAATAGTACAGCGATCACCTTTTGTGCGACACTCATGATTTGATCCCAGTCCATTTCAGTTCGTTGTGAACAACGTCGTCTCCATAGATATTCCCAAGCTGTTTCTCGCTATTTTCATTCCATTAATTCTCCACCAGCACTTACTTGCAATTAATATTTTGAATTCTTTAGCCTATGGGCATTAAAAATTTAACTTAATTTCAATTTCAATCCATTCTATAACGTGATATGCTGTCCTACGCGATTTATCAACTCACCTGTAACCCTTTATATCCAGAAGACGGCCTTCCCTACAACAGTCTTCGATATAGGTAAAGGAAAATATTTCTTCATCACTCATGACATTCATCGTGGCAGGAGCCAAATTTATTACACGATCCCTTGGCTTCTCGGTAACACCCACCACAGCACCGCCACCAGCCTGAAAGACATTAAGATATAATTAAGCTTTACTACATACGGGTCAATCCACGCCAAATCATCACACACACACACAAAGAACATTTTAACCTCACCATTTCAGATTGTGAAAGTTGGTGAAAAACAAGAGTTTGTGGAGTAAACAACATATTTCAAGTTATAAGCTTCAAGATAAGTAGTTGTCAGATAGTAGTGTTGCTAACCTGACAAAAAAAGTGTCATTTTTCGCAAACATGCTAAAAAAAAAAAAAAAAAAAAAAAAAAGGTCGTAACTTCACTCCTAATTTAGATAGAAACGTCATGCTAGGTTTGTTGTAAAGCTGAAGGAATGCCCTTTCAATAAAAGGTAGGTGTACACCACTTTTGTTAAATTTTGGGGTCAAGGTCACACATTGTGGCCTCAAATATCTGAAAAAATGCATTTTTGATTTTTGTCCAAAAATAAAAAATAAAACACATGTTGTGTAGTGTTACCCTGTCCACCTGTTGTGTAAATTTCATGTTGGGATGACTACGGGAACAGAAGTTACAAAAGACTCTTACTTTTACCTGTCATGGACTTAGGGTGTTCTTTGCACCAAAGGTGTCTACAGAACAAGTTGAAACCTGCCTTAGTAGGTTTTGTGTGTTCAGTGCTTGGTCAGCTGCGAATGTGTGCAGTTTGTGCTGGAGTGTTCTTCTATTTGCTTTGAATAACAAAGTTTACGACGAAGTCTATTGCAAATTGTTGATTAACGACGAATAAATAATTCTGTGTCGCAAGTGACTTTGTCAGTATGAGGTGGTGTTTGGGAAATTAAAAGGTATGTGAGAATGGAAAGTAAATACGAAGCTACAAGGTGCTGTAATCCATTTGGTATAGAAAATAAGAGTAGAGTAAAACAATTACGAAAGGTGCTGCCACGGGTGACAGAGAAATTCCCACATCTGGAAACTGATCAAAAGATATGTGATAACTGTAGGAAACGAATGAAGGACTTCCCCAGTGAAACCAGTGCATATGTAGGTGTGAGTGGACAGTGAACAATGTGAACTAAGTGGTTCTGAAATGCACACGGATCTTCATGCAGTGACAAGACAAGCAGCAATCGAAGCCTTGAATGAAAGTCTGCAAAGTGTTGGCGAATCATCTATAAAGTGACAAAAAAATGAAATCTGGAAAGCACAGGAAAGGAAAATGTAGAAAATCATAAAGACTGTGCACGAGAAAATCTGTCTAATGCTAAGTGATGAACCCGTGCCAAAGCATAAGTGCTATGAAAGTAAAATGCTGCAGCAAATAAAGGAAAGGTTTGAACAAACAACTGATAGAAATGTGGAAGTAACATTGTTGACCCTCCTGCCGAAGGACTGGAGCATCAGAAAAGTGCACGACGGTGAGTTTCCTCGTGCCAGTGAATACATGATACGGAAAACTAAGCACTTGGTGGCAGAATCAGGTGTGTTGACATCACCGAATCCAAAACCAGGAAGAGTTTAAGGCCAGAAACAGAAAATTGTGGAGGAGTATTACTGTGATGTTAGTGTGAGTAGAATGATGCCAGAGAAGAGACTTTGTGACAGTTTGAACAGGGGAGACCAGACAGCACAGACAAAAAGGCTGATCTTGAATAACCTGAGAGAATTGTACACGCACTTTAAACAATTCCACCTGGATATAAAGATAGGATTTTCGAAGTTTGCTTCCCTTCGCCCCAAGCAGTGTGTTCTGGCGGGAGCAAGTGGTACGCACAGTACGTATGTGTGTGCACTACATCCGAACATGAAACTGTTACTTGATGGATGTAAGCTGGGTAAGTTGTTGGAAAATGCGTAGGTCTGCTTATCAACGTACCACCACTGCCTGTCAATTATGATGCGCAACCCTCCTCAAGAGAAGTGCTTCTTCCAGCAGTGCACTGAATGCTCAGGAACTGACAAGGTGAGGGTCATTCTGGATAATGTTCTACAACAGAATGCAATTGAACATGTTACCTTCAGTGAGTTACTTCTAATACATGTACCCTCGAGATATTAGTGAAGCCAACTGACAAATTTGTTGACCAATTTATTTCTAAATTAACACTCTTGCAGGCACATGCTTTTATTGCAACTCAACAGACAAGGTATATGAATGACACTAAAGATGGGTTAACTGTGGGTGCAGTTGTTGTTATATGTGCCCTTGCGGAAAATTGTTCCTTCATTTTGCAAGACGAGGTCCAAGGTTTCCATTGGAACAATGCACAAGCAACTGTTCATCCATTTGCTGTTTATTTCCGTGTAACCCCTGCAGGTGGAATCGCACAACTAACCTTATCATTATCTCAGACTGTATGCAACATGACAAGGCTGCTGTACATGTGTTTCAGAAGAGAATGATTAGATGTTCGAAAGAAAACATCAACGCATTATCTAAGATATATTATTTTTCTGATAGCAGTGGTGCACTAAACAAAAACAGGAAAAACTTCACAAATTTGTTGCACCACTACGATGACTTTGAAATCCATGCTGAGTGGCACTTCTTTGCCACTTCCCATGGAAAGAGTGTGTGTGATGGGCTTGAAGGAACAATAAAGAGGCCAGCCGCTAGAACAAGTTTACAGCACACATCTTCAGACCAAATAATTATTCCACAGCAGCTGTTTGATTGGTCAAAGAAGAATGTGCACAACATAAACTTTACATATGTTACTCATCAAGAAGTTAATGAGTAAGCAGTACCAGGAATAGAAAAGCTTCATGCATTCGTACCAGTACCAGTTGACAAGTTAGTTGTAAAAAGATATTCTACAGCAGCCGAAAGTGTAGTGCACCACATGAACATTTTACGACAATCAGTTTCACCGGAGGAAGCGAACGGATTTGTGACATGTGTTTTTGGTGATGCATGGTGGTTAGACATGTGATGACAGTGAATGCTGACACACAGGTAGTTATTAACTTCCTTCATCCCCATACTCCACATATGATGAAACGCATTCAGAATCCTGGATTGAAAAGACCAACAGTGGAAGCAATTAAATTGTGTGGAGTGATCCGTGAAGAAAAACATGTAACGCCATCAACCTCCTCAGCAAAAAGAAAAAGATGTGGTTTGTGTGGCAGAAGACAAGACAAGAAAAACCACTGTAGTGTGTGTGAAATGCTCAATTCCAGTCTGTGGTGTTCATAGTGCCGTTTATTGCGATAAATGCGAGTAACTCGTTTGCTTTTGAAATTTATTTTTTTTTTAAATTTTTATTTATTTTTTTTTTTTTTTTCAAGCAACATGTAAGAGCCATCAAAATGTTCGTTTTCAGTGAGTTGCAAGTATTACACGCATCATATTAGACAGCGCAGCATCCACTGGTATATAAATACATAATAAAAATCTTAAAAACTCTTTTATACATTGCTTAAAAACTTCTATGTAGTCAACGTTCACATTTTTTATTATTTGTATTAGTTCCTCTATCTCTATTAGTATAATAGTGAATTATATAGTAATAGTGTAAATAATATATCCTTTATATAAATAAACCTTCGGTATAAAGGTTAAGAATTTGTAGATACCTGTTTTAGGAAATTCTATTTTGGGGTCAAACTGACCCCACATATGAAGGGTAGGGGAAAAAAACAAGGAATGTCCACGTGTGTGCTTTAACGGATGCTTTGCCCTATCTGTTGATGACTCTTGGTACTATTTGACTGTATATGCCATGCATGCGTAGATGTAGAAATGTCTATGTAAAAAGGGGCAAAAATTTGTCTAACCTATTCATTTTGTACGCGGGTTTCAATATTAAAACGCCGTTTTCTCGAAAATACAGTTTTGTGACATTCCTTCTGTTCCCCCCATACCCTTCATATGTAAAGTACGATAATAAAAAAATGGACGGTACCAAAACGAAAAAAATTATACGTGAAGAAAAAAAAAATGTTAGCTGTAAATTGGTGCATGGAAGCTTCTCAGTTGCGGTAAATTATTTGCCAATCATGGCAGAATGCCAATGACACATTTAAATAAAACCATATACAGATCCTTATAAAATTAATGGAAACACCTGAAGTTTGAAATATGTATGGGTTGATAACGGAATCAGGTGGTGATCGTAGCAGTGGACTGTTGCTGGTGGTGTGTTAGAACAAACTCCGTACTACGGAGAAAGGATAAACTGAACTGACGTTGATACTGCAAAATGGACTTTAAAAAATGAAATGAAATCATTCTGCTTTACGTCCCATGGTTGTAAATGAAAAATGAAATGAAATCTTTAAGTTTTACGTCCCACGGTTATGCCGGTTAGGCTAAAGGAGACGGTGATGATGAGAGATGAGTGAAATGGTGGAATGAAGAAAGTGGGAGGAAACGGGAGAACCCCGAGAAAACCCACGAGCACGGTGTTTGTCCACCACAAAGTTCACTTGGCGGGGGCTGGGATCGAACCCGGGACCCCAAGCACCAGAGGTGAACGCTCTACCACTGAGCCACCGCGCCCCCTGTCCCATGGTTGTGTCGGCTAGGCTAAAGGAGACAATAATGAAAAATGAATGCAATAATGGAACGAATAAAGTGAGAAGAAACGGGAGAGCCCCGAGAAAACCCACGTACATAGTGTTTGTGCACGACCAATTCCACCTGGCGCGAGCTAGGATCGAACCAGGAACCCCACGAACCACAGATAAAGTTCTACCACTGAGCCACCAGGCCCCCTCTCCGATTTCCAAAGAGAGCAAATTGGCACTCGGTTATGTGGTCAAAGTAGTGAGTGAGTTCGGTGAGAGGCAAGGTACAGTGTCAGGGTTGGCTGGTTTAAACCAGCTGTTTTTTTTTTTTTTTTCAAAAAAGCCAACTGGTTTTAACCAAAAAACGAAAAATGTTCGTAAAAGTGTAAGTGTTCGTAAAATCTTGATGAACACCAATTTGTGGGTTATCACGTTTCACACCCGTATATTATTCGCATTATATTCCGACCTAAATTCCCCATTCATTACTCATAGAGATTGTACTACAAAAGCAACTTTTTTCATAAGTTTATGATTTTTTTGTGATCTTTTTATAGTTTGTTATAATTGCTATGTAATTGCAATCAAAGAAAAGTTCTAAATATTGTTTCGTCTTAATAACGTTTACTATTTATAAAATACATCAAAATGTCGTACTTTTGGTGAGATCATACAAATCCCACGAGAGGCATTTATTGAAATCAGAATGAATATCTATTTATGTATAAATGGGTTGGAGACAAAGTGGACTCAAATAATTCATATCTTTATTCACTTTTCTTACTGATATGCAAATTAAGTCGTTGTATTTCTTTAACTTGGACTGAAAGTCGTAGTGAACAAACTTGGACTAAATTAGTTCTTCTGTATTCTGCAGTATTTTGAAATTGTCCATATGTAATTCTGTATAATGGCTTCACTTGTGCAACTGTTTATCTTTTTGTCCTTCTGAAATGACTCTTGGCAATTATATTAGCAAGTATGTAAAGATCAGTTCAACGTATTTTTATCGGGAGTCCTCCGTGAGTGAGTCGGCAGACGTATCGCATATATGACCAATTAGTTACGGTTTCGAGTTCAAACGGAGGACAATTTTTCTCGGATGTAAGCCGAGAAGCGGTTTGGATTCCGCTTTAAGCTTACGTGACCCCTTCCAGCATAACCTGGTTGTTGCATAAAAACACCAAGGCGAAACAGACTTATTTCTGTCCATATGTGATATAAACACATAGAGCAAATTATTTAAACCAAAAAAACCGGGTTCAAACAAAAAACTGTTTTTTTTTTTCAATAAAAAACATAGTTTTTGCTAATCCTGTACAGCGTCCCAGGCGATGACGGCAAAACCACATCGGCGAAGAGGAATAGCGGCCGGAAGAAAACCCTCAAGGACATGTTCCACAGAGCATTAAAGCAGATTGTCAGTTACAACCGTCGTGCGACTGCAGCGCAAGTGATGGTGAAACTCAAACAGCACGTCCCACAGCTTATGTCAACAATCACGACCTGACGACCTGCCGCAATTTACATGACATGGACATACGGGGTCGGATTGCACGAGTGAAACCACTAATAAGGAACTGTAACATTTTAGCATGACGTGACAATGGTGCGCCAACATCAACATAAACCGCTGATGACTGAAAAGTATAATATGGCTGAATGAGTTGTTGTTCCCTATTTCAAAATGAAATGAGAAATTAAATATTTCAGCTTAACGTCCCACGATTATGCCCTTTCAGGCTAAGAGGAACGATGATAAGGACAAGTGAATGATGATGGAAGAATTGGTGGAATGATAAAGTGGGAGAAAACGGGAATAGCGCGAAAAACTCAAGAGCACGATGTTGCTACTACAAACTTAATCGACCTGGGGTCGAATCAGGGACCCCACGCACCAGAGGTAAGCGCTCTACCACTGAGCCACCGTGCACATGTTCCTTATTTCAAACCAACGTCGCAGTGTCCATCCAACCATGGCGACGACTCGGTGATGCTGAAGGCCACAATATCTGGCTTTTAGTGGGTCCCGCGCTGATGCTTACCGATCATGTCACTGCCTGTGATTATTTCGTCATTTTAGGAGTCCATGTACACCATATGATCCAGATGTTGTTTCAGGGCAATGATTCGATATTCCAGGACGATAATGCGCCCATTCACACAGCTCGAGCTGTTGCGACGTGGTTTGAGGAACATCAGAACAAAGTTGAACATCTCACCTGATCTGCCCAATTCCCAGATCTAAACATAACTGAGCATCTGTGTTCCGTTTTGAAGACACGAATTCGGCGCAGATTTTCGCCCTCATTCTTCCTCACTGAACTGAATAATGCGCTGCACGAAGAATGGTGTAATATGCTACCTTTCACGACCTCTATGACCCTATTCCCACATTGCATCAGAGCTGTGCTGAGAACGAACGGTGACCCAACGTCATATTAATGTCATAAGTTGCAATTTTTTCAGGTGTTTCTATTAAAATGATAAGGCTCTGTATAAATCTTAAACTTATTTTATAGAGAATATGCAACCTAATTTGCTGCAACTTTCGTTTGGGTTATAATTTCATAGGAAGAGCGAGGAAGTGGAACGATGATTATAAATTTCATAATACCAATAAAGTCCCGATTCTCTAAGCCAGTGGCACTCAACCTAGGTATCCGCACTCTTAGGAATACGCGATGACTTCTTAAGTAGTATGTAAAATTTAAAATAATAATTATATAATCTAATTCTATTCTGTAACACCATCTTTCTCAGCTCAACCACAGGTTGGTGGGCAACATGGAAATTTTAAAACTTTTCTGTCCCTTGGAAGAGCTGTTTTATACTTTGATAAGGTCTCTTCTTCGTAACTGCATTTAGGTATTCTATAGTTGGTCTTCCTCTTCCTGGTTTTCCCTCTATCAACACGGATCCAATCGGAGTGCCGAATAAGATGGCCAAGCATTCTGTTTCTTCTCTTTCCTATTATCTTTATGATCTGTCGTCCTTCATTAGGAGTATATCTTCATTCCTTTTCCTTTTGATCCGTGCCAACACTACATTTCAAATGCTTTCAGCTTGGATATTTCTGCTTTTCTCAATGTCCACATCTCTGATCCGTAAAGCGCCACATTCCATATCAGAGTCTTAATAAATCATTTTCGAACGTCAAACGACACATTTCTTAGCAGTCCTCTTTTCCTATTGAATACTTGTTTACCCTGCGCTATTCTTGAACTTACATCTTTTTCACTTCTTCCATCCAAGGATATTAGACTTTCTAAATTGGGGAACGTTTTAACGTCTTCGATTCTCTTTTCATCTAGTCATACGTTTGCCCTTCCTGTCCTGCTCTCGTGCACTTTATCACTTGGTTTTCTTCTATTTATCTTCATTTTGCATGTTTTATCTAGTTGGTCGTTCAAGTTTGAAACTGCTTCCTGCACGTCCTTTTCGTTCTCCGTTATCAGTGCTATGCCATCAGCAAACCTTATTGTGATCTTAAATTTGTAGCATCATTCCCGCTTATAACAAAAAGTAGGATATTTAATAAGTAATAAATTCTACAATTTATTTTTGATATAAATACCTATAATGTGCATTAAGAATAACTTAAAATCTGAGGTACATGCTTGAATGGGAAAGTAACGTTAGGGATTGGCAGGGAAAAAAGTTGAATACCAGTGCTTTAAACATCCGAATTGAACGAATTCAAGGCTACATATTCTGCAGCTCCCAATATGGACTTAAATATTCGTCATGTCAGTTCATTTCGTCAAATAATTTGATTTTGCAGCACCCTTCTGTACAGGATAAATACGTGTCCCGTAGAATGAATCTGGGATAATTTAATTTCATAGAACCACCTTATACAGGAGAAATACTCGTCATAATGGTTATGTGTCAATCTTTTCTTTCTACAGTTGAATTAGTTAAGCATTAATTTCCAACTTAATTGTCATACAAAACCTCTGAATGAAGTGTGTTCAATTTAATGTACTAGGTATACAACTATCCATTGTTGTTAGGATATACAATAAGACTTCTATTAAAATATATAGATAGATAGATAGATATAGATATAATTAATTCTCGGGTTTAATTCCTGGTGTGAGAAAGCAAAAAAATAATTTCACTATCATTCACTTTCATTAAGCATTCGTCTCCCTCAATTTAAAGGGTGTAATTTTGGTACGTTTAACAAAAACCAAACAGGGATTGTAACTCTGGATAATCAACGTTTACTACCGACCATGCGGCGTAGCTGTGAAACATTTGCCCCTACTGGGATCGACGGCGACATTTTCAGTGACCGACATTAGCTACATCATGCGGCCAAACTCAGAATCAAGTATTTTTACTGTTAATTCAGTAGTAAATACTGAACACAGGCAATGCAGACTAAATTCTGAGTTGTCCTCGTCCATGGCGAAGTACAGCCAACAGAATTATCTCGTTTGTAACAGTCCGTATACATCACATTAAAACGTACTGTTGTAGTAACGCTCCGAACTCCTGCCGGAATCCCTGGTTGCTTGTGTGCTATTTTGTTTTTTTGTAAGGTAGTGTTCATTTCTTTTGGATTTATTTGAGTACGAGGGACGTCACCGCGGTTTCGATATGATAAATTGAAGGTCGAGCCTAGGAAGTGTAAACAGCCATGGTAGAAGAACACAAACATGTAGCAAGCAAAGAGACGGCCACTCAATTTTATCAGCGATGAAATTCTCGTAAGCACGAACGTACTGTGCGCACAGTCCGAGGTCGTGCTGCATATCAGCCATAAATCACGCCACCACAACCAACACAGGAAGTTGCAGGGGTGGTAAAAAAAATACAATGTACATGGGCTATATAGTTTCTGAGAAGTCTCTCACGACGATAGTGGCTAATGTAAAATGTAGGTTTATGTGGCTGTCATCCTGAGCCGCCGTCAGCAGAACCTTAGCCCAAACTTGTTGTTTCTCAATAAGTTCCATCTTACATTCGTGACAGTGAAATTCAGTTCGTCTTTTTTACGGAGATGATTCGTTAAATGATTAGAGGTCCCCTTTCCCCCCCCCCCCAAAAAAAAAAGTCTCCAAACTTGATTTCTATAAGATCTTCAATGTACAAAATATCTGTTCTCAGCAATTAGCGATATATTTTCCACATCTACAGTGCAGTTAACGAAACATGGTCTCTGACAGATAGCTACATATATTGTTGTAAACGAGACGAAAGTTCGCCAATCACTGCACTATTCTTTCACGCTGCTTTTAGGCAACTAGGGTCACTCACCATGCTGTTGCCGGTAGTTGAGGATTGAATATTCTTGACACAGCAGCGTCTATTTAATAGTTGTTTTACTATACGCTGTTTTAATTTTTCTTTCCGAATTATTGATAATTGTTAATTGTGAATAGTTGGTGTGTGCTGTGTTTACAAAATATAGATAAATATAACTACTGAAAATGCTGGAACAATAACGAATAAGATAAATGGATTAACATACAGAATTCAGTCACACGAAATGAAATATAACACACTGTTCTATTTTGAAGGTGAGAAAGGAAATAAAGACAAACTTTCTTTCTTCACAGTAGAACAAATGCTCAAATACACTGCGAATTTTTTTGAGTCAGTGAAACTATTATTCACCTTATTACGTAGCATTTTTTACCTTTCATGTTTGAACCATTATCGAATCTCTGTCTGCGAATGTTTTTCAGGGTATTTTCTATTTCAGAAATTCATTTAACAATCAGTCAATCACTCACCAGCAAATTTCTCTTACTTCAACAAACCCATCACTTCTTGGCCTGTATCTGTATGAACAAACCTATCACTCCCTCTCTTTAGTAGACCAATACGGCCGAATCTTTCGCATTGCTTTGTTCCGGCACAGAATCCCACTTTAGGTAAACATACTTATTCATGATATATTCAATTCTTTAATTAGGAATTTCACTGTTAAACTATTTTAGAAGGCATTTGTTTTGTATCGCCGGACCACACGAAAATCGTAAAAAGTACAAATTATACTACATTTGGTTATATCATATTACGTTACGTTAGGTTAGGATACTTTCAAAACAGAGCCGCGTAAACTTTTACAATTTGGAATAGAAAATTACTATTTGGCATAAACACGGTGTCCGGCACGAAAACGAACCTGTGGCGGGTGGCCACTAAAAAACACGAATGCTATCTAACTGAGTGAGTGCAGGGAGAAGGTGGTGGGTCTGCGTGATAGTGCAGGTGCGTCAGCAACGATGAGTACGCGCGTGAGGGTAGTCAAATCAGATGGGTTTTGGCAATATGGGCTTCAACAGCACTTCTCATGGTTTCATACTAGTAATACTCCACTTGTAAACATAAAATACAGCTTCAGTACACTGTGCAGAAATCCACCGCTGCAGTGGCAACCTAGCGGGTTAGGTTACACCCTTGACATATACTAGGCGTTCTTTTATGTTACAACCTTGACATATACGAGCCATTTCCACACTTCGCCAAATAGTCCCTTCCGCCTTCACATACGTTACAGTGCCGTTTACATCAGAAAGCCTACAACAACTTCTTAACTTCAACCATTCCCCTCATTTGACTTTCACTCTCTCTTCCTCACAAAACAATAAATTATCCAATTCACCCAGTAAATTTCCTAAAATTGATCCGGCGATACAGCATTTAACTCATTTAGAAATGTGTTTTTGGTAATAGTATACATGAGAACGTCGTGATCTGCGTTTCTTCTGTGTTCTATTACCACTTCTACATGAAATACCATAAATTTTCGACGTAGTGCAATAGTAAGAAGTATCCATGTGCACAAGACATGCGATATGCGTTAAATCTCCCTCCCCCCCCCCTGCACACACACACATAGTCATAGATAAAGTACAAGGGCATACACATGCAGATATAAAGTACAGGTACGTTCTTTTTTATTTTCGTATCAGTCGATAAGTAAATCAAAGTCACTTTGTTACCCCCTTGGTAAGTGAGTAGATACTCAATGAATAATCCCTAAAAGTATGAGCGTCCAGCTCCTTCGGGAACTGACGCGGCTTTACGTATACTATATCCTGTGTTTTTTAAGGGAGGAGTTTGATTCATTTATTCATTCATTCATTCATATTTATTTGCCTGTTCATAGCTTACAAATGAGGACAATCCTCAATTAAGCATTACAGTTGTCAGATATGATTTACATTCTCTATATATTATCAGTAAGGTAAGTTTCCACAGAGTAATAGCTTTTTTCTAACAATAATTCTAACAGAGTATTTCTAAATATCCGTTTTTCGTTAATGTCCTTATACTTTGTTGGTAATTTGTTATATAATTTTATACAATTCATATACACAGTTTTGCTAAAATTTGCATAATTCTGTTGGATAATATACATATTACAATTCTGCCTAGTATTGTATGAATGAATCGTATTAGCTAAAGTAAATAAATCCTTGTGCTCGATTACATACATAATTGTGCGATATATATATAAACTAGGTAATGTCAATAATTTATATTTTTTAAAAATATTTTTACATGAGGATCGTTCAGGCACGCTAAACATTATTCTAATAATTTTTTTCTGTATTCGGAATGTACTAGCACTTATTCTCGAATTCCCCCAAAATATAACACCATAGTTTATTATTGAAAAAACTTTGCTATAGTATAAGGACATGACAGCTTCCTTGCACAAACTACCTTGCAACCTACGGAATGCAAAGCAGAGTGAACTGAGTTTAGTATTAATGTATTCAACATGAGTATTCCATGTTAAATCTTCACTAACATATACTCCTAGAAATTTAATAGATGGTGTTTTACATAATTCTACAGTGTCTACAGTTATTGGTACAAGTTCATTTCTTTGGCCCGGGAATCGAAATTTGACAATGTTAGTTTTTCCTAAATTCATAGTTAGGTCGGGTATGGACTTTTGGGTTTCGGGTAGAACAACGATGAATTTCGAAAAAGTACTTATTGAGGCTTAACAACAATTGAAAATGTATTATTATGTAAAATTTGATAGGTACCCCAATGGGGTTCGGGGGTACCATGGGGTACCTAATTTATGAATTTTTAAATATTTTGAAACATATGTCTACGAAATCTTTCAAAGAACGTTACAAATACTAAATAATCGAAAACCACATCTCGCTACACCTCTTCGTTACCGAAATATGGGGGAAATAAACAGTGATACCATAGATGTGTGGGGTGTGCGTACTAGATGGAACAACTTCGAAAAACGAATTACTAATTCCTAATAACAATCTCAAAAGATGTTTAAATAGGAAACAAACACATACAGCTGTGGGGTTTTGGGGTTACCATGGGGTCGCAAACCATCCATTTCTAAACATTGACAAAACATGTCTTAACACACTTTTTAAGAACATTACAAAGATGTGTTTACCGAAAATCCCAAGTCAGTACACCTAACTGTTACCGAAATATGGGGAAATAAAAAACCGGCACCATAGATTAGTGGGGTTCAGGTGCTTAAAGGTACACTTTTGAAAAACTAATTATTGAGGCCTAACAATAATACCATGAGTATTCATAATCAATAAAAACAACACATACTAATGGGGTTTATGGGTACCATGGGGTTCGTGACCCCCCACATCTACTTCAGTTTTCATTTTTTTCAGCTAGCTTAACCACTACCCCCAGCTGGGTCGAATACCGAAAACTGCATGTTAATATCTTAGAAAGTAACCGAGATTTTAAGATTTGTATTTTTGATGACGTCATAAATATAGAGATTCTTATGGATATGGACTTTTGGGTTTCTACTAGAAGGAGGAAAAATTTCACAAAACTAATATATGTGCATTAACATACAATATAATAGACGTTCTGTAGCAAAATATGATGGTACCCCTATGGGTTAAGTGAGAACCCCACTATATTTTCTACAAATTCATTACTTCATTTATCAATTTCTTTCAGTTACCTTAAACAATACACCCAGTTGAGCCGAGTACTGAAAACTGCATGTCAATATCTAAAAAAGTAACCAAGATTTTAAGATTTGTATTTTTGATGACGTCATAAATATAGATTCTTATGGATATGGACTTTTGGGTTTCTACTAGAAGGAGGAGAAATTTCACAAAACTAATATATGTGCATTAATATACAATCTAATAGACATTCTGTAGTAAAATATGATGGTACCCCTATGGGTTAAGTGAGAACCCCACTATATTTTCTACAAATTCATTACTTTATTTATTAATTTATTTCGGTTACCTTAAACAATACACCCAGCTGAGTCGAGTACTGAAAACTGCATGTCAATATCTAAAAAAGTAACCAAGATTTTAAGATTTGTATTTTTGATGACGTCATAAATATAGATTCTTATGGATATGGACTTTTGGGTTTCTACTAGAAGGAGAAGAAATTTCACAAAACTAATATATGTGCATTAATATACAATCTAGTAGACGTTCTCTAGTAAAATATGATGGTACCCCTATGGGTTAAGTGAGAACCCCACTATATTTTCTACAAATTCATTACTTTATTTATTAATTTATTTCGGTTACCTTAAACAATACACCCAGCTGAGTCGAGTACTGAAAACTGCATGTCAATATCTAAAAAAGTAACCAAGATTTTAAGATTTGTATTTTTGATGACGTCATAAATATAGATTCTTATGGATATGGACTTTTGGGTTTCTACTAGAAGGAGGAGAAATTTCACAAAACTAATATATGTGCATTAATATACAATCTAATAGACATTCTGTAGTAAAATATGATGGTACCCCTATGGGTTAAGTGAGAACCCCACTATATTTTCTACAAATTCATTACTTTATTTATTAATTTATTTCGGTTACCTTAAACAATACACCCAGCTGAGTCGAGTACTGAAAACTGCATGTCAATATCTAAAAAAGTAACCAAGATTTTAAGATTTGTATTTTTGATGACGTCATAAATAAAGATTTTTATGGATATGGACTTTTGGGTTTCTACTAGAAGGAGAAGAAATTTCACAAAACTAATATATGTGCATTAATATACAATCTAGTAGACGTTCTCTAGTAAAATATGATGGTACCCCTATGGGTTAAGTGGGAACCTCACTATAGTTTTATAAAAAGATTACTTCATTTATTAATTTATTTCGGGTACCTTAAACAGTGCACTCAGTGTGTCTAGTACTGAAAACTGCATATCAATATCTAAGAAAGTAGTTAAATTGTATGAATTATATATTTTTGATGATGTCAGCATTATGGAGAGGCTGATAAATGTTGAATTTTGACTATTATGTAGAAGAATGAAATTTCCAGATAAGTAAGAAATATACGTGGGTTAAATGAATACAACAATCGAATGTTTTCCCGAAGTTCTTATGTTTTAAGTTTTACTTTAAGGCAATTTTAGGAATACATGGGTTGGTGTACAAGGGGCGAAAACTCCACATGAAGATCAAATAGAGCGACCAAGATATAAATTAATTAACTTTTTGATGACATGTTCAGAATATAAACACATATGAGTTTTAAAATATTCTTGTAGGGAAAAGAAAGTCGAGTGAAGAACTAAATGGCTAATTCAGTTTTAGGGAAGTCCTATGTTCAAGGCAGGCCTGTATCCACGGGGGGCCGGGCCCCCCTAAATTTTTTCTGGCCCCCTAAAAGTTTTACAGTAGACTTGCAAATGAACTATGTTAAAGTAAATGAAATATCTTGCAGAATTTTCACATTTCCAGGACTAAAGTTAGCAAAGACCCCCGAAACAAAATCGTAAATACGCCACTGCGTATCATTGTAAATATTTTTAGTTATTAAATCATCAGAGTGTGTTTTCATTATGTTGAGCATGAACTTGAGCGTAACTTAAAAAAAAACAACGTGAGTAGAGCTCGCTTCTAAAAAGCTTGAGTGTGAATGTAAATTAACTTCCTTTTTACACTCTGAGTTTGAGCTGAGCTAAGCTCGTTTCAAAAGTGAGAGTTTACAACCCTGCAGGATACTATAGACATATCATGAAACTTAGTGAAAAGAAGAAAATAAAACTATCAATACTACCTGCCTCATTGGATCCGTACAAGACTCACGGCCCGTGTTCGATTCTGTGTTGTGTGTAGCTTTTGATTTTTCCTTGATCAGGTAGGACAACAGAAAAAAAAATTAAAATTTTAGTTGGGATTCAATATTCTGTAGTCTTTTTTTTTTTTTTTTTTTTTAAGTAATGAGGATGAAATAGGATTCTTGATGTTCTCCACCTTTATTCCTCTGAAGATTATCCACTTCATTTGGAGCTTCCTTGTACAGCGGGGGACACTTCTAAATGGTACAGCCATATGGAGATTTACGGCTAAGGTGTACCATTTAGAAGTGTCCTCCGCTGTACAATCTGATGACATGGCGATTGTTTCACATTTGTTTTTCGTACTAAAAGTAGTGTAGAAAATACTCGGAGCTTTAACCCGTTTTGTACTGTTTTTACTGTTGTTTTTTTATTGTTTAGGATGTCTCAGTGGCACATAACACAATTGTTTTTATATTCATTATACCGTAATGCGCACAGTGTTTGTTTCCTATTTTTTAACTGTGACGGAATCCAAGCTGTAGTAGGGCATGGAAACTTCTATTTTTCGTACCGTGATGTAACCCATGTGGAATAGTAGATCTTGCAGTGTTACTTTCACATTTTTCGAGTGTCTCGCGGTGTCTTAGCAGTATTGGAACATGGATACAATTGTGTTACTTTTACTTCTCTTACCACAATGTGAACCATATGCCAAAACAGATTTTGCAGTGCTATTGTCTCATTTTCCGTGTGCTAAGGTATTCCAGCTATAGTGGGATATGTGAGCATTCATCATCATTCTTTTACTGCTTACATTCTGATTTCATTATAATGTGGAACATAGTCTTCAGTTTCCTGTATTTTTCTTAAGAGGACTCCCCAGTTTCTGTGAAAGTCCCATTGCGCACTTCAAATTGGGCCTCAATTGCAGCACCATTGTATTCGTCAGGTACGACTTCCTTTATCTTCTCTTAACCTGACATTGCTATCTCAATTTCTTCTTGCGTTATTGTGTTTCAAACATGGTATGTGGCGATTTTCGGACACCTTTCATTCGCAAACTATACCACTTCATCTTTTTTCATATAATATTTTGTCCTTGTTTTACTTGAAAATCACCTTCCAAGCGTTGTAACGCGTATTTTAAAATGTCCTGTATATATAGGGTGTATCAAAACTACACCAACAGGGGCGTATGCACACGGTGGTCCACAGGATCCGCCCCTCCCAAAAAAAACTTCTTAACTCAACATACACTTTTATATTTTCTTAATAAAACTATACTTGTCTAACATTGAAATGATTAATGTAGCATGAATATTTGATCTTACTCTTCATCCGTACTCTCTCATAAAACAATCTAGTTCTATCATTTTTTTACAATTACTTATCATTTTTTCTGGTGCAGAATAATATTCGTTCAATACTACGTAAATGTAGTGGCTTGGAACATTGGACCCTTCCCTACAAATTCTGGGGGAGCGCTGGAACACCAATAACGTTTGAGAGATGATTCATGATACGAGATAAAGACAGAAAGCACAAACTTACCTGGATATAGAAATGCCTCGATTCGGCACTATAACTTGCCGAAAATTTGTCCGAAAAATACAAAAGCAGCCTTAACGTAAGAACAAAATGTCGGATCGAAGTTGGGTAAAAAGGAATGTCCATTATGTTTAGTCGTAGATTCCACTTATACACAATTGGAAGTGGTGCAGGGGCGGCACAATAGTGACCCCAAAGAAACTGGAGAAGTATTTTATCAAAAGTTGAACGACGAAAATAAACGCAATACACAAAATGAAGTTGAGTGACCACATACAATATCTCAACGAGTAAAAATTAAGCTAAAAGACGGCAAATTTGAAAGAAAAAGAAGAGATACACGTGTTTGATTGCTCTACTTTGTCTCAGTGCAGAACAAACTCTCGGAAGATCTGTCTTCTCCTTGGACATATCTTTTGAATGTATTATATACTTTAAAAACTATTAAGATATGTATTTTGTTGGAGTTAGCAGGTTGTACTGCACGAACAATCCAGCACTTGAAGTTCCCTCTAGTTCGTTTTTTGTAGAATCTGTCCTTGGTGTATTTATATTCTTGAGTTGATGCACTGTCGAGCTGCCGACTATAGGATATTTTTATCTTCCCTATTACATGTTATCTGACAATCCTTTTAACTCTTACTCTTGAAGTACTCCTAATTGAAGTTTCATAGTCGTATTTCCATCACAACGTCATTCTACTTTTTTACGTTTGCGATGCATTGAATTATGTAAAAGTGAAGTATCAGTGACTTCGTCAGACGAGCTCCCTCACTGATGACGACGCCTGCTCCCTGGACACGTTGTATTGTAATACATGTCAAAAACTACCCTTTCGTGTATATAAAAATTTGTTGTCTCCCAATTTTCTCTCCACTGCACTTACTTCCCCCCGACCTGCAAGAAATTAATGATTGCGCAGTCAGTTCATTGTATCAATTTCCTCAAAATTAAGAAATAAAAATTTCTTGTGAATGATTTACAGGTTATGAAATTGTTATTCTGATGCGATAAGGCAGTCTGTAGAAATTAGTTTCCTATTGTTGACTACGTAGGTCTTGCAGAATCGATGTTCAAATGTCTACTAAATGGCGCACATTGTAATATCGAATACCCTTATATGAAGGACGTCCAATAAATATCCTCAATTATTAAACATTGGCCTTATCCTATATGATTTGAAGTTATTTGCAATATTTCTTGGCGTATTTCCATTCGTTTACAAAATGATTTTCCCGTTTGGCTATGAGTTTCTTTGTACTACAGTATCCTAGAACAATACTTTCCAGTCCATCCAGCAATAGAAAACTGTCTGAATTATTTAAGTAACCATGATAGGACTAATAATGCGTAAGACTCATGAACAAAATCTGCTTGATGTCTCTCTCTACGCTATTCAGGCAATTTGCATTTTCTTACAACTAATCTAGAGCTGTAGTTCTCAGCCTTTTGAGCATGGTCCTCTTTCTTGGTAGGCCTTCTTCCTTACAAATAATAACAACCGTAATGAAACTATTAGAAACCACCTTAACCAGCAACCATTAAAAATTCGTGAGCCCTGGAGGACCAGTTGAGAATAAGTTACCTAGAAAAACGTATTTCCCTATCAGGACAAAGAAAACTCTACGAATTCCATATTTGTGAGCATCAGTACTTTCTGTACATTATTTTATCACATGTGGGATATACTCGACAAATACATCTCTCATCTTCCTCCAAAGTGGGAAAACAGTGGAATAGTGATAGAGGAGCAACTTCTAGTATCACACCATAGGTGCTAGTGGATAACATCTACCCCTGAGTTTTGTAAGAGTTTTCCTGTTTTCTTTTTCCTAAGATGATTTTGTGGTTAGGAAAGTAGGATCGATTTATCTATATTGTAGATACATGTTAAATGATTTTAATATTTTATTAGGTGATTGGGATAAGTATAATTTAAAAGTCAAACTTAAAGCTCAGAATATTACAACGATGTTAAATTGTGACATGTATGGCACGTGCTGCAATGTAAGGTTAAGAGTATATTTTTCACGCTATATATCAACATGAATTGAAACTGAAAAATACAATTTTTCGTCTAATTGATTATATTTTTTAACTATATAGGAACAATATCGGATTTCATTTTTATCTTGCGTTTTATTTACAGTCTCAGAATGCTTCAGTGTGAAAGCCATGCAGTTTTCAGTATTCGACAAAGCTGAGTGCATTGTTTAAGGTACCCGAAAGAAATTAATAAATGAAATAATCTTTTTACAGAAACTATAGTGGGGTTCTCACTTAATCCATAAGGGTACCATCATATTTTACTACAGAACATCTATTAGATTGTATATTAATGCACATATATTAGTTTTGTGAGATTTCTCCTCCTTCTAGTAGAAACCCAAAAGTCCATATCCATAAGAATCTATATGACGTCATCAAAAATACAAATCTTAAAATCTTGGTTACTTTTTTAGATATTGACATGCAGTTTTCAGTACTCGACTCAACTGGGTGTATTGTTTAAGGTAACTGAAAGAAATTGATAAATGAAGTAATGAATTTGTAGAAAATATAGTGTGGTTCTCACTTAACCCATAGGGGTACCATCATATTTTACTACAGAACGTCTATTATATTGTATGTTAATGCACATATATTAGTTTTGTGAAATTTCTCCTCCTTCTAGTAGAAACCCAAAAGTCCATATCCATAAGAATCTCTATATTTATGACGTCATCAAAAATACAAATCTTAAAATATCGGTTACTTTCTAAGATATTAACATGCAGTTTTCGGTATTCGACCCAGCTGGGGGTAGTGGTTAAGCTAGCTGAAAAAAAATGAAAACTGAAGTAGATGTGGGGGGTCACGAACCCCATGGTACCCATAAACCCCATTAGTATGTGTTGTTTTTATTGATTATGAATATTCATGGTATTATTGTTAGGCCTCAATAATTAGTTTTTCAAAACTGTACCTTTAAGCACCTGAACCCCACTAATCTATGGTGCCGGTTTTTTATTTCCCCATATTTCGGTAACAGTTAGGTGTACTGACTTGGGATTTTCGGTAAACACATCTTTGTAATGTTCTTAAAAAGTGTGTTAAGACATGTTTTGTCAATGTTTAGAAATGGATGGTTTGCGACCCCATGGTAACCCCAAAACCCCACAGCTGTGTGTGTTTGTTTCCTATTTAAACGTCTTTTGAGATTGTTATTAGGAATTAGTAATTCGTTTTTCGAAGTTGTTCCATCTAGTACGCAAACCCCACACATCTATGGTATCACTGTTTATTTCCCCCATATTTCGGTAACGAAGAGGTGTAGCGAGATGTGGTTTTCGATTATTTAGTATTTGTAACGTTCTTTGAAAGATTTCGTAGACATATGTTTCAAAATATTTAAAAATTCATAAATTAGGTACCCCATGGTACCCCCGAACCCCATTGGGGTACCTATCAAATTTTGCATAATAATACATTTTCAATTGTTGTTAAGCCTCAATAAGTACTTTTTCGAAATTCATCGTTGTTCTACCCGAAACCCAAAAGTCCATACCCGACCCATAGTTAATTTATTTATGTTTAACCAACTAATAATTTTTGTTAGCGTCTTTGTAGTGAGCCTTTCTGCTTCATTTACTGAGTCTCCACTGACAAGAACATTTATGTCATCAGCATACAATGTTGACTTCACACAGCCTAGACTGTTAACCAAATCATTCCTGGGTACAGATTCACTTTTGAGAAATTTACCTGTTATGGGTACAAACATATAGTGGTGACTTATACCGTAAAATCTACTGTGCAAGAACCACTACAGAAATTGTACTATGTCGCCACTAGAAAGCGAAATTTCTACTTAACTGTGTCAGGGCAGGAGCGCAGCAGAGATACCCGCGCAATACTGCGAAGATGCATCCGTAGAAGGCAGACGTGTCAGCGATGGTGGGTATAGGCATATACGAGGATATTAGAAAACACATGCCTTGCGCATTGCCTTCATATGACATAACGCATGCCTTGCGCAAACTTTGCGACAATTCTATGGTCACTTTGTTCACTGCCTTCACATGGCACTTCACTGTGTGGTAAAGAACATGCCAGCTCCAGCTGGTATTTTTACGCAAACAACAAATTACATTCGATTAATTTCCAAACTTTCCTCACCTAACTCAACTTGTTTGATACTTGACTTACCAAAATCATTTCTCTTATTCGTCTTTTTTCCGGGGAAGGTGCGAGACAAAACTTAATTGGTTCTGCATCTTCCGTCCAAAACAGAACCTCCGTAATATAGTATTTCTCCCTCCAATTATCTTCCATTCTTGCATATAATAGGCTCTTCTTTAGTATAAAAGTTACATTTCGCTTCACTGAAACAAATACGCATGATTAAATAGGTAAAATGTCATTATTAAACTTGTTTCGCACGTGACCAACCAAAACAAAAACACAGATTTTGAAATATAAACAACAATTCGCTCAATCGGTGTTGCCAGACTAACAGTGATGCCAAGTTCAGTGTCTAAAGTTTTCTTGAGTTAGTTGAGGGAATTTCCCACGTAACTATGATTTTTTCCATAGGCCTACTTATTTTTAAAAATGAAAATAGGAATAAAATTTAGTACTTATAAACCTGCGACTGAACGTAGCATCCCTGTAAACTCAGGAATCTTTCCTAATGATTAATTCGGACACAAAAAATTCATTTCTTTATAAAATTTACATTGGATTCTTAATTGGCAAAAGTTTATATATTCTTGAACATGCCAAAACTACATTAAGCGATATACACATCATCATAATTATCCATCAAATTTTGTATGAAACTCTTCATTGCTGGTAATTTGGTCAATCAACTTGACTGAAAATTTTGCACGTACTACTATAAACAATCAAATATGAAGATATATCTTAATTTAATTGTTAGGTTGCTTAGACGTTCGTTTGTACAGCGTGGTCCGAAAGTGGGCGTACCTCTAATTGGTGTTTGCTGACGGTAGTAGTAATCGCGTCACTTTAGGACACTTTTTGGCCCCTGGGTCCCTGCCTCAGGACCCATGGTCCCTGGCCCGGGGTCAATGACCTAGGGGTACCATGGCCCACCCCCTAAAATTTGGCATGGGTACATAGGACCACCCCCAGGACCCATGGTCCCTGGCCCGGGTCAATGACCTAGGGGTACTTAGGACCACCCCCTTTAGAATTTGGCAGGGGTACATAGGAACCCCCCCTTAAATTTTGGAAATTGCCAAATCTAAAAATTTGGTGTGGTAGCCTAGGACCATAGTATGTACCTCTATTAGTATTGGGGGTCTATGTCGTTCCCTTTCATGGGTAAAAAATTGCCAAAAATTTAAATTTCGGAGGTTTTTGACCTAATTTATCCCCTTTGATGGGGTATTATTATCCTATATGGTTATATGGGCATATACAGGGGTTCATTACCTTTCATAAGACATGGGTATATTGGTGCACCCCTTTAAATTTTTGGGAGGTGTACCTTGGCCCACCCCTTCAATTTTGGAAATTGCCCAATTTAAACATTTTGGTACAATAGTATAGAACCATAGTATGTATTACTATAAATTTGGGTGGTCCACTTCGTTCCCTTTCAGGTGTACAAAATTGCCAAATTTTAGTACAACCACATGTTTGGTTTTGGCTCATTTTATTCCCTTGGATGAGGTCCTATTACCTTATATAGTTATATGGATGTATACAGGTGTTCATTTCCTATTGTAAGACATAGGTACATTTGTGCACCCCTTTAAAAATTTTGGCAGGGGTGCCTTGGGCCATCCCTTAAATTTTGGAAATTGCCCAATTTAAATATTTTGGTATAATAGTATAGAACCCTAGTATGTATTACTATAAATTTGGGTGGTCCACTTCGTTCCCTTTTAGGGGTACAAAATTGCCAAATTTTAGTACAACCACATGTTTGGTTTTTTGGCTCATTTTATTCCCTTGGATGATGTCCTATTACCTTATATAGTTATATGGATGTATACAGGTGTTTATTTCCTATTGTAAGACATAGGTACATTTGTGCACCCCTTTAAAAATTTGGCAGGGGTGCCTTGGCCCACCCCTTAAATTTGGAAATTGCCCAATTTAAACATTTGGTATAATAGTATAGAACCCTAATATAGATCACTATAAATTTCGGTGGTCTATTTCGTTCCCCTTTTAGGTGTATAAAATTGCCAAAATATAAACGTAAGCAATACGTTGTACCACGTGTTTGGTTTTGACCTAATTTATTTCCTTGGATGAGATCCTATTACCTTATATGGTTATATGGCCATGTATAGGAGTCCATTATCTATCATAAGACATAAGTACATTTGTGCACCCCCGGGAATGGTACCTTGGCCCGCCCCTTAAGTTTTAGAAATTGCCAAATTTAAACATTTGGTATCATAGTACTGGACCCTAATATATATTACTACAAATTTTGGGTGGTCCACCTCGTTCTTTTTAGGGGCCATTTTGTTCCGCTTTAGGGGTGAACATGGATACCTTGGAATCGTCCCGAGTTTGATTCTTGGAAATATTGAATTTAACGTCCCCGCGAAAACGGTGAGAAATGATAGGACGAAACATGAACTTACTTGACTGAGGATTGAAGCAGGGCCCTCACTTGTTAGAGACAAGCGCTGAGCCGCCGTACTCCATTCAGTACGAACAGTTTCGCGTATGAAAAGAAGACGAACAGATTGTTACATTACATATTTCAGTGCGAGCAGTTTACACTAGGTTTATGTTTCAAATAGAAAGATAGAAGATCTGTGTTGTCATCTTTTTACTTCGTGTGCGACTTTGACCTTGAAGAAAAAACCTTTGCTGACTCAGTGCTAAGCATTGGCATTAAACGTATACACATAATCTTATTGTTTAGTTGGCTGTATTTAGAGATGAATCAGACATTTAAGGATGTTGGTTCGAATCTAGTTGTGTTCGCTGTAACTCAGTGTCTGAGCGATACTTACCGAGATTTTTCCAGTGTTGCCAACACTATCAGAATGAATCGATTCATTTAGTCGGAGCAGTTTCGTGACGAAAAACTGATTTTTGTTTTGCACACAAAATTTTTTTCTGAAACAGAATTTTGTTTGTACATAAAATTTTTTTTCTGAAACAGAATTTTGTTTGTACATAAATTTTTTCTGAAACAGTTTTGTTTTGTACACAAAAAATTTCTGAAACAAAATTTTGTTTTCGTACACAAAAATTTTTCTCTAAACATTTTTTTTTCGTACACAAAAATTTTCTGAAACAGAATTTTATTTTATACACAAAATTTTTTATTTCCTACACGAAAAAAAAAGTTCTGAAACCAAAAATTGTTTGATTTTTTTTTCATAAAACATTTTTTTATTTTATCGGTAAACTGATTTAGAAAAAAGAAATTGAAATCGCAGTACAGGAAAAGAATTTGATTTTAGGATGTGAAATAAAACACAGAATCATGTTTTTGTACATTTATTTTTAGCATGTAAAACAGAATACAGAATTTCTTTTTCTTCAAAGGAAGACGTGTCCGTGACGGGTACAAATTCTGTAAAGAGAAAATAAAACATATGAATATGCATGATAATATTTATTTTGTTTCCTGTGAAAGAAGAAAAACAGATTATTAACATCGAATAACTGATCAAGAGAGAATGAGGTGAGAAAAGAAACGCAAATGTGACGTACCTGAATTCCTTTTTTTTCTTCACTGGTTTCTGCAAGGTGATGTCATCTGAGTTTGTCTCCGTTCGTGCATCGTTGAAGCATGTCCCATGCACCGTCTTGATTCTTTGCCATCTTTGAAAGGTGATGTTGGTGGGATTAGGGAAAAATATGGCTGTTATTCTGTTCTGGCTTTTTTATATCCATAGGGCAATGTTTCGTATGTGTCTGGTATTAATCGACGTTTTTTATAGTTGAAACTGTACTTCTTTTCTTCAGGTTTTGTGACAAGATGATGATCGTGGGCAGGGTGCGAAATCATTTGAAAATGGTGGGGGGGAAGAAGTTCAGCGATCCACACTAATGCTTCGTGGAGCCTCCAAAAAGTTGAAATTTTAATGTATTATTATTATTATTATTATTATTATTATTATTATTATTATTATTATTAATAATAGTAGTAGTAGTAGTAGTAGTAGTAGTAGTAGTAGTAGTAGTAGTAGTAATAATAATAATAATAATAATAATAATAATAATAATAATAATAATAATAATAATAATAATAATAATAATAATTGATGTTCAAACTAGTCGACATTATTATTTAAAAATACTTTAATGTTATTTATTCATTTAACCAAAATTGATAACATATCTTCTGCATTTTAATATACACTTCGGTGCGTATGGTCCAGGGTAAGAGTCCCGTGGGACTACAGTACCCTTGTGTTTACCATCATATTGAAGACTGCATTCACGAAAATGAGGTAGAGATCTATAAATCAGAAATAATAGTCCCTGAGAACCGATGTCCTAAGCAAGCATTAAAACTACTAACTTGAAGCGCTTCACCTGGCCAGTCATAGATCCCCATGAGCAGTAGAGTCAGAGCATAGTTTTTATTATTTATGAAATTCCCGTTTCTTCGCTAAGTATTTAGTATTTCAGTTTGGTCGCTCAGATATCCGGTCACTTATGTAAGTCTAAATAATACTATATATTTATATTGTATTATTAGCAAGAATATATTATTATAAATAACAGATATGATTTCAATACAAATACTTGATAGACAACAAAAAGCCGTGCTACCTCAGTGGTTGAGCGCTCACCTCAGGTGCGTGGAATCCCTGGCTGGATCCTAGCTCGTGCCAAATTCTGCTTGTGGTATACAAACAATTGTGTGTGGGTTTTCTCGGGGTCCTCCCGCCTCCTTCCACTATCTTAATCCACCATTACTATCTATCTCATCATGACCGTCTTCCTTAGTTTTACTGAATATTCGTAGGACGTTAAACCTTAGAAAATGAAAGCACAAATACAACAATACGATTGATTTGCTTATTTAAATTTAGTGTCTCTTTTCAGCAGCGAAGCTATGAGATGTGGACTTACAGTTTAAGGTGGAATCCAAACCACGGTAATCGTTCAAATTTTTGTAAGGCGCTTCCACCGGGAATCGAACCCGGGACCCCGTGCACCGAAGATGGTGCGCGAATGCTAGCCAGTAGACCAGCGGAGAGAGCCACAATAATACGAGTAATGAATGATTGTGTTACTGTATTTATAGACGTAAAATATAGTTTGCAATAACGTATCTTACCTTAGAGAGAGAGAAAAAAGATTAAACTTCACTTTCTTTCCGTGTGTAACGAGAGTTGAACATGTGATGGTCAGAAGACACCCACGTATGAGCAGCAGTAACAGCATCCCATAATTTTAAAGGAGATCCACCGAGTTTAATTGTTAATAAAGATTGAAAGGTACTCGCCAACATACGGTTTCTTTCGAAACTTTTAATATGAACAACACTGAATCCACGTTCACAGGCAGCAGTTGATAATGGCACAGAACGAACTTTCCTCGTTAAGTCTTTAAGAACTAGAAAATCATTTACCGACTTAGAACTTGACTTGTACTCTCTCCATTCTGACGCTGTAGAACCCCCGTTTGGTCTAGTGGCTAGCACGCTTGACTTCGGTTAACGTGGTCCCTGGTTCGATTTCCGATGTTGTACAGTTGAACGACCAAAGTGGTCGGATTCCATTATAATCAGTAGGTCCACGTCTCCTTTAGCCTAGCAGGCATACGCGTGGGACGTTAAACTAAATCAAACCAAGCCATTCTAACTGCAGTATCAGGATTTAATCCAAACAATTGAGCTTCTTTATATACGTCTACGTTACCGTATAAACCACTCATGTTATTACGATCTTTATTTTCAAACACTGAAAAGCACTTTAGGACATCATTAGAAGGAAACCTTTCCACTTCTTCTACTAAACCCTGGATTACCTGCCCCCTTATTTGATCAAACTCACTATCATCACTCTTTGTATCAGACGCTTGTCTGCAGTGCACTAATACAAAGACTTTGGTAGACATCATCTTTCATACACATTTTTTTTTACAGAACTTGGATTAAAGATTCAATTCTTGCTCTATTTCATTGTACGAAACTGGCTCCTTTTGCATCATTTTACTAATATTAGACAGAATGGACGCAATATCCAGAAGAAAACCGAGCAATAGAATGTTCTTTTTCTCCAACAGATTTTTTTTTTAATACCACTCAGTTTAAAACTATCTCTGTTGAAATGGTCAGCATTTTCATACTCCAAAAGTAGGAATTGCATTATACAAGAAAAATATGTAAAGACTGCAAATAATACATACTCCTCATTTGAAATCCAACGTATGTGAAACAATCTTTTGATTTTTAGCAGTCCTGCGGCATCTGTGACTGCCGCGATACTTTTAAGTTTTGCAGCTGTATGAAGTTCGCCTAACAAATATTCGAAGTTGTGAACAGAATTCACAACATCAAAAACTCTTTCAGATACGAGATCCATTCGATGTGCCATGTAGTGTACGGTAGTTAGGCACTGGTCGACATTTCTTCTAATTTGGGCAGCAATACCTTGTTTCTCCCAGTAAACACTACATCCCCGTCCGAACCAAATCTAACAAGCTTTTCTTTAAGACTAAAAATATGCCATCTTCGGAAAACCTTTGAATAATTTTCTCTTCAAGGAATTTTGCATCGGCATTTTCTACAGGCACTAATTTATAATAACAACAATGGTTATTTTCTTCGTCCATCTTGTTACATATAAAAGCAAGTGCTTATCCGCAAACCTGTTTGTAGATTCGTCAACTGTTTAAGAAATTTTACCAATTTTGCACGCAACTGGTACGCTAGAGCAGCGTCTCCCAACCGGTGTGCCGTGAATGGGCCGCAGGTGTGCCGCAAGGAATCGAAACAAAATTATTAATTTTAGAGGAATCAAATTGTAAAACGTAGGGAAAAATATATATATTTGTAATTCACATTACTATGAATCTATAATTTCAAGTTTCATACAGTGTTACCGTTCTGTACATTTCTAATGTTGAAAAAAGTATTTGTTGTTATTGTTATGACCATTATTGCTTCTTTATCGTTGTAGACTATTTCGTAACTTGAAAATTTAAAATATCATTCAATCCTTTCGACAAATTACCTACCTTTGTGTTTTAAAAGTAAATAGGATTTGTTTCTTCGTTCGTTATTTAGTGATCTTCCTTCTTAGTAAAAAATTGGATATAGTTTTTAAAAAGAAAGCGTATTTTTAAAAACTTGAGTCCAATATTTTATTGCAATTGTTTTCCATTTTTAAATTAGAATGAAAAATAAGCATAATGATTTACCACGGGGAAAAAACAGTGTTCGAGCTTTCTTCTTGTGAGAAGGAGATCAATAATCACAGAAAAAATACCACTGTTTTATATTTACAAATAATATCTATAAGTGTGCCGCGAGAATGCAAGTAACACCCGTAGTGCGCCGCAAGTTGAAAAAGGTTAGGAAACGCTGCGCTAGAGAATAAAGGTCTCCATCTCGTCACAACGAAACAGCCGACAAAGTTAAACACCTGATACCTTTACAACTAAATTACGTTTTTGAAAAACAGGCATGCATTCAAATTTATTGTTTGTTTGAAAATTTTCATTATAGACCTACTCATATTTTCATATTACAGTGTTCCCCCTAACATATTTTGGTGAGGGGAAAACTCAAGTATAAAATTTTTGGTGGGGGGAAATCCCTCCCGTCCCCCCCGGGATTTCGCACCCTGAGTGGGTTCTGAAAATTTTGTGCGGCGTGCTAATGGAGATTTTTTCACTCGATTGATTTATGATCATTTGCTCCAGACTATTGAAATTTAACTTTTGACTTGCAGTATAATTGAGTGTAAACCCACGAATTTTGCATACATAACTGGTTGATTTCGTGTCGGGGTTGTAGATTTCCAAGGCGTATTGTTTTGGGCCACCAGACACGAATTTGTTAATGTATGCTTTTGGTCCAATTGATTCCAGTTCATTTGACATTGAACCAAGAAATACTTCTGGTTCTATTGTGGGCTGTGATTGTCGCTGCGTGAATATCACGGAATCTGTATCGAAATATAGTACTCTTTCTTGCAGCAATTCTAAATATTTGTAGAGTTCCAGACGAGCTTGACACGTTGTAAATGCTCCAAGGACAACATTAGCATTGTGATTTTGTACTGGAACATCATCTTCATACTGCCAATAAAGGTATAACAACGAATCATTAACAGGTAAAATTTGATTGACTTTTATATCTGGAGCAGTCAATTTCTGATACAGTTCTTTGGGGTCGTTAATGATGGTCGTTTGGCTGAAATTGTCTCTTATAGCGAGTCGTCCCCAGAAGGCATTCAAACAGAGTTTTGCAAGACTACGACGTGCTGAATTTGTAATTATATTTGCTGCATCCAAAGTTATGCCTTCACGTTGTTGTACCACTTGAATATACTGCTGCTTTTCTTCTTCGGTGGCGCAATTGGCAGGCCATCCAGAAGCTTCCAGCTTCGATTTCAAAAATGTGTTAATGTATTCGCTGAATAATCCGCCAGTCTTGGTTTCTGGATCATATACGGTGATGTCGTAATCCCAAATTTCGTAAATTTCAATGACTTGATACCCAAGTTCAATGGCTTTTTGAATTTCATAGGACACCCACGTTCCTGTTAGACTTCGTTCACTGTCCAAATGTGTACATTCAGAATCTTGATTTAATGCTGTGGCACAGGCAGCACAAAGTGGAAACAACAACTTCTTATTTGAGCGAAATGGCAGCACTGGATGAAACACATTTCTGCTAGGCAAAATCTTCAACTTGACCAATCCGTTGACATCTTGAATGGCCGGCATTTCTGGATCTCCCTGTAGATATATTCGTGGATGCCCTATTGGATACCGTCCACATTTATTCACATAAGGATACAGGGAAACGATATCCAAGAATTTTATTTCTTCGCCTTCATTTTCATTTGCGACGTGATACAATTTAATGGCATTAACACGGCCACCATAGAAGCTGTCTCTTGGATTTAATGGTGTCTTATTAGTATAAGGATGTGTGCTTAAAGAAGAGGCCAATGCTGGATTGAATTTTAACACTTGACGAAATTCACATTCCCACATTTCATGTACTTTATATCCCATGGATCGTAATAATTTGATTTTACGCTGTGTTCTCTCGTAGCGATAGTTCATTGTTTCTTCGGAGTTCTCATAAATGGGTTGATTACGGCCTGTAGGCACACATAGAGGACAGCCATGGAATCTACAGCCTTCAAATTCATACACGTGTTCCTCTTTAGTGTCGGGATCTTTGTAGTAGCCGTCCAGATGAAAACCAGCAACATAAACTTCTTTACCTTTGGCCGCATGTAGAATTGAATGACCCTCTTTTTCTTCCATGTAGGCAAGCCACTGCAAAGCAATCCGTGACTGATTGTTTCTGTGACGATATCCTCGTGCAGGGAGAATGCTAATAGTATTGGGTTTTAAGAAATTTCGTCGAAATACTAAATTGCACGCACTCGCCAAAGTGATAGCCTCCAGGAAAGGATTGACGTGAGTTTCTTGTTCAAAAGTGGTCATGAAAGATATACAAGCCATTCGAAGTACGTTGACGTCCTGGACACAATAGTTCACCAATTCTTCTTGGAAAACAAACGTATAGTTCTGGTGTTCGTTATACCATGTCATGAATTTTTCTCGTTCATCCACTTTCATTTCATCTGCACCATAATAATGGATGTCCGGTAATTTTCCCACATACGTTTGATTTGCAGCAGTATTAAAAAAGTGTGGAAAATATCCCTTGGTCGCTGGTAAATGAAATGCCTTGGATAATTTACTTAAAGCCATTGGCATGAAATTTAAGGAGTCAATAAACGACAAGTGATTCACTTTCATGCTTAAAATTTTTGCTCCGTTCAAGATCAAAGTAGGTTTCAATTCATGTTCTTCCACTAAAGATTTAATAATAAAATGACCATCATATCCCTTAGAGTTATGTGCCAAAGATACAATAAGTTTGATGTTGGGTCGTGGTTGACGTAAATACGCAAGAAAGGCATTGATCGGATCATCTTGAAAAATATGTTCCCGCTGTCCACAAACTTCACACGGATGATGTATATCTTCATCTTGAACACAGTTGTAACATACTTGTTGGGCCACCAGTAAATTGGGCTTATGAATGAACGTGTCTTCATCGAAGAAAGTATCCTGTGTGGCTTCGATATCATAGAAGACAATCATAGTCTTCTTGGCATGTAACACTGATGGAACTCCAGGTTTTAATTGAGTCGTATCAGGCTTCATGTAGCATTGGTGGGTAGACGTAACGTGTTTATGGCACACATTACAAAAATAATCTGTACAATCATGTTGTCTTTCCCCTGTATGGACAAACGAATAAATGCGTAGACATTTGGCACACTGTTTCACCATCTTGCATATTGGTTGGCCTTTATGATATGGTACAGTCAGATGATTTGTATAGCATGTTTCACCATAAAATTCACGATTGCATTCTGGACATTGCTTCTCCGTATTGGTCTTACTGCATGGCGGTTTCTGCAAACATTTCTCACACATGGCCGAACAGTTCTTGACGTGTGCAATACGATGATCATATTTTTTGGGGCATGCTACACAATAATACACAGTAGAGAAAACGGCCGTTAATGACGTGATGATGTCATAATGAGAATTGATGCACATTAAATTGATTGGAATCTTGTCTTCGCCACCCAGCCCTTCATACAGAATATCTTCTCCGGAAAAGCTGGTGTATACGGTAAGTTTATAATTTGTCAAGTAGCGTTGCAATTGTCGCAATTCTTCCACAGATCCTCCATGATCTAAATTCACTGATGATCTGGATAAAAGTTCATGTACGGCTGGGAGAACAACACACTTGCGCTGTTTGCGATATTGATCGTAAACTTTTTTTTATTTGTATCCTTATATTTCTTCAGTCCAATAGCAATCACAATCGCATAAACCAAACATTTCTTGTCGGTGTTTTTCACTCGTAAAATGCCTTTCTTGCACTTTAATAATTCGTCGTTTAATAAAAGACCTCGACGCATTCTCCCAAATCCACGGGGAACATCCACATGATGAAAATGTACAATGAACGGTTCGTTCATGAGAAAACTATCGTTACTTTGAAGGATGCGATCAAAGGAAGCCCATAAAGTCTCCAGTATCAAATTACTTGCACGCCGAAAAGATAAATAAAACGGTTTGTTCTTCTCATCATGAGATAAAATCGATAATCCAACCATCGATAATTCATCGACATTTTCCAATAAGTAATCCAGCATCTGTTGAAAGGAGGCCTGAACCCATTCAACAATATCGGTGCCACTGGTCGGAGCATTTATTTGAATTTCCAGCATTCGTCCTTCAAGATTAAAACGCCGATAATGTCTATTGATTTCTCGCAAGACAGTAAAGCCAGAAGTAGCCATATTCAAATAGGAAAAAAGATAAGGTAAGCAGAAAAGGAATAGGCAAAGAAAACAAATATCTAAAACGAAAAGAGAAAAAAAAGCACGAATTAAAATTGAATTCAGAGATCACTACGTTATCAAAATGACTACACGATCAATCCTAAAAGAATTATCATATCTCAAATAATTTTACTGTTAAAATTTTTATTGTCGTCATACTGGAAATCAAACCCGGGACCAACATGTAACTGACCTAACTTTCTGTAGTGATAAAAAGAATGAATGAAATTGTTTTCCAACTCAGCTGAGAAAATCATTGTAGTAAGCATTTTTCCTCTGACACTGAACTTTAAAACGTATAACGAACATGAAACGAAAACAAAATCTCATGCGCTTGCTTTTCTCGAGCTAAGGCAAGAAAGACTCGAATTCGATTCTCGGCGGGAGATCAGATCCCACATTAAACTGCAAGTTCACGTCTCACGTTGTAGGGAACAAATTCGTGCGTAGTTTCTTTGTTTACGTTAATGGTAACTTTCAGAAACTGAGCTAAGTGGTTAGCGTTACGCAACTCTGGCCCGGGTTCAACACCCAATATGCGCTCAGATTCAACATTAAGCTGTATTCCTAGCCCCCCACTACTGAAGGGACGCTAAACCAAAATCAACAAATTTCTCGTGCTTACTTCTGATGTGTGGGATGTGGCCCGGGTTCAACACCCAGTATGCGCTCAAATTCAACATTAAGCTGTATTCCTAGCCTCACTACTGAAAGGACGCTAAACCAAAATCAATAAATTTCTCGCGCCTACTTCTAATGTGTGGGATTCCCGGTCAAGTAAGTGAGGGTTATTCTTCCATTTGCTAAATATTTCATGCTAAATAAAACAGTGATAAGAATGTTATCCTCATGCAAAAGCACTCCATTGATATTAAGAAACGCGGTTGATACTTACCTCAAATTCAAGGAACGGAGTAAAGTCACGCTGTCACAAGAGGTACACCTACGTTCATTCAAGATCTTCGTGGAAGTAGGATTTGAAAATGAAATTAAGAATTTTATTTAGGTCTGAAACGGTTCAACTATAAAGTGACAACACTATCAGCCAATCAGAAACGATGAAAATAATCAATGACATCACGGAGAACCAATGAAAACACAGCTTTCATCATGTATCATGAGCCAAAACGTGATGTAAGAAGCAATCTGATTGGTTCTGACATTATTCACGTTTTTTCTCCTTACACATCAATTGTTACGACATCTAGTATCGCAATTTTGATCATGACATCATACCGTTGACTCGTTAGTTTAATACGACATTCAAATTACCACATCTAAAATGTGATTCATTTTCCTTAAACTTGATTGAAAAAATGTAACACTCATCGATATGTTATGAAACTGTCTTTGACATAAATGTAAAGTTGAGCTTTAAAAGTCCGTCAGCTGAGAAAAATGATGATGTAGTAAAAGCAGATTCTGCAATTTCATAATAACAAACTTCTATGCTTAACAACGAGCAGAAATATGTAGTAATGTAACATAATCTGATCATGTTCTTTTTTCATACGCAAAACTGCTCGCACTGAAGTTGGCATGGTGGCTCAGCGTTTTTTTTTCTGATGTGTGAGGTCTCTGCTTCAATCCGCAAGCAAGTAAGTTTATGATGTTTTCTCATTTCATCGTTTCAAGGGAACGTTAACATTTCCTGAAACTAGCACCAAGAATCAAACTCGGGACCATTGCATAGTAATCAACACACGTGTACGGTCGCTTAGCGCTTGTCTCTAGTGTATGAGGGCCCTGCTTCAATCCTCAGTCAAGTAAGTTCATGTTTCGTCCTATCATTTCTCACCGTTTTCGCGGGGACGTTAAATTCAACATTTCCAAGAATCAAACTCGGGACGATTCCAAGGTATCCATGTTCACCCCTAAAGCGGAACAAAATGGCCCCTAAAAAGAACGAGGTGGACCACCCAAATTTGTAGTAATATATATTAGGGTCCAGTACTATGATACCAAATGTTTAAATTTGGCAATTTCTAAAACTTAAGGGGCGGGCCAAGGTACCATTCCCGGGGGTGCACAAATGTACTTATGTCTTATGATAGATAATGGACTCCTATACATGGCCATATAACCATATAAGGTAATAGGATCTCATCCAAGGAAATAAATTAGGTCAAAACCAAACACGTGGTACAACGTATTGCTTACGTTTATATTTTGGCAATTTTATACACCTAAAAGGGGAACGAAATAGACCACCGAAATTTATAGTGATCTATATTAGGGTTCTATACTATTATACCAAATGTTTAAATTGGGCAATTTCCAAATTTAAGGGGTGGGCCAAGGCACCCCTGCCAAATTTTTAAAGGGGTGCACAAATGTACCTATGTCTTACAATAGGAAATAAACACCTGTATACATCCATATAACTATATAAGGTAATAGGACATCATCCAAGGGAATAAAATGAGCCAAAAAACCAAACATGTGGTTGTACTAAAATTTGGCAATTTTGTACCCCTAAAAGGGAACGAAGTGGACCACCCAAATTTATAGTAATACATACTAGGGTTCTATACTATTATACCAAAATATTTAAATTGGGCAATTTCCAAAATTTAAGGGATGGCCCAAGGCACCCCTGCCAAAATTTTTAAAGGGGTGCACAAATGTACCTATGTCTTACAATAGGAAATGAACACCTGTATACATCCATATAACTATATAAGGTAATAGGACCTCATCCAAGGGAATAAAATGAGCCAAAACCAAACATGTGGTTGTACTAAAATTTGGCAATTTTGTACACCTGAAAGGGAACGAAGTGGACCACCCAAATTTATAGTAATTCATACTATGGTTCTATACTATTGTACCAAAATGTTTAAATTGGGCAATTTCCAAAATTGAAGGGGTGGGCCAAGGTACACCTCCCAAAAATTTAAAGGGGTGCACCAATATACCCATGTCTTATGAAAGGTAATGAACCCCTGTATATGCCCATATAACCATATAGGATAATAATACCCCATCAAAGGGGATAAATTAGGTCAAAAACCTCCGAAATTTAAATTTTTGGCAATTTTTTACCCATGAAAGGAAACGACATAGACCCCCAATACTAATAGAGGTACATACTATGGTCCTAGGCTACCACACCAAATTTTTAGATTTGGCAATTTCCAAAATTTAAGGGGGGGGTTCCTATGTACCCCTGCCAAATTCTAAAGGGGGTGGTCCTAAGTACCCCTAGGTCATTGACCCGGGCCAGGGACCATGGGTCCTGGGGGTGGTCCTATGTACCCATGCCAAATTTTAGGGGGTGGGCCATGGTACCCCTAGGTCATTGACCCCGGGCCAGGGACCATGGGTCCTGAGGCAGGGACCCAGGGGCCAAAAAGTGTCCTAAAGTGACGCGATTACTACTACGGTTTTAGGTTTTACCCACATTTGTTTTGTAACATTGCTTGGCATTGTCTGGCAACATTGCTATGATACAGCAGGATGGAGTACCAGCGCACTTCGCGATTCACGTGCGCAATTACCTGAATCAGACGCTTCCTGGCTGCTGGCTTTGAAGAGGTTGTGCACCTTCACCAACTCTCTTTGCCTGGCCTCCAAGAAGTCCCGATCTGTCGACACCAGACAATGCTCTCTGGGGCAGTGAATTTATTACACCCTCCTACACCCCTGTGAAAGTCAATATTCCCCCTGGCGAAACAGGTCGATGCCCCCCCAAAGGTGGTGTACATTTTTTTATGTTATTACTATCATTAGTGCCATAAGTGTAAAATATAGCCCAATAAATAATCTCTTGGTGATTCTTTTCTGGTAGCTGGCATGAAACTCAACATCCTAAATATTAGCTTCAATAGCTTTAATCTAAATATAGCTTCGATTTTATATTTTTATTTCTCTACTCACGAAATTTTGTGACCTATTGTGCTCAAAGAACTGCTTGAAAATCATATAAATAATCCATTAGAAACGAAATCTGATACCAGAACAATGTCCAATCTGACTCACTATATGAGCAGTAGGACACTGAAAACATATCCGTAATAAGCTGGCACTTTGGTGGTGCACGTAGGCTATTCCGTCAAGAGAAGCATTGTAAACTGCTCTTGTTTCATTCACTCGATAACAGAGCCTGAAAGAAGAAAAGGTGGTGTGAGAGCATCAGTCTGTCAAACGAATGGTCGGAATAATTTTCAAAAGTCTTTGTTAGTGGTAGACCATCACAGTTAACAATAAGAACGCGGATTTGTCAGTTCAGGTTGGAAGCAGGAATTAGTTACATTTCAGGAAATGAAGAGGATTCGCGATAATCAAGAAGATTCGGTTGGAAATGAAGAGGATTCGTGATAATCAAGAAGATTCGGTAAGTTCTAAGTTATTTCAATACAACTTATAAAAAAAAATTATATGTACACCACAACCCATGGCTATGGCTACAATGAAATAAAGGCAGTGGTCGAAGCGAGACGGTATGCGGTGGTATGCCATACTGTCTCTGGTTTTACAGTAATGACATACCGCCTCTGTTTTTTCAGCGATCAAGACATACCATCATTGGAAAGTGGATGCTAATATACCTTTAATAAATCTATTTTTATATGCGGTAAATGACGAATAGCTTTGCACCTCAAAGATTTTATTTCTTATGTAGAAATAATTTCTATGTTGCCAATACCGACATTTTTGTTATTTTTCCTACCTTTTGTTTTTAAAATGAGGTGTCTACAAAGTACATCACTAGATCCTACGCAAGAACTAGTGTTGGTTGTAGATAAGGGTCACATGACAGAATGGACTGTATTATGGGCCAATCCAATCAAAATGTAGTGTATTGAGGCTACTCGTTTAAACTGAAATCGGGAAGTATTGTTGAGAGTTCGTCGGGACTTCTTTTGTGCCTCCAACGAGAAAGAAATACACAACTGAGTCCGGTATTTAAGAAAGAAAAATATAGTTTATGCAATCCAAAAATCAGTTGTTTCATTAAAAAGTATTTTTGCGTTTTTCTAATAATTGGATAACATTGTGAATGCGTGCGCGGTAGTTATCTGTGCGTGTGAGTGTATCCCTAATATTTAGATCTTTGTGGCGATTGCTTTTAATTCAATCTGATATTGCTAGTTAATGGAAGTTAAAGATTTTTCAATATGGAGAAGTCTTTAGTAAAAATAAAGAAGCAACTCTCTTACATGCTCCCTGAATAAATTCATTTATCAGGAAGTTAATGCTTATGGCATGTATTTCTCTGTATTAGCTGATTGTCTTACTGAAGTACAAAGGGAGGCCAAATTTAAAGAATATACGTAGCTGACATACAATAATGGTGGATTTAGTTCTATATGTAGACCTAAAAGTGGGAAAGGAACTTTGGGCAAGGTGACCAGAACTTTTACTTGCAAAAACGGGACGCATACGAATCGCAGACGGGGGGAGGGAGGGCTAAATATCTGAATTTCAGTTGCATTTTGGGACTGAGTATTGTTTTTAATTTACAAAATACATATATAAAAGTTATAACAAAGCGTTTCTAATTTAATTACTACCCAACAATAATTTTAACTACTTGAACACTCAGAATTCCCACTCAATTCCTACTTGAACCACAGAACACTCAATTCCCACTTGAACATTCAGAAGTTCCAGACACGACTGAACCTTCCCAATGAGTGTTGGTATGGAAGAGTGTAGAATTTGCATTGACCATTTATATATAAAATAATAATTACGGGACACTTGGGTCATTTTGCTTAAAAACGGGACATCTAGGTGTCCCATTTGAGAATCAGAAAAAAACGGGACAACGGTTTAAAAAGGGGACTGTCCCGGCTAAAACGGGACGTCTGGTCACCTTGACTTTGGGTGCATTCAAATCTGAAACTTTGAGCATGGTCCGATTTACGGGTTGTGTAGAGTGACCAGACGTACTGTTTTCCGCAATACAGTAGTTTTTCAAAAAGCTGTCCTGCGTGTTGCGAAGACGCCTAGAAAATCGAGAAATGTTCTTCCTTTTAAAATGTCCTTCGAAATGTCCTGAGTTATTACCAATATCTTAATGTTCAACGAACTTAAGAAGTTCGTTACTGAATTCTCTACGTCTGTGTAACTGTCTGTCTGTTATTTGCGAAGTTCTCAATTTTGAGCCCTCCAATCGATAGATTATCAAAAATTATCTCAAAGTAGTGATGGAATTTTTCGTGTCACTCTTACCGTTCCCGAGATGTCCAAAAAAAAAAAAAAAAATCCGATTTCGGGAGATTTAAGGAGCTATATCTCGGGAACCGTAAGTCATAGAGAGATGGTATTGGTGTTGATCAACACCAATACTGATTCGGGACCAATACCAGTTATTGATTCAATAATAATTATTAATTCCTATGACAGAAGTTATGTGATAACATTAATTTAGCTATATTAAATAAAGTGTCCTACAGGCACTTAGCCAGGACTTCGTAAAGGGAGGGGGGGTCCGTGACATGAAATATTATGGTAATCACACCAGGAGCCCGATCATTCTAAAGTATTTTATTGGCAACATATATTGGTTCGTTTACCCAGGATTTCGTAATCAGGGCGGAGGGGAGAGCGTGACATGAAATACTGTGGTTATCACACCAGGGGCTCGCTCAATCTAAACTATTTAACTGGCAACATATATTGGTTTGTTAGGACATCGAGTAAAATAATAAAAGAAAGTATTGAAAAATTTTATAATATTTACGTTCCTCCCTTTGTTCATTCAAATATAACAATTGTCCTTTCATTATGACCTCAACTACTATAAAAAGTGCATACCCACTATTATAAAAAGTACATATTCAATAATGTCTTGTAAAATATTTTACATTATCTGCGTTCCTTTGTCTGTTGAATCAAATGTTGACATAACTTTATTTCCACATAATTTTTTTTGTTATTGTTCTGTCAGCTATTGTCTGTTTCAAATAACAAGTCAAAGGAGCAGTAGAAAACTGTTTCTGAAATAACATGTTTGATACTGCAGAGAAGCGATGACGAAAAATTATGATGAAAAATGTGCATACTCTTACAGAACGGCACCATGGTTTCGAAAGCTTGAAATTTCCCTGACTAGTAGCAGAAATACTGAGAATTACGTAACTTTTCTAGAAATTTCAAATTCCCTGACTTTCCCAGGGTATCCCGCCCATTCGACACCATATATTGCAAGTAATACAAATCTCCTCATAAGAAAGAGTAACCAAAAGCTTGCTGTAGCATTCTATTTTTAACGCTGATTCTTCTTTTTCTCATTTTTTTTTTTTTTTTTAAGTTTCATCCTTCCTTAATTTTTTTATTTCTAGTTTCGAAAAGGGGAGGTCCGGGACCCCTTGGCTACGTGCCTGTGCCATATCACATTCGTTTTATTCATTTACTTTATGCTACTATTTCTTTTACCTTTCCTTCACTTCCTTTTACAAAAAAAAAAACAAAAAAAAAAACACCCAACAACGAATGGGTACCAATTATGCTACTTTGAACAGACATATAGACACACACACACACACATACATACAAATACAGTATTGCTATTGTATTCATTTCTGAAGAACAAAGAAAAGTTTAAATATTTATGTTGCTCAACTAGTCTGCGCGAGAATTTCCCTGCATTTTCACTTTTTATCAAAAAATCCCTTTCTTTCCTTTTTGCTGAATTTACCTATAAAATTTCCCTATATTAGAGAAATTTCCCCCAAACTACAAACACATATATCGTTTACACTAAAAGAGACGATGGTTATTATTATGATATTGAAATGAATTGTGGAAGCACAAGACAATATCCTTGGCACGAGAAAAGCGTCTTTTGATCGTAAGCCTTACACCGCACTAGCATACTAAAAGATGGTTTGAAAGATTAAATGGTTTGAAAGAGGCTGCTATACCAGCAATAAATTATCAATATTAATATAACAGTTTTAAATAAGAACTTATGAAACAAAGTGTAAAATAATTCTTCATAATTATTTTCGATAACTTAATAACATATATCGTTAAACTGACATAACCAATCTGGAACCACTTTCAGCATATTACAAATGTACACTCATGTCCAAAATGATTGTCGCATATCTATAACTGTCTTCTTGTAAGAATATAATTTCATAATGATTTTACAGGGTACTTTTAATACTGATACTATGTGTATAATCGGGAAATGTATATTTGTGGCAAATTTCATTAGAAAAGAATTATAAATACAAAAATTAGAATCTGTAAAACAAAATGTTGCTAAATGGACAAGAAAGTTTTATTTTCCTTTTTTGTTCTTATTTACTGCTCTTTTGACATGGAATCTGCCACATACATGTATTTGCCGATTACACAATACTAACATTATAAGAAATACCGAGCGAATTCGTTATCAAATTATATTCCTACAACAACATATTTATAGACATTCGACAATAATTTTGGACACGAGTTTAATAAGCAAGTACGCTTGAACAGTGGGTACTGTTATTTCTCACTAGAAAGTATTGAGAATGAACAGTGCATGTGAAAAGTGCCATAAATATTTCTAGCTAGCTGAGGAATCTTAACTTCAATTTCTCTATGATTTCCGGTTCGCTAAGAGTTTTACTCTTCCCCATTCGTTGTTTTAAGGTCATATACCTCATCTTTTTAAAAGATTTTCTAGAGGAGTACATGTAAGTACGAAAAATTGTATAAAAGTTGGGTCTTCATGAATAACCAAAATTGATTACTTGGATCTCAGAGATTTGGAGGCCACTTTATAGGGTAGATTACTTCGTCTATTTGCGGTAATTTCTTCTAACAAGAACGAAGGAAAGGATTTTAAAAAGAAAACTATTGATAGAATATATAAGAAATTAAAAGGCCTACATGTAATAGCGCACAATTTCTCCAAATGTTAAGAGGAGTGGTAGGTACTTAATTATTTTATTTTCAAAAATATATCTAGAAAATGTATTTTTTTATTACTTTTCATTGTCAACGGTTCATTTTGTTTAAAAGACTTATAACTTGATAACTTGGCCAAAAATTCATAAATTGATTTAAAAAAAATCAATACACCGCCATAAAATGTGAAATTTAGAATAGTTTTTCATTGCTTATTGTTTTTCTTCTTTCTTTCTAGGTCTAACGACAGGTAATAACATTTAGGATCAGTTTAAAGAACCTCTAATCACTAAAAGATAACAGCAGTTCCCCCCCCCCCCAATGTGTTTTGTGGAGGCCAAAAATATTCACAATAATTCAATCAAATTAGGAGCTCTGCACACACACCGACAAAACTGTCGGTCATAATACATCAAATTTTACTAGAGTTCTATAAATTTACACATGATTTTCATGGGATGCATCAGGGTTACCAGATAATCTTTTCTTAAATTTTCTCAGGTATTATTTTTCTCGTGGCCACCGTTAATCACTTGAGCGTCATTTTAAGAAGGATGGCATTTCGCGAAGACAGGGGCAATTGTCCCTGAGTTGGAGAAATGTATCCTCTTTTTCGGTGCATAACCTTACAATCTTACAATTCCCAGGCAAAATCTGAAATGACGCTACCGTTTGCAAGACAGCATAATCGGGACTTAAAAATACACTAAAATCAAGGTGATATGTTTGTTATGATTAACATTTTGATAAGGTCAAATACAATCTAGTAGATAAAAATTAGAATTTTAAAATATTAAAATGTACATTCCATAACCACACAGAAGGTAGTTTTAGAGTAGTAGGTAACTATCTGAAGTATTATAATCATCGTTGTTATCTAAGCGCCAGATTCGTATTTCCAATCGCCATGGCTTCTGTACTGTCAGTGATTTTTCGCGAGCCTGTACAAGAGAAATATTAGCAGAAATTCATTATGTGTTACATTTCTTATTATCTTGAAACTTCAACTTTTTCTTTTCAACAACCTCACACGAAATAGTATTCTGAGCATACGAACAGATTTATAATTTCTCTCTCATCTCTGAGTGTGAGTAATGTTTGGTACTTGATTGTACACTTGCAAAGACTAGATCGTGAGAGTATTGCGTTTTGTAATATGCTTTCTGAGGTCCACAAGGGGGAAAAAAACTAGAAGAGCAAACTATATGTTTAAGTTTCATTAATATAAACTAGTGTCCCTTATATTTCTTCATTAACTGGAACAGAATAATTATTGTATCAATTACTCGTCAGGACATATCACAAACGTTCGTATTCATTCAGTAATTAGAGGACATGGTGAGCAAGTGGTAGAGCGACCTGTGGTGCAAGAGGTCCATTGTACGGTCCCAGGCCACGCGAGTTCATGATAGACAACATTGCGTCATTGGTTTTCTCGTGGTTTCGGCTTACTTTCCACATGACCATTCTACCAATTAGTTTATAATCAATCACTTTAATTAATCATTCGTCTCTCAGAATACAGGGTGTAAAGTAGGACGTGAATGTACTGTAAAATGTCATTTCGTTTCATTTATAATCAACCAATTGGAACTAGTTTATTATCATTATGTGCTATCATATCTGTTCATTTGTTCAGTTAAATGTTAACTCATATATTCAAAACATTCAATCGATCTCTAAATCTTCACAAGCACCACTACTTACCAAACTCTACCAATGTTCCATTGGCTGATGAAAACAACGGTGAAATAATATTGTTAATGTATAAATAGTACAAGTGAATTTCCAGAAAGCTCATGGACATGATTCTCATCTTAAGTTTGTGTGTCGGTCCTAGTATTAAATTCAATAGAGAATTAAATTATTTTTACTTGGGGAACAGTTGGGTAAAGTTCCTAGAACTCCTCCCTGAATGCATTCCCTATCGAATCTACAACGAACTTGCATACCAGAAATTAGCATTCTGCTATCAAATCACTCTGGTTTTATATCATAGATTTTTTTCTTAAGTATGAATAAGATTTCGCTTCGTAACGTTAGTTCGTGACCCAAATATGAGAACATTAATTAGTGTATTAACTTAGGCTTCACTCAATGTTCATTTATGTAAAGGTACTAAATAAAATTACTATCACAACAGCCTTGGTGTACTTATGCGCACAACTGCAAAACTTGGATGAGTGCGTATGTTCAATAGACACTGATTGTGTTGCACTGCTAAGCAAAATAATACTGATTACTAGAGCCCGGATTTCCATGCACAAACAAACGTCGAGATATGCATGCAAATATGTACGAAACATATCAGAAATATGCATTGAAATTTTTACATTTGCACTGATATATATATATATATATATATATATATATATAATTTTATTTTTTTCATATATATATATATATATATATATATATATATATATATATATATATATATATATATATATATATATATATATATGTGTGTGTGTGTGTGTGTGTGTGAAAAAAATAAAATTTCAATTTCTTTCAATACCTTAATGACTTCTGTTGCAATGAACTATGAATTTCTTCCTTAGGATTTCTCCTGAAAGCCCTCTGCGTTTATCAATGAGAAACTTGTAGATCGAAAAGCTCCTTTCTATATCAGAAGTTACTGGTGCATGTGAAAAACAGAGAATGCGAAAGCAATCGAAAGTGAATTTACCTAGGATTGTGAACAACAATCTCAATGCTATTTTTATTTCCAAAAAGTATTTCTTTCTACATCCGTGTTTACAAAGTGATTAAGTTCACTTTAAATATAACCTACTTTCTTGTGATATACTCTGACATACGTACGCTAGTATGCAGCAATCAAAATTCGGAAATATGCAGTATCTTGCAAAGTTTGCGAAATATGTAGGCGGATCGAAATTCACTCAAAATATGCATTTATATGCGCTAACAAATGCGTCTCAAACGAATACTTACAAGTACGTCGGAAAGAAAAATATACTTTCCATGCGTTTCTGCATGTTAATATAAACATACATTTTGCATATAAATCCGGGCTGTACTGATTACATATTTAAGTAAGTTAAGTAAATTCAATGCATTGACTGAGTAATACTTCAGTAATAAGTTAGATACTTTGTTGTATGATCTTGCAAATTATTACCCTATAACCTTGTCCTTAAATATTCGAGCATATTCAAATAATTGATTATAAGCTAATAGTTTACTTTTCAATGAAACCTTAAGTTCTGTTGCTTTTTCATTATTCTTCTTTTCGGCAACCCCGTAGGCACTTGAAAAACATGCGTTGTTTCCCTACTGAGCGTCCCAGACAGTCTCTCTGCAGGATCTAGTCCAGGGTCGGAGGGACCTAGCCCCCCAGTTTTTTGAGCAAATAAATAAATGAAGCTATTTTTGAAACATTAGGTTTAGTTTCAGTTTCACTTTCAGTTACATTTTTTTCTGTTATGCAATGTGTAAAACAATACTTGCGATTCACATTGTCAACGTCCAACCTAGCCATAATAGACTATTCATAGGGAGAGAGTTAAGTTGGAATCTTTTGTAGGACCCATGAAAATTTGTAAACTCATATCTATTATAGCCTGGGTTGTCTCATTTCCCTAGTTTTCACCTTCTTGATCCGCCACTGGTGCAGACGTATCTGTCAGTCACGCTATCTCATCAGTGTTTCTCTCAGAAACAATGTTCCGGGGGGTACACTTAGTATTCCGGGGGGGCACTGCTGATACTATTCTATTTATTATTATATTATAGACGTAATATTTTGATCTGCTCGGGGGGGAAGTGTCCCCCCCCAAAAAAAAAACAGGTCTGGAAGAAACACTGTAAGTCATGCCATCTGGATTTGGCATTTAAAAACCAGTCATCATGTCACTATGCGATTTCCTTATAAATAACTGAGGCGTCCTAATCCTATCGCAATTGGAAAGGGCAAACAGTCAATAAAGTCTTCAGAGGTTAGTTCCCAAACTGGATTTATCTGGTTTGGATTCTGTTTGCCACAGTAGCTCCTTGATGTCAATTAAAACAAAGAAGAAGAAGAAGAAATTGGTCAACTCCTTGTCCATATTTAATCAGAAAATCATGTAAGAACCACGCTTCACTTCGCTGATTACATATTTCGTAAGGCCGGTCGTCTCATCATTTTGTTTTTCGTCTAACTGTTGCACTTCCTTAGTACATGTATGTATTTACACGTATGTTGTTATTCGTCAGAGTTCATGTACGCAGCACTTAATTTGCCAGACAAGTAATGAAAGACGGAAGAGTCTCATCTTTGAGACTACATGTTTAGTTAGCTTCCTACTTGCTTTAGAACAAGTAAATATCTGCATGTTATTCTATTATTATTATTATTATTATTATTATTATTATTATTATTATTATTATTATTATTATTATTATTATTATTATTATTATTATTATTATTGAACGCAGTAGAAATACAATTGTGCTGAAAATTTGAAATACTTTTCATCTCTGGTACATATTATACAGTTTAGATACTTAGTAAAATACACTGAATGGACCATTATCTACCATAAACACAGTTTCCGTTTTATGAAGAGAATTTAACACGTTTTTAAAGCACTAAATTCATGGGACCATCAGAAGCAGATCTAGAAGATAAAAATGGGGCAGCAGAACCCAGACTATGATTGGTATATCATGAGTTTACCATAAATTTCCAAAATTATATAAATAATAACTTAAATTATTTTTGTAACTTAAAATACTGAGGGGGCCTAGACCCCCAGCCGCCGAGGGCGTCACTGGGGACCGTGAAATATTTCAGTTTAATAAGGGGATCGTTGAAGACAGTTTTTACTGTATAACTCAGGGGGCAATTGATCCTCTTTAACCCCCCTAGACGATGAGCCTAATCATAACACTAGCGTGTATTAAGTGTTGCCACATACTTGAATTAAACACTTGTTTATTAACTTTTCTTTATAGGTTTGGCCAGTGGCTCCCAATCAGTGTTTCGGGCAGTCCCAAAAAGTGTTTTAAAATTTAGAATTTAAAAACCATGAAGTAATTAATAATTCGTTAAAATCAATTCTCAGACAGACTGTACCAGTCAATGTTTCAATGCAGAATGCAGCAACAATCATAACTTACAAGCAAAGTTTTACAAGTGTCACACTCCGATTTGCTTGAAACTCCTGCAATGAATAAAGGAATCAAAAGTAGCACATACATTTTTTTTTTTTAATATCGGCCAACGTGAGGGATAAAGGGGTAAACAGACCCCTAAAGTGCGAACATAAGGTAATATGATACATTTTAGCAAGGCCATAACTAGCACCGCAAAATGAGAATTTGCTTGAAACTCCTGAAGTGAATAAAGGAATCAAAAGTAGAACATACGTGTTTTCTTTTACATCGGTAATCGTGGGGATAAAGAGGTAAACACGGCACCCCCTAAATTGCAAATATAGGGCAAATGGCACATTTTAGCAAAGTCATAACTAACAATTTGCAATGAGAATTTGCTTGAAACTGCAGTTAAAAGAGAAATCAAAAGTAGGACATAAGTGTTTTCTATATCGGCCAACGTGGGGGATAAAGGGGGATAAACAACCCCTAAAGTGCGAACATTGAGCAATATGACACCATGTAGGAAGATCATAACGAGCAACGTACTCTGTCGATTCGCTAGATGCTTTGCAAATACGTAGAGCAAAAAAGCAATAAGATGAAAACATTGTAATAGTAGTCAATAAGTCTGGCAAATGGCGAATCAATTACGAATATTGTATCATCATCTGCATGCAATGTGAGAGGTGCTATGAATTCTTGTGCTTTGTAGAAATTTAAGGAAAATTATACATGCATATAGTCTTCTTAACAGGTGTAGTATTACGTATGTTCGCAAATTAGAAGGGTGTTTACCCCTCTCACCCCCGACGTTGGCCGATATAAAACGCACGTATGTCATACTTTTGATTCCTTTATTCACTCCAGGAGTTCCAAGCAAATTTGCATTGTGTATTGCTAATTATGGCTTTGCTAAAAAGGTGTCATATTACACAATGTTCGCCCTTGAAGGAAGTATTTACCCCTTCATCCCCCACGTTGGCCGATATAAAAAAAAAGCACGTATGTCCTACTTTCGAATTCTTTAATAGCTGCATTAATTCTAAGCAAATTCCCATTGTGCGTTGCTAGTTACGGCCTTCCTAAAATGTGTCATATTGCCCTAGGTTCACACTTTAGGGGGATGTTTATCCCTTTTATCCCCCACGTTGGCCGATATAAAAAACGCATGTGTCCTACTTTTGATTCTTTTATTCCCTGCACAAGTTTCAAACAAATTTCCATTGTGCGTTGCTAGTTATGGCCTTGCTAAAATATGTCATATTGCCCTATGTTAGCACTTCAGGAGGGTGTTTACCCATTTCATCTCGCACGTTGGCCGATATATATATATATATATATATATATATATATATATATATATATATATATATATATATATATAAAACTCTTATGTCCTACTTTTGATTCCTTTATTAACTGCATTAGTTTTAAGTAAATTCCCGTTGTGCGTTGCTAGTTATGACCTTATGGCTAGTAGGTGAGACTGAACTATTATACAGGTACCGTTATGTACTATAATTAATATAGAAAGTCATGTTTAATGGGATGTATTGGCAGCCGGTTGTGTTAGGTCATTAGGGTTTGATGACATGCTTACGTGTGTTTGGAAAGTTGTTATGTTTCTTTTCTTAGTTGTGCTGACATGTGTGTATTGTTGTAAAGGTCATATGGTCTTTTTCGAGTCTGTATGCGTGTCTGTAGAGACTTTATACTGGATATTTTTAAAAATAATAATGGAAATTTGAATTGGTTCGATTTGAATTAAATCTGTTGATATGATTAAATTAATAATATTGAATATATTACACGAGCAATATGTGAGAGAATAAAAGATATTATACAAATGGATTTGACTAATAGAAACTTACATTGAGAAATATATAATTTGGAAAAATGAAATATTTGAGTCCCACCATTATGCCTGTTAGGCTAAAGGAGATGTTGATATTTTATTTGTTAAAAATAAGATGTTCGAACAATATGTGAGAGAATAAAAAGATATTCTTCTAATAAATTAGTCGGAGCAACTTGCAAAATAAATCGTTTGCTGTGCAAACTCTGAACAATTTAAGATGTTCGAACAATATGTGAGAGAATAAAAAGATATTTTCCTAATAAATTAGTCGGAGCAAATTGTATTTGCGAACATATTAAAAAAATGTGAACCTACAAATAATTTTGAAAATATTTTAAAATAAGAAGCTGAGAACACTTATAATGTGTAAAAGTTTATGTGATACGTACTGGGATTGAACCCGGGACCCTTAGCATCGGAGGTGAACACTGTATGATGGGAAGGAAATATTTATTCATGCGGGACTTTTTAATTTGTCGGATTGTAATTATTACTCGAACACTGTGTGATCATACTCGGTGAACGTGGTAAAAGCTAGTGTACGGTACGATACACTATGCTGGTACATATACAGAGCGTGGTTTCCGTACGTCTGTTGTTGGTGAACTTAAGACATGAACTGAACTTTTCGCGCGCTTTTGGAAAACCGGTTGGGTAAGAGTGATGATGTGTGCTTGCAGGGCTTGCTAAAACTTGAATTTAAATACAAAGGAAGACCGTTGACACGTTTGGTAAACATTACAGAATACCGCCAGAATTATAGAAATAACTTTGGCGCTGCGGTAGGTGAACAAAAGGAAGATTGCGAACGTGGGAGATAAGCATCACAGGTTGGAGACAGACTAATAGAAATAACTTTGGTGTCGTGGTAGATGAACAAAAGACATTGTCGGTGAAAACATAAAAGAAAGAAAGATTGCACACGTAGAAGATAAACATCAGAAATTGGGGACAAACTAATAGCAATAACTTTGGCGATGTGAACAAAAGACATTGTCGGCGAAAACATAAAAGAAAGATTGGGGACGCGGAAGATAAACATCACAGATTGGAGACAGACTAATAAAAAATCAAGTTTTATGATAGTTTGTTAATAATGAATACAAAGAAAGTTTTACATTACGAATGGTAGAACATATGAGGTCATTGAACGCGAATGCAAAAGAACATTCACCTATTGAATGATGATGATCATGTTGAGACATGAAGGGATTTTAAATACGATTGAAATAGAAGATGGTTATATTAATGTAATAATAATGAATGAATGAATGCAAATACAAAGATAGTTTGTGGCATCCGTTATTTTACGTGGACAATATGCTGGTGTATGTAGGGTCGATGTCTTGTTTACATGAATAATAATAAAAGTTGTAAATAACAGATTTTATTTTAAAAGCATGTAAACTATTTATTTACACGTGATTTATCTAGATCTATTCTTTGCACATAGATGACAGATGATTAAATAGTACGCCTTATGAATACCGTTGTAACAATGGGAGGAATGATTTTACCAACGTGAAAATGCCAAATGTTGATATTTTAAAAGATTATATGAGAACATGTTTTCTATTTCTACATTTATAAAAATTCTATAGAGAATTGGAAAAGTACATGTGAATATATTTTAATTGGCGTGGTAGGACTGTTTGAAAAATGTTTAAAGTATCACGTGATATGATGTTATCGATAAAGTTTTCCTTATATATTGGGTATGAAGAGAAGACTGGTATAGTATCATCATGGAGTCGATTCTGAATCAAGTACAGCGAGAAATTGACTTGTGCGAAGAGTTAGATTGGGATTCTTCGTTTGACTTTGTAGAATCTCCAAGGAAAAAGTTTAAAACTGCGAGAGATTTACCAGATATATTTATTGACGAGGAAACTCAGTATTTTTCTCCAGCTTCGCCAGTATCCTCAGAAATTATTATAGAGGAAGAAATCATTGACTTAAGAGAAGATCCAGTATTAATCCCATCATCGCCTGTTGGAGTGAGGACATCTTTATCAGTACTTCCAGCATCCCCGTCATTATTAGGAGTAAAAAACATTCAACCACCATCTTTAAAGTGGACACTAGAAAGTAAAGAAGAAAGAACACCATCACCTGATTTATTTACTGAAGAAGAAGAAGAAAGAGCACCCTCACCTGACTTATTTAGTGAAGGGGAGGAAGAAGAAATTTTGCGCTTATTTGACGAACTGGACGAGTGTAAACCCGACACACCACATGCAAGTGTTACACCTTCACCAGCACCAGAAGCACCACCACCACCACCACAAACGGCGCCCTTAGACTTATCAATGAAGAAGAAGAAGAAGAACGAAGAAGAAAAGTAAGTGTACACAAGTGTTTGTGGATGAAAAGTGCATCAAAAACACTATTTTAAATTGGAACCCTAATTGTGTGTTATTGTGTGAGGGTTGTTTTTTTGACTGTCCGCAACAAATGTCTCACCGTTGCATTTTTATGGACATTGAAGCTTTAGAAACCGAGACATGGTTAATTTTTATTAAAGAAAATGTGAGAAAAGAACTTTATAACATATTTCGGAACTCACATAGAATGTATGTGAATACAAACATATTTGAAGAAGAATATTTTAAATTAATAAGAAACCCAAGATATTTGAATGAATTAGTAGATATTCTACTATTAAAGAATAAGAAATATTAATTTTCGGTGATTCTGTATATATATTGTCTAACTTATGTAATATTATTATTTTGCTTGTATATTATTTTGCTTGTATATTATTTTGATTGTATATATTATTATTATTATTTTCCTTGTATATTATTTGCTTGTATATTATTATTTTGTTTGTATATATATATATATATATATATATATATATATATATATATATATATAATATTACCGAAATAAATATATACGAATTTCATTTTTGATTCTTATTTAATATTAAAACTTTCCTAAATAAAAGGTATCATTGACATTTTTTATAAGGTGAAACTCCTTTATGGTTTCTATCGTTTACTTTTTTGGAAAATCGTTTAAAATTGGTATTTGATGACTGTTTTATATTTTTCTTGATTTTTACTAATACTTTGAAGTATTTAAAAGTTTGATGAGTGTTTTACATTGACAAGTTTGCGATTTTTGAAAACATAGTTCCTCGTAGCTGCTCTAGCGAGTATGCTTTGGCATACGAACCAATAAAAAATAGGAATTTAAATGTTCGCAGCGTAGCTGCTCTAGCACACCAGAAATTGTGTAGCAAATGAACGAATAAAATATTCACAATCTATTTTAACAATGAGTTTGCACAGCAAACGATCCATTACATAAGCAGAGTTCCACACAAATTTTTTAATATATTCAGAATAAAAATTAACCGACTTTGCAATGGCAGAGGAGAATATAAAACAGAAACTGATTTAATAACGAATTTAAAAAACTCAGTAATATTATAGTATGATTTATATACTTATCTTACAAAATGCAAAAAGTTTTCACATACATGCAATATAACATGCAGAAACTAATTTTACAAACGCGAATCATAACATGCAGAAAGTTTTTCACATACACGTGATATAAATGTCGAAAAGTGTTTTTTCAAAAACAAATAATTAACACCAATTTTTAAAAAACGAGTTTGTTTAACAGACGAGAGAATAAATAATTAATATTTCGGAACATCTTTAGTATGCTCACACAAAGTGTTCGAGTAATTTATTAGGAGTTTTTTAATATTTCGGAATGTAATTCCTCTGAGCTTGCCTAGCAAGCGATCAAATTAAAGTTAACAAAGAATTTGCACAGCAAACGAACGAATAAAATGATCACAGCGTAGCTGCTCTGAGCTTGTGTACCAAGCGAAATGATAAAAAAAGATACGAACCAATAAAAAATAGGAATTTAAATGTTCGCAGCGTAGCTGCTCTTACGACTTTCTATAAGAATTTAAATGTTCGCAGCGTAGCTGCTCTGAGCTTGTGTACCAAGCGATCGGTAAAAGATACGAACCAATGAAAAAAATAAGAATTTAATAGTTCGCAGCGTAGCTGCTCTTACGAGTATGCTTTGGCATACGATCCAATGAAATAAAAATATGAAGTGATTGAACAAAATTAAAAGTGAAAATGTAATTTTCAAAATGAAAATGCAACTTGTCAAACGTGGAAATGCAACTTGTCAAACGAAAAAACTGCAAGTTACGAAAATGTAATTTTCAAAAAATTTTTAGAAATGCAAGTTACGAAAATGAAAATGCAAACTAAAAAAATGCAGAACCGTAAACTAAAAATGTGAAAAGTTTTTTTTTCATATGCATGCAATATAAAATGTACAAACAAATTTTATATAGGCGAATCATAACATACGGATTTTTTTGTTATATGCACATGTTAAAGTTCTAATTTCATGAAAAAATTTTTAAAGAATTTTTCCCTACGTATAAATTGTAAATCATATTTGAAACAGTTTACTTTTACACTGTAAGTGTATTGAAATTTTTCGCGTTGAAGTAAAATATATAAGATGTGTAAGGAAATAAATAAAACATGTAATATAAAATGAGAAAAAAATATTTACAAATTTCAATAATATATATATAGTTTACATACAGATACATTCCTTGATATATTGTTTAATACAATCTATATTTATATTAGTATATGCACAATTACATACTGGCCAATTTATTGCTGAAAGTCTTTTATCACGTGCTTTTGTTAATTTATACACATTGTTTTTATTATTATTTTGTAATTGATTAACAGAAGAGTTTTTATTTTCCATTATTACTATTTCTTATGCATATTATAATGTAAATCTTTTTGTAAGAATAACTCTGTAATTAACTGAATGTTATCTTTGTTTAATAAAATGTTATATAATGTACATGTAAATTCCCAATCATCAATTTCAGTATCACAATGCACTCTTGCAAATTCTTCATATAAATCATCAAAAGTTTGTGCGCTTACCATTGTACGCCATGCATTATAGCATAACATATTATAGTCCGAAGTAATACAATCGTGTTCTTCTATTTTGCTCCTGTTTTGAAAACACCCATAACACAAAAGTTCTCGCGGTGGTTTCCAACGGTCAATACACATTAATACACATTGTTCTTTTATAGAAAAAGAAGAACATTGATATTCGCAATTGTCATATGTATTTAGGAAGCGACATTGGTATTCACAGTCTGGATTGTTGATACACATCTTTATCGTGCTCAAGATATGCTTCTCTTAAGTCAGAAATATGATAATCATTAAACGTGATTTCTTGATATGAATAATTAAATTTGTTTATAAGATGGGGAATAATGTTTACATCTATATATTTCACATGTATCTTTAGATATTGTTTTAATATTTGATCACGTGTTGATTTCTTGATTAGGAAATTCCACACAATAGTATTTAATTCTTCATCACTTTCACTCACACATTTATGCTCAGTTTCTTTCTCACTACGATTCGCACAGCCTTCACAAAGTAGTGGTTCAGAAAGTTTATATTTTTCTAGTAACTGTTTTACACAAACTTCATTTACTTCATTAGGAGTACAACCACACTTCACAGCATTGAATATTAGAATATCATTAGAAATTGTATTTTGATTTACTACTACTACAACTTCCTCTTCAAAGGGTATTTCATTTGGGTATCTGAAATTTCGTCTATACACAGCATCGTCTATGGTAATTTCCTGTGTTGGATAAATAATCCTATATCTTTCAGCGTCTTCTTCAGGAATGTCAGGATCATTTGGATGTACAAGAATAATTTTCTTTTGTTTTTCAAGTTGAGAACGTTTTTCACGTGGTGAAATGTATTTAGATTTTACACATTCACTTTGCAATAAAGAAAGATTGGTTTCAATTTCACCTTTTCGTTTCTTATTATGAGATGAAGAACCAGAATTTGTTTTTTGCTTTTTACCTGTGAAAACAGATTGCTTTTGACTGTACATTGTAACAGCGTATCACCCCCCTTTATATGATTTACTACAGATATACGCATGCGTGCTTTTATATTATATTGTGACATGCGCGAAAAACAAGTACAAGTATACATACGCATCTAACATGCGCGAAGACCAAGTACAAGTATACACACACATCTGACATGCGCGAAAATCTAGTACGAGTATGCGCACGCATAGAATTTATATTGTTATGTTTAAATACATCGTGAAAAGAAACAGATGTGATTATATAAAGTTTTTTCATAGCATTATTATATCATTAGAACATTTATATGTAATAATAGACATGTACGTGATTTGTTAGGGATGAAATTAATAATATTAACAATTTCATACTTTGTAACTCATTTACTAACACTTAGTGTTTGCTAAAGCAATCTTGGAACAAACGATATATATTGAAAAATAAATAAATAAATAAATTATGATATCAGAGAAAACAAGATTGGATTGTAATTCATGTGCTTACAAACTTAGTAATTCAGATAGTTTGTTTAAAGACTATGTGAATTCTTTCCTTCAAATGAAGCAGGAATCTTCAGGATTTCCTGTTTGGTGCAAAACCAAAGGAGACGAAAATAAATACATTAAAGAGTATCATGTCCACGAAGGCATTCAATTAAATCATGACAATATCAGGAAGAACCCGGGACTGAGGTATATCTCCAAAATATTCCTCAATTCGCTTTATGGGAAATGGGGACAAAGAACGGACTTGTTGCAATTCGTGATTGTTGACACACTGGAAAAATTTTTTGTACTATGGGCACCACAATACGAAGTACAAACCGTATTAACCATTGGAGATAAACATCTTATTCTTACGTATCACAATACAGAGAATAAGAACAAACCATGGAAATTTTCAAACGTTGTTCTTGCGGCGTTTCTTACGTCATGGGCGCGGTTAAAACTGTATGACTTAATGACATCAGTAGGACCTAAAAATGTTTTGTACTGTGACACGGACAGCATAATGTTTGTACAACACCGTGATGAGAAATCTCCGCTTACATTAGAGCCCTACTTGGGTGAACTAACCGACGAAGTAAAAGAGGAGTGAGAAATAGACAAATTTATAGGTTTTATTATTATTATTATTATTATTATTTCATTAGAAGAAGAAGAAGAAGAATACATTATTTCGATTACAGATGACTTCTACAAGTGAAAACGAACTAACTCAATTGTTAATTATAGCAAAACGCTTCGGATATGAGGCATCCGAAGTTGTTTACTACAGATGGAAAATGATAGTAGATAAATTTCATAGCAATGGGTGCATGTACGTAGTTTTGAGTAGAAACGATTTTTGGAAGCGTTTGGTGGATAGTTATCATTCTAAGGGGGTTCGTGTACCCAATGAAAAATATTATCAAATGTTAACAGAGTTATTAAAACAATTTAAAGGAAGACAGGATGTTATTTTGGCAATCTGTGAAACCGCTGCTGATATTTCTGATTTATATCGAACAGGGTTCTTTCGAGTAGGTGAAATAAAAAAATTAGGATTCTAAAAAAGTTCAAGCAGCAGGTAAAACAGCTGACTTATTTGTTAAGGACAATGCTAAACTAATAGGTAAGCTTACCACGACCAAGTTCTGCTAGTTCTGGGGAACCTAAGATTTAAACTGGGTTTCAAGAAGTACCTAAGATAATGGATGGTATGGGTGCATCAGAATTTGAAATAGTAAAGAGTATATCACAAACATATGTTTACTTTGGGTTAAAAGGGACAGAAATAACCATTAAGTGTATGAAATCGAAGACCCGGAAAAATATGTACGAGATCTGTTTGATTTCGTAATGACCCATACAATAAAGGATGTTGACAAGAACACCTATATAGGAATAACTATCGAGAGCACTACCTTAAAGTTAAAACAATGTACATAACATGGCGTCCTAAAAAGGAATTAAACCCCGATATATTGTTACATACAGTTGAAAACGTGCTTAATAGTAATGAACATTTTCTTTTTTTGGGGGAAAAAGGCGGATTTTAAGATCCCACATTGTTAATACATGTAAGGGAAGGGGTCGAACCCGTGGATCGGTCAAATATGAGGAATATACAACTCTTTTGGAAAAGTGTACCATCCCATTAAACAAGGACATATAATGTCTTTCTAAGGCTATCATCCTCGGGAAGGCTAGGGCCGATCAAAATCGATTTCAAGTATACAAGTTAAAAACAAGCCAAGGATTTGTGTGATGATGCTAATGTTACTATTGAGCATCAAAATGGATGTACTATTAATGATGTGAAAAAATTTCAACAATACCTGGCACCCAAGTACCAAATCATTGTATATGAAAGAAACTTAATAGTCGTGAATTTCATGGAATGTGTCCTGGAATAAAGGGTGGTAAGCAAATTTACATTTTATATGAAGATAATCACTATCAAGTGGTAACTAGTGTCCGCAAACTTTTGGTAGCTGAGAGCTTTTGCGATTATTGTTGTTGCAAAAAGTACAATAAAAAATCTCCGATTTATTATTATTATTAGTATAAAGTCTTCATTTATTCAGCAATATGAAGCTTGTATAAAGTCTTCATTTATTCAGCAATATGAAACATCTTTCATTAGTTTATATTGGTTTTTACACGAGTTTTTAAAAATTTGTATTGTGTTAATTAGTTTTCAACTCATTCACATAAATATTTGAAGAAATGTTTAGTATGATAGCACTGCACTACACAGTAACTATTTTTTCTTAGATATTTACTTGAGTAAGATTTAGTTGTAACGTTCACAGAAAAAAATCATGGCAAATTGTACCTTTTTACAGTTTGTACATGTAATATACCTACAGAAGAGTAACATTTTCATCCATACGTCTATTATTTCTTCATATTTTTCAATCACAAACACTATCACTATCACTTTGGTTTTTATTCCAAATTAAGAATTTCTTAAAATCTTTCTGCAAAAATATTTCTATCAGTTGATTAACAATTGTATCATTATGAATGGCATCATCATATATATGAAAAAACTGTTCTAATTTATTAAAAGTATTGTCATGCATTTTTTCAAACGTATACCAAATTTCATCTTGTGTGTCCATATCCATAATAACACTTAGTACTTTTGTTTTCAATATATTTTTATGTAACAGAATACAGTCATGGTTTATTGCATGTTTCAATCCCCGTGCACATCCACTGCAAAGAAGCATACTTCTTCTTTTAGATTCCCACATTTGAAAAGCATTTAATAAGCACTGATTGGTTATGTGAATATTATCGCAGAAACAGACCAATACGTTTTCAGCATTAGACATTTTTCAGTTCGACAAAGTAAACGAATTATATAATAGTTCACAGCGTAGTTGTTTTTACGACTTTCTAATTTTAAATAACACGAACGAATAAAATAATCACACTGCAAGTGTTCTCATCTTCCTTAGCAAACGAACCAATAAAATAAAAATTTTTTTTTGTAAGTTTCGCAGCGTAGCTGCTCTTACGACTTTCTATAAGAAAGGAGCATATAAAAAATAAGATACGATTCGTAAAATATAAAGTGATCAAACTAAAATAAAAAAAACACTAGGCACAAATATCTTCATTGACCACCATACAAAGAAGAAGAAGAAATCTTTTCATCGACTACATCCAGCACAAGAATATTTATATGTAGCTTTCTTAACCGCGGTATTTATACTTTTCACCGTGGGATGTAATGGCATGTTTGAATTAACCAATGAAAACAGGTTTGAACAAGTTTAAGGTAGACCTGAAACTCATAGTTCCCACCCCCTATTAGTTTTAGATACTATTCTTTTATCCAAATTAGCTTGAATATTTCATCTTTGCATCAGTTTTTACAATCGACAAAGTCACCCAGACCGTTTACTGCGCGTGCTTGGATTTCTATATATATTGACATTGAAAGCAATAATTAGAAATCACGATACCTTAACCCCAATAGCTCCTTTGTATTTGCTTGTTTTTTAATTAGCCTGTTGGATTCCAACGTATCGATAAATAATGCTTTTAAATCCTTTAAATATATATGTTAAAACTGAAGCCTGCATCGTGTATTTGATCAGTGCTAGAAATTCCTGTGAATTTTCATTATGTAGGCTATATGTTAAAAGCTTAGGAAAGAAAAAAACTAACACCAACTTTGCAATGGCAAAGGAGAATAAACTGTTTCACAAACTTCTTCTTATGTCTGAAGTTTCATGAAAGTAAAATTTATTTGTACAAGTAATCACTGATTTATTTCCTATTTATCTGTATTCTTTTTTTTAATGTCTATATGACATATATTCAAAGATCATTTACTTATTCAAACAGGTTTTTTTATATCGATGCGTTAGGTTATATATCTCTATTTATTGAATTAGATTCAATCTCCCAACATGACCCTCCTCCTCTTTGCTAAGCGAATAGCGTCCCTGCTATCGGGGTTGGCAGACCATAGTCCCGCGAGAAATCAGTTTATTTACACTTTTCTTCACGAACAATAACTTTGTGAGATTATATATATATATATATATATATATATATATATATATATATATATATACCCCATTGCTGTTCATAGGGGAGGTCAACTAAACTACCACCTTTTCCTATCATTTCATTAAACCACTTGTTTTAAAAAAGCCCAGTAGAAACAATTTTCAGTTCAAGTTCTTGAAAACAACCATCTTTTAGTATGTATTAATCTTACTTATTTGACACACACAGTTGTTCGTTAATTTTACTTATGTACTGTTCAAAACAGAAAAGATTTGTTCAACGATTTGATGATAAATCTATAAGTACGTTAGTAATAGTTCACTATTGTTTTCTTATCGAGACCAAACTTTTATTCTTTCATAACAGGTCAGTCCCATGATTCACATTCAATTTTAACACTTTTGAAATACAATTTCCTTGAGCATCCAATAAAATAAAATTTGAAGAATTACTATGCTGACAAAGTTTCAATGTTTTTTCAGTGCTAGTTGGTTCCTACAGTTAGACTTTTCTTCATTAGGTATTCATTTATCATTATAGGATCATAATGGCTCAATGGTAAAGCGTTCATTTCCACTGCTTAGGGTCCCTGGTTCGATTACCGTTTGCATCAATTATTTCATTTATCATAGCGGGCCCATAAGGGCTCAGTGGTAAAGGGTTCATTTCCACTGCTTTGGGTCCCTGGTTCGATTACCGTTTGCATCAATTATTTCATTTGTCATAGCTGGCCCATAAGGGCTCAGTGGTAAAGCGTTCATTTCCACTGCTTAGGGTTCCTGGTTCGATTACCGCTTGCATCAATTATTTCAACATTTTTATGACAAACATTAAGTTTGGATTTATTTCTTATAAATTGTGCCGGACAAACACCGTGTTCTCCCACTTCTTCATTCCACCAATTTCATAACCTTTCTAAAGTGATCCGACATAATCGTGGGACTCATAGATTTCATTTATTATTCAAAATAATTTCATAATTAAGCGTACACAGATACCATAGTAAGTAAGTAATTTTTATTTCTAAGAGAGAATTTGCTATTTTATCTCTACATTTATTCAGAGTTCGATGCCATGCTGCACAAAGTATCTAAACTGAATTGAACTGAACTGAACTAAAGTTCTTCTTCTTTGGGGATTGCGGTGGCTTAGTGGTAAAGCGCTCACCTTTGGTGTTTGGGGTCGATCCTAGGATACTCCAATTATTTGAACATTTTCATCACAAGTATCAAGTTTTGAATTATGTAATGGGTAAACACTGTGTATATGTGTTTCTCAGGGTCGCTTTTTTATAAAGTGTCTAAGAGTTTTTATACAACAAATCTTCATGACCTAAGTGTACTCGACTCCATTTCATTTTTTTCTTTCATCCAAGTAGATAATGGTATGCCAATTAACATACATGTCATTCTACACTGTAACCCTTTATTTATATTTACCTTAGATAGTTGGATATTATCGTGTTTTTCCACAAAATTTCATATAAAAAATGCCGTGGCTCGCAAATCCATAGCTTCAAACCCAAAAGAAATACCTAGTTAATTATTCAAGGAATAAAAACTGATTTTATTGTATGTTCCATGCTACCAACTACATTTTAGTGTTCACAGAAGAAAAAAAGTATTCAAATTCTCTATCTTGTCTGCATAAAATTTCTCAACATTCGACCGTTTTTTCCCACTTTTATCATATACTTTTTTCAAGAGCTTTTATAAAACGAAACAATGTAAATTCATTCAGGCATCTTAAACGGATTTAATCAAAAAGTAAAATTCAGACTTTTCTTTCAGTATACTATCATTTAATACCAACAACTAATTAGTAAACGAAAATTTTGTTGTTGATTTAATTCTTATTTATGGACACCAGTAAATATCTCATTAAACTTGTTTCACCCTACAACTATGTATATTGATTAAAAAAATAAAAGGAAAACAAACTAATTATCCTGAAAACTCAAGTACAGTTTGATACTAGAGGGAAATCAAATTAGTTATGATAGCATAATTAAAATCTTTTCAATTGAAACTGATAACTGAATAGTACCGCGTACTGAAAAGCATAAAGATTTTTTCCTGCTTTTAAAAAACTCTTCAATGGTAACTGTTAACTGAATAGTGCAGCGTACTGAAAAGCATAAAGATTTTTTCCTGTTTTTTTTAAAAAATTCTAACAACAATTCTTATTCTGAAAATATCTTTTCTATGCTTCGAAACGTTACTGTTAATAAAAGGTATCTATAAGTTTAATATGACACGAAAAAAAAGTTAGGCATTTTATGACCTTCGTTAGGTAGGTTTAAAAATTCAAAGGAAAGGAAAATCAAAATTTTCCCATTCACCCAAAAACATGATTTATTTACATTTTTTCTTTCTTTTTCTATTTACAACTATTTACAAAAAAATTTTGTTTTAGTTTTTTTATTTTTTCAAGTCTTTCCCATTTATTATATGCTTCTATAAACACATCGTCTTCCCCATCTTCTAATAAATACAAATCATTGTTATTTATCCCCTCCCCACTGGTGGTAATATTGGTTCCACTGACATCACTTCTTCTTCTTTCTCCGCCACTGGTAGCACTGGTATCACTTCTTCTTCTTCTTCTTCTACCACTACTAATACTTCTTGGGGCACTTGTTCTTCCACCACCACCGGGTTATATCGTCCCCGCTTATTTCTCCTCTGTTCATCTCTTCTTCTTCTTTTTCTGCCTTCGGCCACATCCAATAATTCCTCCATCTTGTTAAACCATTGGATATGGCGGTACGAAGAGGAGGAGGAGGAGGAGAAGGAGGAGGAGGCAGCGGCGGAAGTACTTGGCTGCGGTTCCATCTTTATAAAGTAAAATAAAGAAAAGTATTATTAGTACAAATTATTTTCACCAAAATGAAATCAATTATAATCAACACTAATAAAATTCTATTATTCTAATCACAAACTCAATTACATTGATTAACTTGGACAACTTATATATAATTTTAAAGGGGTTAACTTCACAAAAATTTCACCGACAAGTAAAAAAAAATTTATTTGATTTCCGGTGTGGATTTTATGGTTCCAATTAGCGCTAAAATTTTTCCACGAGCAAAGTTTTAAATCTGTGTGAGATATATGTTTAATTTTCAGTTTTTGTTCTGAAAAAACCTATAAGAAAAAAATATCACTCTTAAATCATGTCTAGTGTTCCTGTGTAGCCTAACATAGTGATTAACGCTAATAATCATGCTATTGGTACAAACTGTCCCGGATTTAATTTCCGGTGGTGGTAAAATACTAGTTTCATATAACCATGCTACTGAACAAAACAGTAAACTTAAAATCAATTCACTTTATGTAGGTACACGTCTCATATACCCATACTACTGAACGGTATAGCAACTTAAAATCAATTCACTTTATGTAGGTATACGTCTCATATGTCTATACTGCTGAACGAAACAACAACAAACACAAAATCAATTTAACTTAGGCGATAGCATACGTCTCAAAGTTTTCAAGTTTATTTTTCCAATAATTGTTATTTAAAGGGGTCATGTCTCATATATCAATGCTGCTGAACGTCTTGGTTAACTGAAATTAAGCTACTATTATTAAATCTTACAGTATGTTCGTATATTTTAATAAACGGTGCTAACAACCACGAATTCAATTTGCGGTTGTATCCTAAAAGTTTCACGTTAAGGCTCACGCATTTTGTTAAAGTGAATCACAATTTAATTTGCAATGGCTCGACATGTTCTAACCCCTTAATGCTTTTGCCTTTGGTGCAAACAAAACCATGTTACCGTATTTACTAAAGTTGTCATCATCTTTACTGCAAACATATTTCCGTTCTCAAGTACAAATTTCGCATGTCATAATTTTTTTAATGTTATTGCCTGTCGTGCTAAGACGTACAATTTTAATTCCCGGGCAAGCCTATCCGCATAAACAAAGTCACCTTAACACCGGGGTGCGGATTTAATTTTCGCGTAAATCTAACACTGAGGTACGGGTTCAAATCCCAGGTGCGCTTACTCGTATAAACAAACCAACCTTAAATGCTTTACACCAACAGCGCTGCAAAGGGTCGGAAATTAATTTTCAATGATAAGCATTATATTTAATCTCGGGTTTTATTCAATGTCACTCCAATCCAGTTAGCTATAAAATATTCTCCCACACTCAAATGTATTCTGCAATATTTGAATATATCTTTCACGCCATTTCCCTCAAAATATGACGGACTAAACAAATTAAGTTATTTTTTTTCACTGTATATAAATCAAATTTCCACCCGGACAAACTCAAACAAACAAAGTGATTATTAAAAATAAAATATATGATTAAGTTCGCTTCATATAAGCATTGTCTCTAGTTCAAACCTTGAATCGGTCATAAATGAACAAACGAAATGTATATCAGTTTTCTTATGCATCTCTATATCAATTTTAAACTTATAAATATTCTTTCAACAAGAAACAAAAATAAGATTGTGTATGTGTTTTCAATAACCATATTAAAACAGTAAAATTACATTTCTTCTTCTATACTTATTTTTTTCTTTCTTTCATCGAATAACCCCGTACTAATTATTATATAATTCTCTTCAATCATTTGTTTTCATTAATACAAAATCAACTATAATAGAAAATTGTGGTACTATGCCATCTGTCGGAGAAATTTTAAATTAACTTTAGTTTAGTTTACCGTCGTGTTCCGTGTTGACGTATTTATTATTAGTCCTGAATATATATTTATATTTTAAAGGTACAGTATGATATATATTTCTTTTTATCCATTAAATACTACTGATAGCATTAAATAAGTACCAAGAACCCTTCTCGCAGTTGTGTTCTGTTAATAAAACAGTTTGTGAGGGCATAGTTGATTCTTCTATCAGTAAACCACCATACGTTCATTATATTACAAATCCCTAATGGGGGACCCACCAACACATATGGACCTTCAGTTGAACATAATTATCATCATGTTATTAAATATTCAGAAAAACCCGCAATTGTAGGGACTAACTAATGGGAAACTTTAACGCATGTCAACGTATATGGTAGAAATAGTCGTATATAATTTCCTTTTGCTATAATACTGCTAAAATCTAGGCAATCTATCTCCGAGGGAAAAGCTACTTAGTTGGAGGGATATAGTACGAATAGGACTACATAATTTCATTTTGCTTCTTTGTAATACAATACTGTTTAAATCTATGGATGTCTATCTGAGAGGCAAATGCCACTTAGTTAGAGGAACATACTACAAATAGGACTACATAATTTCATTTTGCTTCCTTGTAATACAATATTGTTTAATTCTAGGGTCACCTATAACTAAGGGAAATGGCCCCCCGCCAGTTATAGCTACATGCTACAATAGTCGTACGTAATTCTCTTTTGCTATAATACTGCTAAAATCTAGGCAATCTATCTGAGAGGCAAATGCCACTTAGTTAGAGGGACATCATTTCATTTTGCTTCAAGAATACACAACAAGTTTTCAAATCAAAAGACAGTGTTCAATAACCAATGTACTTAAGGGGGTCCGTAAAATTTTCTTTCTTAACATTAAAAATATTGTATGCGTTATGTGGCTACCACCCACGCAAATAACTAACATTCAGTAATATTTACTATTAAAACACAATAATGTTGGGAAAAAGCGCTCCCTCCCCTCCCCAAGACTAAAACATTTCTTTCTGCAAATACTAGTCTTAGTTCAAACATTTGCCTTCCTAAAAGATTATCAGCTATGTTACCAAAGCGTACTTTTATGCCATCTATTGGCAAATGAGCTTACTTAAACAGTTCAAGTCCCATCTGTACAACGTACATATATATATTAGGTATAACTGATTTTAAAGTGATCGGTATAACAGTTAAAAATCGTAACAAATGAATCAAACATATTGTAATTAAGCATCCTATAATTAAGCAAATAAAACTCTACAAGTAAATGGTCCGTCTTTAGCCCTTTTGGTAAATCATAATCGCGGTTCTTAAGGGACCGTATATTCATTTTTACAGCAAGCTTATTTTAGTGCACTCACATATTGTTCGAACATAATATTTTTTTACAATGAACTTCTAATAAAGCGAAAGAATGAAATAATAATGAAATAATAATAATAATAATAATAATAATAATAATAATAATAATAACTTTAGTAATAGATTGCAAACACTTGAAATCTTGTCCCTCTTGCATGATTACAAAATGGTCGTAGGTTTATTCCCCAATAATGTTTCTCAGAAGCAAATCGTGTAGTTTTCCAATAATTATTCAAAAAACTTTCATTATAATTAAGTGAATAATACATGTCAGTTTAGCATTTTAAAAAAGTTCTCACCTTAAAAATCAGAGTTCGTTCTGTTAAAATCACTGACGAAAAAAGTTCAATAAACACACAAATAAAGTTTTTCAACACACACTATGGAACTGTGTAAAAACAATAATAATAAACTTTATTTCAATAGTATATATATATAAGGATTTCATTATGTCCCTCCCCCAAGCATCATGTTTTCATCAGGTTTTCAACCCGATTTCATTAATTATAAATAAATAAAGTCATCATGTCCGCTAACATCGTTTATTCAGTGCTACAGCAAGAAATCTAAAAATTTCTTATTTACAAGTTCGTCAACCGCTGGAGAAATCTCATTCAGACAGGGTATCGACATTTGGGCCTTGTAGCAATGTGCTGTTCTCATCTAATTAAGGAAAATGCTTACATGTTAAACTTTCATCAGATATTAGATATTCTGCCAAAATCAGATATTGCCAAAAAATACATTTACGTGTTTGTCCCAAAACATCTTCTAAAGGGGGAAGAAACATAAAATTTCTATCTGTCTTCTTCATCACTGCCGATAAGTATCGCAGTGACAATCATAGTTAATGGAAAAATATTTCAGTATATCACCAGTCAGAGTTCTAACGGGCAAGGGGAAAGCGTCTAAGGTTATTTCAGTACATATTGACAAGCGGAAATAAAAGTAGAAAGTACATTGACATTCTATATCTGTGTCAGCACTCAAAGTTCTAACGTAAGCAAAAGGGAAACGCGAATAAGGCAGTGACCCGGAAGTAAACCCATTTACAAAAATAAAACTCTGTTCATTCTAAGACAGCCTTCTGTGAGAGACGGAAGAACAATTCACTCACTCCGTATTTCAAACTTGGCTGTAAACACGGAGTTAACTATAAGGAATAAACAAATCAATAAAACGATGAATATTAACAAAATAAATAAATAAACCATTCAAATCATACACACACACACACTTCGTATTTCCCATGTTTTTTTTCTCACCAATTTACATGTGAGGATTGCAATAATTCTCAGTACAATACAGCGTTTGTAACGCCACTGGTTCTTAATAAATATTTCTTGAGCCACAATATCAAAAACAGAACTTTGAAGCGTAAATATCATTTATTTTATACCTTCGTATAAATATTCCTATTATAAACGATTAATTTCCTTAAACATCAAATTCTCCTGATAACCCTGCAATCTATAACTCAACAAACTTACTTATTTATATATTTAATTTTTGGTAACTAAGGAGCACTAAAAAAATCTTTACAATACCATTTTTCTTCTTCTTTACAAAATATGCTCCGTTGTCGCACCTCTGATCACCATTCTAAGATCGGTACAGGTAAATAATAATACAACATACCGTTGTATCTGGCGCCACGAACATGGATTTCATTTATTCATTAATAATAAATGAAAAGAATCCTGGACCGTATAAGTATACACATTTTGATCAGCCCTTGTATATACATAAAATTATATTTTACATCTGTATCATAAAATCAATCACATAATTAAGCATATTCTTTGGCCTTACATTGTAATATAAATATCAAAGTACATCAACAGAAAAATAACAATAATAATACGGTCCACAATTTTTTTGATTCATTGGACTATATTTACTATAATGTGCATAGTTTTATTCATGAAGTTAAATATAATTGCACTGAATTAAATATAAATATGTTCTCTAATAGAATTGATCCAGATGTAAACACGGAATAAACATACTACGTGAATATACATATAGAACACATAGAGGGCTTAGTGAGTAATTATAGTGTTGTGAACATAATAAAACAATATAACATACTTTAACATTGAAGAAAATAATTGTTACACTAGAAAAATAGTTGAAGATAAAATAACATGAAGAAAAATACAATAAATAAGTTATATAATTATGAAATACGACGTTTATCTCTTTTTGAGATTGAGTTCCCTCTATTATACATTATTTATATTAATTTTACTTATGATCTCAGGAGGGACTACATTTTTAACTAAGTCCATTCATATCTTTCTAGTATTTTCGGTAGGTTGCCAAAATAATAAACTGAATAAAGAACACATTAACCATAGACATAAGCAAAGTCGATCTAAAACACATCTGTCGGACGCCTTTTTAATGGTTCAAGTTATTCGTTCAAAGGGCGCAATTAAGGAACATTGTATTCCGCATTCTTGAGTAGAATCGGATCGATTGTATGTATACACAGAATTTGGATTTCTGTTATTATAATTGCTACCACCTATGAACCGATTTTGTGCATAATTACGATAATTGTTGTTACTTCGATTATAAGTTCGGTGATTATTTCTGAAATTCCTATTATTATTTCTTCCATTAGGTTGAGTTGAATTACCGGTATTATTTGGATTACACGCTCGGTCATTAAAACGACGATTGCCATTTCCTTGTGTGTTGGAGCAATTTCCATTCTGTACACTTATATTGCGAATATGAGCATAATTAATAGGATTGCGGCTAACATTACCCTGACCTCTGCTGGGATTTTTATTGTTTTTCTTCATCAAATATTGACTCTCGAAGTTCTGCACTAACATGACCATATGACTGAAATTGACACATTGTGCAGACATTAACATTTGTTGTAATCTAAACGGCAATAGTATGCGAATTGAAGCAATTATACGTGATTCCGGATGATTAGGATTTAGAGCTTTTAATTCGTTGTATGTCGATACTACAAATTCCGTAACATTTTTGTGACTTCGGGGATCGAAAACATTGGTACGTAATAAAGCATCCCTGTTAGCAAGCATAAAGTCGTTTTCATAATTGGATAGTAGGGCCGCTTTAAAATCTGAATAAGCATGGAGATTTTCTCGAATGGCTTTGAACCACGTTAAACATGGAGGTTGTAAGACGTGTGGAAGTATCTTCAGGAATTTTGATTCTTTGATTCCTATCAAGTCGCATTCATCCTCGAACTTCTCGATAAATACCCGTGCAGGAATATCATCAGGTCCACCGCTAAATTTGGTCAATGATTTTACCTCGCTAAATCGCAAAGGTTTGTCATTATTATGTGATTTTGAATATTTACCGTAACATTTTGAATTCCTACCGGATTTCTTTCTTCTTCCAACTTCGGTACTTCCTTCACTGTATCCCGAAGACTCACTATCCTCCAAAACTCGATGAGGTGTTGCTGGTTCGGGTTCCTTAAAAGGAGACTGATTTCTATAACCACCATCATGAGAGATTACTGGTTCTAATCCATTATACATAGCCTGATTTCTATGTCCACTGTGAGACTGATGTCTATGTCCACCGTCGTGCTCTTCCTTAGTAGTATGGTACCACTCTTGCAAACAATTCATATCCTCCCGGAGTTCTCGGATGTGAAAGGTGTGTTCGTTAATTACCGATTCCATGGCTTTGACTACATCCTGCATCTCAGTGTAATTTTGGGATATTCGTTCCATCTTTTGGTCATACTGCTTACACCTCGTGGAAATCTGTTCCTCCAATTGACCTTCTATTTTACGATGTAATTGATCCATTTTATCTTCCAGTCGTTCCTCAATTTTAAGTTGTAATTGCTTTAGGGAGTCCTCCAATTGTTGATGGGTTACATTCTGGAATTCCTCAAATTGTTATTGTGTAACCATTTTTTGTTGTAACTCCTGTTGATTCTGTTGAAGTTGGTCCATTTCATGTTGTAACTCTTGTTGATTCTGTTGAAGTTGATGTTAGAACTCCTGTTGATTCTGTTGAAGTTGGTCAATTTTATGTTGGAACTCCTGTTGATTCTGTTGAAGTTGATGTTGGAACTCCTGTTGATTCTGTTGAAGTTGGTCCATTTTATGTTGGAACTCCTCAAATTGTTGTTGGTTAACCATATTTTGCTGGAATTGGTTTATTTGGCATGATATCTGTTTTAAAAGGTTTGTCACGGTATCAGGAGTCTGACTACCACTTTGCATAGGTCGGTCTTGTATACCTTCTGTTTCCGACATACCTCGATTTATTCGTTTACCGCTTCTTAATATAGTAACATAAATATTGGGCTCAATTGTGTCCGTTGTTACTGTACTTCAGAACGATACACTAACTCCCGGTGTGAAGGCACCATTTAATTATGTAACGCCACTGGTTCTTAATAAATATTTCTTGAGCCACAATATCAAAAACAGAACTTTGAAGCGTAAATATCATTTATTTTATACCTTCGTATAAATATTCCTATTATAAACGATTAATTTCCTTAAACATCAAATTCTCCTGATAACCCTGCAATCTATAACTCAACAAACTTACTTATTTATATATTTAATTTTTGGTAACTAAGGAGCACTAAAAAAATCTTTACAATACCATTTTTCTTCTTCTTTACAAAATATGCTCCGTTGTCGCACCTCTGATCACCATTCTAAGATCGGTACAGGTAAATAATAATACAATATACCGTTGTACGTTCACCTCTGGTGCTTGGGGGTCCCAGGTTCAATCCCTGTACAATACAACGTTCACCTCTGGTGCTAAGGGTACCAGATTCAATCCCCGTACAATACAGCGTTCATCTCTGGTGCATGGGGTCCCAGGCTCATTCTCAGTACAATGCAGCGTTCACCAATGGTGTTAAGGGTCCCAGGTAGTGTTGTAAAAAAACGGTTTTTTTTCTGTGAAGTTTTTTTTCAATAAAAAACATCGTTCTTTTTCATGTTTTTTTTTTCAAAAGTCTGTTTTTTTTCTGGCAACTATTATTTATTGATTTATGTTGCAGATTATTGAAATAATCAACAGAACTTGAGTCAAAGCCCTCGTAACTTACAAATCATTTGTTTCTTTGTACCTATACGAGCAAAATTGTGCGATTATTCCTTTCGGCCCCAGGTCATTTTTGGCGTTTGCCTACATTTCCAGTTAGTGACTTATTGATCAAAAACTATTCATTTGATTGGTATGCTTAAGGTCTTGTTTTTTATAAAATAGAAGTGGCTATTTTTTGGTGTAAGTTGCATTGCATTGTTGCCAGCGGGCGGGAAATTATTAAGGGAAATGTAGGGGTGAAAATTTACAAAAAATCCCCTAACCGAATTTCAAAATCTTTTGTATCTAGCACCACTGCTGCTATATGGGTTCAAGTCACCTAAACAAATCTTTGGTGTGTTGACAAGGTACAGTGAAATCCTAAAGTTGCTGGCTTCCATTCAAAGAGGAAAAAAATTCTGTCATGCACATGAAATTTTGACTCCTTTTACGCCTCAGAAGCAAAAATCAAATATGCCGAGGCTACAGCTTCTCTAATTATCCTATTGAAACTTTTTATGGTGCGTTCTGTAGGGCAAAGAGGAAGCTTTCAGGTAGTGATATGTTTGTTTCAATGTAGCCAGTAAGAAGATAATAATAGAGGGGAAAAGGGATTTTTTCCGAATTTTTCACCTAATAGTGGGAATTAATTGTTTTGGCTGGAAACGCTGCCATGAGACAGACGAAAACTATCTGAAAATAGACCGTAGTACGCCAAGAATATATAATACAAGTATCATGGCGATATATAACAAAGTAAGCATGAAATTAAAAAAAATCTCATTCTACCTCACAAATTCACCATTTTCTTACCATTTCCAGAAAATGGTTTATTATAAACCTTAACTGTACTTCCCCTAATTATTCTAGTGAAACTTTTTGTGGTGCGCTGTGTAGGCTAAGGATGAGGCTGTTATACACTGGTACGTTTGTTCGAATGTAGCCAACAAGAAGGAAATAATAGAAATAAAAAAGGGATTTTTTTTCCAAAATTTGCCCCTAAAATCTGGAATTAAAATTTTCTGTAGCTGGCAACACTACCATCAGACACACACAAACTATCTTAAAATAAGCTTTGGTATCCCTCTAATATATCCAACAAGTATTGTGACGATATCTAATAAAGTAAGCATGTCAATAAAAAATATCTCATTCTACCTTTAAAAAAATCACAGTTATCTTTCCAATTAGAGAACAAGATCTACTATGAACCTCAACTGTACTTCCCCTAATTATCCTATTGAAACTTTCTATAGTGCGTTGTGTAGAGCAAAGATGATACTTGCAGATACTGGTACGTTTGTTCCGATATAGCCAACAAGAGGTAAATAATAGAGACAAAACATATAATTTTTCCAAAATTTCTTCTTAAAATCTGAAATTAAAATGTTATGTAGCTGGCAACACTGCTACCAGACAGACGCAAATTATCTTAAATTAAACATTGGAACACCACTAATATATCCTACAAGTATGATGGCGATATTTGAGGAATAAAGTTTCTAATTACCAAAAATATATTACGGTAAACAGAATAGTCAAAAACTAGAAAAATCAAGGATTAGAACCTAAATACGAATTTTACGTGCGCCCCCTAATTACCCCATTGTAACGATCTGTACTTGCGTTTGTTAAGTAAGGACAAATGTTCGATTGGCGTAAGTTGACCTGCACTCGGACTTATAGGTACGGATTTATAAACAAAAATTTCTAATTTTTTGCCCAAATATAGGAGAATTGTAATTTCCCTAATTGGCAACACTGCGCGCAGGCGCAGGTATCCATCCGAGGTATCTCCCTGGCAAGTCTTAAGGATGTCTTTCTACAACTAAGTAAGCTACAAGGAATAAAGAAGTAAAGGAAATTCGAAATTAGAAAATTCTCGAATTTTTGACTGGGGTGAAATTTGAGAAGGAAATTCGACACAAGAAGAAAAAGAAATTAATATGAAAAACTATAGTCTAGCTATATTTTGCAAGAATAATATCCCGATATCTTAATTAGTGTCCACACAGGAGCGGATTAAACAAGTGACACACCCGTGTGTGCCACTTTGGCCATCTGGGCCACCGAGTATACATTTGATTACATTTTTTTGACTACTAACTCGTGTTGTTGTTGTAGTTATAGTCTCGACTAATAATATCGTTGTTGTAGACAATAACTTTATAAGGAAAATTTTCTCTCCTTTTTACATTTTAGTTCCAACACTGTTGATGAGAAATGCAGGGTGTTCCAAAATAAATTTTGGGGCTTTAAGTCTTCGTAGTACTTATTACATTTTATGTACAATTACAAGCAATGCACCAAGTAAAAGAGCACCTCAAACAGTCTTTGCTACAAGTATTCAATGTGAGATTCATTCGTCACACGGCACACATCTAGTCGATAGGAGAGAAAGGCCCATAAACTTTCTGCCACATGGCACAAAACACATTCAATTTAGGGGAGTCTCGTTTCATCTGTACCATCTCCTGAGGATTTGCTGACGGCCAGATGCAAACATTATGAGTGTTTACATTAGCTCTTAGGTGAAAGGTCAATTTATCACTGAAGACGACACGATCCAGAAAATCTTCATTGTTATGCAGGAATATTTCACTTGCGAAATTGGCACGTAAACCGTAATCTGTAGGGTAGGCTTTAGACCTGTAGCAACTGCAAACGGTAAAGACGTAGTTGCAAGCTTCTCTTTAATATTCTTCACACAGACGGTTGCACAGTACAGATTGAGTCTTTATTAAAACACAAAAAGCTTTCTGCTCTCTAGTCTCCGTTTTTGCTACTTGCTCTTTCTAACGACAGACAGAAGAAACAATGCATGTACATGCGTGAGTACAAAACTGTTTGAGTTGCTCTTTCATTTGATATAACATTTATAATTGTAAGTTATTGTAATAGATACTACAAAGTTTCAAAACCCTAATATTAATTTTGAAACATTCTGCATTACTTCAAATAGAGTCATCCTATATTCATGTCTTTTATATACATATCATCAGGGCCGGTCCTAGTCAATTTGTCGCCTCGTGCAATGGCATAATTTGCCGCCTCCCGCTTTCTCCAGAAAGAACAAATCTTAAAAGTCATGATTTTAAGTATGCTATTCCATCATGAACAACAAAGGTGAGGGTAAGTGAAGTTGCACTCAGAAAGGCGTAAATACTTACTAAAAATGCAATCCTGTTGTGTCTGTTTGTTTTTCTTTAAATATTAATCTATTATGTTAGTGAAAGATAAAGCAAACACACCTGCAGAGGAAAGATGGCAATCCTTTTTATAGAATTCACTATCGAGCTTCAATCTCAATATATCAGTTTGCAGTTCCAGTGCAACTAGCTCTTTTATCTTTATTTCTTGATTTTTCTTGTATATCTTCTAACATTTAAAAAAACTTGTTTCTATCTTCAATGATAAGGAACTTGTTTCTGACAAAAACAAGACTAGTTTCATATCAAAACTGTGATAACTTACTAAATGGAACAGATATTCACTAGTATTCGAGAATTGAATTCTTGCATTTGACAACAATCAAGCAATTTGTGCTCGGATTTATCCGACCATTTGCTTTAGCATTGTCCATGTGGCCTTAAACTAATACAACCTAAACATAATTTATGAATGTAGTATTCAAATAGGTCAGCTTAGTAAATGTAACTACCATCCTTATGAAGTCTGTTTCCGACAAGAAATATTTAATTTAAATAATATTGTAAAACTTTGTCTCATACAGGATCTTTGGGTAGAGCCGTTAATAAAAAGAGCGTCCGGAATCGACTCACACTACCAGTTTTTATTATTAAAAGTTTCCTCTAGAAAAGTATTTTCACTAACAAACTATACAAATTGATCTCTCTAGAATCAAGGTGAGTTATAGGTGGTCTTTGACCGTAAGGTCGCAGACAGGATCTCCAACAGAGCCCCGTAGCAGGCTAAGCGGCTGAGGTTAGGATTCCCAGACAGAGCCCTGTAGCAGACTAAGCCAGGAGATGGGATAGGCCTATTCCCATAGCAGATTAGAGGCCTGGGGTTATGTTACTCCAAGAGTCCCGTAGCGGACTAAAGGAGGGTCTCCAGGAAACTGGTATCGAGTTGCCTTCGTCCATCCAATTTATAGGGTCCTTTGGGTGGCGGTGGCGTTGCAGCTCCGATGTCTTCTGCTCCGTGGGAGGGGCCAGAAGCCGTCGTCTGCATGTGATTATAGGTCCCTCTGGTGGGAGATCCTCTTGCCGAACTATGTGGAGGTGTTTGTAAACATTGATGCGTAGAATTGCTTGTTTACCACATCACATAGGATATTACAATATACTTATGACAGATTTTGCCGGACCATCCAAGCTTGCCGCTCCATGCAAATGCACGTGTTGAATAAATGGTAGAGCCGGATCTGCATATCATATATATCTAGTCGACAAATTATTTATATATGACATTTAGAAAAATACTATTAGGCAAATTAGTATTAGTTTTTACCTTCAGACAAGTTATTGGATACTGTTCGTGACATTATTTTTGTACTTATTAAAGGCCTGCTTTCACGAAAAAACAAAATTTCATTTCTACTTTTATTTCTTAGTTGATAGTGATGAAAACTGCTGAAGCCCGAATTGTTAATAGGTATGGTATTCATGTAAATTGTAAAATATTTGTAGCGTATCAGTATCTAGCGTATAATTTATGTTGCATTTTACGGTAATTACACCTACATAAAAATATTTCATACTTAAATTGACGTAAGATGCATTACAAATGACTATTTGAAAAAAAACGAAATTTAGAAAAAAAACGAGAGGCAATGTTTTTTTTTTCTAAAAAAAAACGTAAATTTCTGAAAAAATACAAACCGTTTTTTTTTTCTATTTACAACACTAGTCCCAGGTTCAATAACCGTACAATACAACGTTCACCTCTGGTGCTAAGGGTCCCGTGTTCAATCCCAATACAATACAGTGTTCACCTCTGGTGTTAAGGGTCCCGGGTTCAATCCCAATACAATACAGTGTTCATCTCTGGTGTTAAGGGTCCCGGGTTCGATCCCAGTACAATACAGTGTTCACCTCTGGTGTTAAGGGTCCCGGGTTTAATCCCAATACAATACAGTGTACACCTCTGGTGTTAAGGGTCCCGGGTTCAATCCCAGTACGTATCACACACTGTAAGTGTTCTCACCTTCTAATAAAATAGTTTCCTACCACTTTTTAAAATATTTTCAAAATTATTTGTAGGTTCACATTTTTTTTAATATGTTCGCAAATACAATTTGCTCCGACTAATTTATTAGGAAAATATCTTTTTATTCTCTCACATATTGTTCGAACATCTTAAATTGTTCAGAGTTTGCACAGCAAACGATTTATTTTGCAAGTTGCTCCGACTAATTTATTAGAAGAATATCTTTTTATTCTCTCACATATTGTTCGAACATCTTATTTTTAACAAATAAAATAATCAACATCTCCTTTAGCCTAACAGGCATAATGGTGGGACTCAAATATTTCATTTTTCCAAATTATATATTTCTCAATGTAAGTTTCTATTAGTCAAATCCATTTGTATAATATCTTTTATTCTCTCACATATTGCTCGTGTAATATATTCAATATTATTAATTTAATCACTAATACGGATTATTAATTTAATCATATCAACAGATTTAATTCAAATCGAACCAATTCAAATTTCCATTATTATTTTTAAAAATATCCAGTATAAAGTCTCTACAGACACGCATACAGACTCGAAAAAGACCATATGACCTTTACAACAATACACACATGTCAGCACAACTAAAAAAAGAAACATAACAACTTTCCAAACACACGTAAGCATGTCATCAAACCCTAATGACCTAACACAACCGGCTGCCAACACATCCCATTAAACATGACTTTCTATATTAATTATAGTACATAACGGTACCTGTATAATAGTTCAGTCTCACCTACTACTATGGCTTATGTCTTATTGCCCTATGTTCGCAATTTAGGGGGGGTGTTTACCCCCTTTATCTACACGTTGGCCGATATAAAATAACACGTATGTCCTACTTTTGATTTCTTTATTAACTGCAGGAGTTTCAAGCAAAACGGAGTTTGAAACTTGGAAAACCTTGCTTGTTAGTAGAAACAGTAATGCTATTCAGCCGGTTAGCAACATGTTAAAATATTTCGAGTTCCCAGAACTGTTTGTTATACCCAGACATAACAGTAAATTTAACCCAGTTGTACCCAGAAACAAATAAATTTAGTTTAACTATTTTTGTTTTTAGAAATTCTTACAGCTACCGGGTTACACATATGCCGCTTTATGCGGAGTAGTTTTGACGTATGATTGGCGTCATACTAAAAGCCTGACTACTGCAGGAAACATGTTAGTCGAACTTTTTAGTATGGCACTAATCACGGGTCAGAACGACTATGCAAAAGCCCATGATCTCTAAGAACAAGGTGTAAGCGTTTATTACGTAATCTTAAATACTCAGATATCAAGAACGAGAACTGGAATCACTAGTGGTGAGGGCTATTTATATTAGAAACGCATACATACCATTATCAACAATTGTCGATCCATTGCTAGATTAAGGTCTTTCCAATATTTTTCTTACAACCGTCTATCTTGGATAATACGTTTCAAAGATATTCGCAGTGCTACCTAATTTCGTCACACCACCTTGTATTAGAGTGCTGTGCAAGTCTCTACTTGTCACTTATAGTATCCAGTAAAAATTTTGCTTTTGTCTATCTTGAATTATTTGTTCCTTAAGTAAGTTATATCTATCCATGTACTCCTACTCTCTCTCTCTCTTTCTCTCTCTCTCTATTTATACAAAAGTATAAGTGGGTAAAAATAAAATATTTGGACAGCTAGACTTAGGATGAAAACACAAGAAAATACCATATATGCAAGGCAGTGTAGAACAAAATATTAATTGGGGGTATTAACACCAGAGGTATGATAGTTTATGTCGACTATTGAGTACTGGCCATGTACCCCATGTATCCCATGTAGGTAGGAGGGTAGCAAAAAAGGTACTCTGTATTTGGACAGCGCTGTGATCGCGAACAAATCACGCAAAAATAGGAGCTGAAGAGTTGCTTCAGTGTATCTGGGTAGTCTACAAAATAGAGTAAGGCAGTTTATAGCAGTTGAAGACGAAACCAGTATCAATAGAGAGAAAACGGAGAGATACAACGCTAAGAGGAACGAAAGTTAATTGTGAAATTGTATGGGGAAGGTAAAAGTTACCGAGAAATTGGCCATATAGTTGACAAGTTACCTTCCACTGATGGTTATATTATAAAGAAATACAAAACCGAAGAAATACTTCAAAATAAACTGCGAACAGGCCGACCAAGGAAGCTAAATCCCCGTCAAGAAAAGTACATAGAACTGTGAAGAAAAATCCACGAAGAAGTGCACGGCAGGTGGCCACATCACTCGCCTAGTACATGCAAGTCAATGTTACACCTCAAACAGTACGAAATACGCTGAAAACAACAAGTTTTCGAGGATGTGCAGCAAAAAGGAAACCATACATTTCTCAGACAACAGAAAGAAAAGACTAAAATTTGCAAAGAAGTACCAAAATGAATCTGTAGACTTTTGGCACTACGTGATTTTCATAGATAAAACTAGGATTACCGCATTTGGAAGTGATGGATACCAACATGTGTGGCGAAAGAAGAATAAAGCATTCAAAAAACAATATTGTTCCAATAGTTAACCAAAGCAGCTGTTCAGTGATGGTGTGGGGGTGCGTAAATGCTAATAGAGTGGGAGATATCCATATGATTGATAGTATTATGACTGCGAGAGTATATTGGAGATCTTAAAATCAAAATTAAGAAATAGGGTGTAAAAATTTCGCTTAGGTGATAAGTGGATGTTCCAGCAAAATAATGACTCCAAGCACGGAACTTTGGACTCTTTAGATACACCCCACTATCTGGAAACTCCGCCGCAATCACCAGATTTGATTCCATTGAACTTATGTTTGAACTAAAGAAAAAAATCCGTAAACGCAACTCTACCAGCAGAGAACAGTTGATACAGTATGTTCGACAGGAATGGGCCCAGTTTGAGTCCACCATTTGTCGTAAATACATCAATTCAATGCCAAAACGTCTTCAAGCAGTTGTCGCAGCTAAAGGGTGTCAAACAAGAGGGGTCCTCTTGTTTTCATTTCATAGCTTTTTTATGTTCATTTTTCGTTGTGTTTAAATACTTTTGTTGTTGTTGTACTGTCAACAGTTGTTATCTCTCGTTCGATATTATAAAGAAAAATTTTCAGATTTGTAAAGACCGTATTTGCCCCTTGTTTCCATCTTACAATTCAATCTGTTATCTTCTTATGCACGCTGCAAAGTAGCGGCTCTTTTGTTTTTGTGCGATGTGTCCAAATACTTTTTTTAACCACTGTATATATATATATATATATATATATATATATATATATATATATATATATATATATATATATATATATATATATATATATATATATATATATATATATATATATATATATATATATACAGAACCGGTTGTTAAAAAAAATAGTACCACTAAAAACTTCTATTCTGGCACTTCTACAGATATAATTTATATTAATAGTAATAAAAAATCAGTAAATTTAGTCTAATTTGAGGTGATTTTATATATGTTAACATAATTTATTCTCCTATTGAATTTGGATTCCTCCAAAAGTTTTGGATGCTTTCTGAAGTAAATTTCTGCTACTTGTCTCGAAAAGGGATAGACATGGAAAGGACGCGCTTAAAGGCTAATTTGTATAATACCACACCAGCATTCACGTGATGACAGAGGAGAAACCTATTCAGGAAGGCCGGCCGCGAAGTTTGAACCCACAAGTTCGTGATTGTAAAATCAACTCTACCACGGAGGTGAAAGAAGAATAGACAAAAATAAATTGAAACCCAAAGTGCCTGTGGCCTTCAACAAATGTTGATGACTATCTACCGTAGTATCGTACATCGTAGATGGGCATTTAAATAATGAAAATTTTGGAGAATTAAATTTAGAAAATATTGTTTTTACCCGAAGACTTGATTCCAATTATTGATTCACTTGAATTCCACGGAATGGCCACGGCCTCTACCCCTTTCAAGACATCCATATTGAATACTGGTGTGTTCGATCGCTTTGCTGCGGTAGTATTACCATAAATTTCTTTCAGAATACGATATAGGAAGATTGAACATTGAGCAACAGCTGTTTCAGTTTTCAATTCGAAATTTGCTATTTTTTTGTTTCCCACCAGTGTTGTAGTAAAAAGTGCATGATGAAATGTTTCCTGAAAATTCAAAACACCTCAATAGAGCCCATGCAGCGATATCACTGTGATAATAGGCCTATTTATTGTCTTCCGTCATCAGCAGAATACTAGCGTCACCTGTCGATTCGAACGCCACCTGCGATTCATTGCCACCTGTTGTCATCTCCCTAGTCAGGCAGGGCGTAAGCGTGACAAGAACTGAAATAAAAAACTATGGTTCGCACCAACATTTCCTCGCAGGGTTGCCATGGGCAAGGCGAAAATTGTTTAACGCTAATGTGATTTTACGCAGAGGCGCCAACAAGGTCTTCAGGAGGGGCTTAAGCCCATAAAAAATAATAAAATAACGCCCTCTCTGGATGTAAGAGAAAATTCCTCGTATGTGACTTAGTCGTAATTTTTTAAAGTAAACATTATATACAGGGCCGACCCTAGCCAATTTGAAACCCCGTTCAATGGCAGGGAAACTGCACTCGCACTCAGAAAGGCCTAAACACTACAAATACAATCTCGTTTTTTTTTTTAAATAATAATCTATAATATATAATAATGCAGAGGAAAAATGATAATTCTTTTTATAGAATTCAATATCGAGCTTCAATCTTAATTTATCAATTTGCAGTTCGAGTACAGCTAGCTCTTTTACCTTTATTTCTTAATTTTTCTTCTACATGTGTTAATTTTTGTAAAAAAAAAGAAGAAGAAGAAGAAAAAGAAGAAAGAGAAAAAGAAAAAGTTTCTACCTTCAATGATAAGGAACTTGTTTGTGACAAAGACAAGACTAGTTTTCAAATCAAAACTGTAATAACTAAATGGAACAGGTGTTCGCTACTGTTAAAGGATTGAGTTCTTGTATTTACAACAATCAAGCAATTCTTGCTGGGATTTGTTTGACCATTTGCTTTAGCACTGCTCATGTGACCTTAAACTAATGCAACCTATAAACATGTTTTCTGAATGTAGTATTCAAATAGAAGGTCAGGTTAGTAAATTTAACTACCATCACCATGAAGTCTGTTTCCAACAAGAAATATTTATTTTAAACAATATACCTAGGTAGTTATGACAGATTTTGCCGTCCCGTGCAAATGCACGTGTTGCACATATGATAGAGCCCGCCCTGGTTAAGGGTCTTCACTACAGCGAAATTAAACAACCGCTAATTTTGGAGTTTTCTGTAATATCTTCAAAACAAATAAAAATATTCGAAAAGCAGAAACGTAGTGAACTAGACAATACGATTTTGTATGTGATACCTTTACCACAATTCATATTTCTGCTTTTGGTATGCCGCTATTTGCGGCTTTTGGTATGCCGCAAAAAATGCTAAATCTATCTACAGTTGCCAATTAAAAGTAGACAGATGAGTTGTGATAACGGTATCACATGTAAAAATCGTCTAGTTCACTACGTTTCTGCTTTTCGAATATTTTTATTTGTTTTGAAGATATTACAGAAAACTCCAAAATTAGCGGTTGTTTAATTTCGCTGTAGTGAAGACCCTTAATATCTACTGTTCATAGAATGGAAGAATTTTGCATTTCTCTTACTGTTGTTTTTTCAACTAAATCTAGTGTTCTTTCTTCAGCACAGAGGATTTATGAGACATATACCTATAGTTCAAGGTGGAATCCGAACTATCGTAATGCGCTCAATATTTTTCCACCGAGAATTGAACCCAGGACTACTAAACCAACGCCACGCGTGCTCGCTACTTGTATTTACATTTTGTTTTTAATTCACTGCTACAAGGCCACTTGTCTCCATGATAAAAGACACGAACACAGAAACTTTCGGGAGAACATTTAAGAACGTCCATGCTCTCCAAATAAAGAGATTTGAACCCCCAATAGACTTCGCCCATACACTTACGAGAAGTAACTTATAAGATTAGTATCTCTATGATTTCGCCTCACGATCGTCAGCTCAACGCCATAGACCAGCGTTTCCCAACCGGTGTGCCGCAGCACACTAGTGTGCCGTGAATGGACCACTGGTGTGCCGTGAATGGACCACTGGTGTGCCGCGAGGAAATCGAACAAAATTATTAATTCTATAGCAATCAAATTACAAAACGTTGGTAAAAATGTATATTTGTATTTCACATTACTATGAACCTCTACTATGAATCTACAATTTTAAGTTTCATACCATGTTACTTTTCTGAACATTTTTAATGTTGAAAAACAGGAATTTATCATTGTTATGACTATTATTACTTCTTTATTGTTGGAGGCTATTTCGCAACTTGAAAATTTAGAATATCATTCAATCTCTTCGACAAAGCAAACATGCGTACAAATTACCTACATTTGTGTTTAAAGTAAAAGAGATTTGTTTGTTTGTTCATTATTTAGTGATCTTCCTTCTTAATAAAAGGGTGGATACAGTTTTTAAAAAGAAAGCGTATTTTTAAAAACCTGAGTCCAATATTTCATTGCAATTGTTTTCTATTTTTAAATTAGAATGAAGAATAAGCATAATGATTTATCAGGGGGGGAAACCAATGATCGGGCTTTCTCCTCTGTGGGAAGGAGATAAGTAATCGCAGAAAAAATACCACTGTGTTTTATATTTACAAATAATAATATCTATAAGTGTGCCGCGAGAATTCAAGTTTCACCCGTAGTGTGCCACAAGTTGAAAAAGGTTGGGAAACGCTGCCATAGACTAACTCGTATAACACCAGACTAGCGTAAAGAACATTGTTTGCTTTACAATAGAATCGTTTATTTGTTAAAGTTTATCGTCCCTTCTTCAGCTCCGATTCTATATGATTCTTGGTCATACATTTTAAGGTGGGATCCGAATCACCGTAATGCATTCAAATTACATATTCTCCCACTGGAGAATCGAAGCCAGGACTACACACACCAAAGGCTTGAGCACTAACCAGTAGATCAGTGAGGATCTTACATCAGATTCGGAAACAGACTTACTATCAGGCATGAAATACATTTCTTCGTTTTCAAATCTGGGAAAAAATCATTCGAGAATTTTGTAATTTCTCAGTTAAGTACAATGTGATAATTTTATTTAGCAGATGTAGGCGTAAAAAATTTTCAGCTTCACGAAAGGAAAGATGGTTTATTCTTATTATTACCATTATGGAGCGCGAGAGCTCAGTGATTGCGTACCCGAAAGGCCATATAACTGGCGGAAAGCCACAGGGCTAAGGCTGGAGCTGAAACCTATTCTTGAGACTGAATTCATTGCTGGAAGTTGCTCCTCGCTACATATTACCGTTGTTTACATGTGCTGAATAACGTTGAAATCGGAAATGCTTGACTTCTATCATTCTCGGTCAAAATAGAGCGTTAAAAGAGCAAATGGAATCTATTCTTGAGACATTGACTCAATATCCCAAGAAACCGTTTCTCGTTATCTCCTACCGTTTTGGCTTTGATACCTGTCAACAGATGGACTGACATAGCCGTTGTCTAAGACTCCCATCGTAACTCATAGCATCAGTGGTCGTCTTTATATAGGGTAAACCGGAAAACCGCCCATGCCCAGTACCCGGCGCTTCAGATACTCTTTTTTTATTTTATTTTATTTTATTTTTTTTTTTAATTATTGACAACAGATTTTTCGTAATTCAACACAATTTTGAATACAAAACCCCAGAATAGTCAAGCTGATTACACTTTCATGAGAAGCCTATCTGCACGACATCAATATATGAATCATAAATAAGAAATATTACCATTACATCCCGCACGTAAACGGGTTTAATACTCAATTTGCCTAATTCCTATTCTACCTAATAAATTTCCGGTCATATGTCACTGATAAAAATCATGTCCGCCATTTTGGGCAAAGTTGTAATTTTCATTTGGCCTTTTTCCAATTTCGCCTAAAGATCAATCGTAATATTTCATATACAGAGAAGCTTTGACAGTGTTTCAAGCAATACACTAATTTCATACTACACGTTTATTCACGACGTCACGTGCATAATCCCAACATGAAGAGCGAAGATATTAAGCATAATCGTGTTTGGAGTTGATCTCCTTTGTGGCTAAGCGGTTAGCGTACGCGCCTTTAGCGTGGGAGACACGGGTTCGATTCCCGGCGGAAGCTCATGTGGTTCGGATTCCACGTTAAAACAGTAGGTCCACGTCTCATATAGCCTCGCTGCTGAACGGGACGTTAAATTCAAAATCAACTCAACTCATGTTTGGAGTTGTCTATTGTATTATTGTTTTCGTTTCTATGTTAAGTACTTGGAGATTAGTGTTGTGTATGGGACTTTAAAGATGAAAGCGCATTTTATTATCCCTAATCTTCTGTTGCTGATAGATAATCTATATTCTGAGAATATTGATTAGCTTGTTTTTAATAATCAATGTATATTCCGAGTTTCATCTTCCAGACTTCAGGGGCTAGTAAGATACTCAATTTTTCACATACGTACATTTTGAATCTTTCCTCCTCTCTAAGAACATCAATTTAATAAAAATGGCATTATAAAAAGACGGCTCGAGAATATGCTGTTCTTAAGTTAATAAAAATTAATTCTTTCTAATGTAGCCATTTTCCCATGATAATAGAGATAACATCGATTTGAATATGTAGAGAAAGTTATTTCAAATTACTCCCTTCCCCGTAAACGAGGAATTTCTAGAAAAGCTGGGATAAGTACTAGTTTATTTTTAAAGAATGAGTTTATATGTATACTGATAAGGGAACACCTTATATTGATAGTAGCGTTGCCCAATCAAACAATGTGCAATCGCTAGAGGAGTGAAGAAAAGTGAGAAATCCAAAGTTTTCTTGGCCGACACCCTGAAACACAGGAGATACAGAGGAAGGAAGGATCTAGAATCATGTGAAGATTGCAATGCAAAAGATACACTGACACAAAAAAAAAAAAAAAAAAAAAAAAATTTAAAATGATTAAAGTAGTCAAAATGATATTTACACAACAGTATAGTAAACAAACATTGTACCCACAGACATGCTCAATAACATCATATGCAATGCAGTGTTGCTAACTGAGCACAAAGTGAAGTTTTGTTAAATGGCACGGAACACAAATTATAACGTCTAGAAAACTTAATTATGATTAGAACCATACCTGTGCAGTCGTGATGTACAGTGTTGCCAACGTTTGAAGATAGGCCTATATGAATTCCTATATGAATATCGGATATAGAAGAGAACGTACAGTATACGATTCTAACTAGTTAAAACCACAAACAACAATATAATCACTGAAGCACGAAAATAAGGGACGAAGCACAGTGTCAAAGTAGGTTTGCCCAAGTCGAAAATCAGCCCGAAAATTACTAAACCCTTTATCATCCTCGCCTACTTCATTTTTCACTTCAACATCCAGAGGAAAATATTACATGGAAATTCGGTGTGACCGTAAATACTGTAAGTTATGGACGCAACAAATTGGATACTTTCAAATATCTAGCACCAGGCCGGTAGCCAGTCCAAAAATGTAGGGGGTCCGATTGAAGTTAGGGGGGCCCGATCCAACCATATTATACATCATCACCATATTATAGTTCATTTGCAAGCCTAACGAGAAAATTTTAGGGGGACCGGCTCGCCCTAGACCCCTTCCCCTGGATACGGGCTTGTCTAGCGCCAACATCGGAAACTACATCCACGAAGAAATTAAATGTCAAAGGACTGTAAGAAATTAGAGTTATTATTCAATCCAAACTCTTTGTTTTTACGAATTCTGTCGAATACTCGTAATTTAAAGCTTAAAAGATACAAAACTATAATTATGTCTGATGTGCTGTATGGATACGAAACATGATTACTTAGTTTGAGGAAAGAACGCAATCTGAAAGTATTCGAAAATAAATTATTGAGATGAATATTCAAACTTAAGAGTGACAGAAATGATGAAATTTAGGCCGTGTCCAAAAGTGCAAAGTGCACACTTCGACCTACACACTTGAAGTATACAAATGAAGTGCACAATAGGAAGTGTACACTTCGTCAAATTAACTTTTGATCCGCACTTTTTTCCAGCGCCTCATCGTGGTAGAATATAGAACATTTATATAAGAAAAGAAAGGAGAATTTCGAATGTGAGAAAAATGAAATAATGCTTTTTTTTTTTTTTTAGATGATTGACTTTCCAGTTATATAAAAGATAAATATATCGTACACATTGACAATATGGGACAACCATAAAATGACTTTAAGAGTCCCTATCACTGCGAAATTAAAATACCGCTAATTTTACAATAATTATGTGATATCTTCAAATAGATAAAAGGTGATCGAAAAGTGGATCAAGACCTCCCTAGACGACGTTATTTTGCATGAGGTAGCGTTATCACGAGTCGCCTAGTAGCTTTGCGTTTGCAGTTATTTAGAAACGCGAAAATAAATGCCGATTTTCTAAATGGCTGGAAATCGAAAGGAGATAAGTGAGTCTTGATAACTACGCAAGATAATGTTGTCTAGGGAGGTCTTGTTCCACTTTTCGATTATCTTTTTTCTATTTGAAGATATCACATAATTACTGCAAAATTAGCGGTATTTTAATTTCGCAGTGATGAGGCCTCTTAAGTGTTTCTTTCATGCATGCCAACAGCTTCAGTTTTGCCGTACCTTTACATATTTGTCATTTCAAATCTCTCACGCACATATTAATATGAGTGGAGCGTAAAGACAATAACTATATACATATGTTGTTATGTGCACAATAAACTGGTAACAGTATAAAAACCACTAAACTATTGTCGATGTTCTATTTTATCTGACATATTTGAAAAAAACTACAACAAAAATACACCCTCCATATTAACTTGCGAACAAACTAGCGAGCAGCGTTTTACAGGGTGCTCCTGTTTTATAATGACACCGAATAAAACGTAATCATTTTTTATACAATCTGCTTAATACACGGTAGTAGCTCACTAAATTGTCAATTGTGCTATGTTGTTCTTAAATTGGTAATTTCCATTCATATATCACTATTCACAATACATCTGCATTACTGCAGGAATGGTTCACTACAACCATATAACTTACGGCGTTCTTTATTAAGCGGAAAGAGATTAGGCTATGCATAACATCCAAACTGCAACTTTTAAAAACCGTTGGATACACTGCAGAGTGAAACTCTCCGCTCCCCTGTCCCGCCGCGCTTGCCAAGAAACTGATGTAAACACAACAGCAGCGCCATCCTCCCAAAACTGCACCGCTATCCTGGTCAGGTAATACCAAAAATTATTAAACATATTTTATTTTTATTTTTTTCCTGTTCTTGTTTATATTATACCTAATACAAAATATCATAATCATTGTTGGTAAAACTAAATTTTCGATTCTTGTGTCTACTGTTGTAGTTACTAAGAGCTGGAAAATTTAGTGCGGTGACAATAGGCAATCTAGTTATACGTATGAGAGAAACGCTCTGAATTTTATGATGGCTGACTACTTTAAGACTTCCTTTATTGCTCTCTACTCAAAGCAAATTAGATTTCCGTTCATCGATAACCCTAGAAATACCATCAGCTGTGACAGGCGCTGCACAGAGTACCAAAGCAAGGATGCGAACGGAAATATAATATATACTTATAAGTATGATGAAGAGGTGGTTACTCGTGTTTTTATATACACCTTGCGTGCTTACTCAATTACATGGTTCTGTGTTAATGACATGTGTGTAAAATGCATGTTGCCATATGTCAGTATCCGCACTGATTTACGATCCTTTGTAGTTCATCAGGAGCCTTCCATTGAGTATGTTCCAGAAGATGCTTCCTGCGATCCAAATGCTACTGGAGATGACGAGAGCGAACGGGCCATGTTACTATGCGGCGGTGAAGAACTCGATTTCGTCAACAACATGCCTGAGCATCTAATACATTGCAGCAATTCAGTTACAGCAATAGCTTCAGATGATGATAAAAGCGATGTCTCAGACAATGATGCGCTAAGTGACATCCCAGAATCAGAGCTCGATGGAATCATATTCAATTCCTCTCCTGAGAAACAGTGGTTAGATGACATCCCAGAATCAGAAATTGATGCAGTGATACGCAATTCCTTTCCTGAAACTTCAGAACATCCAAGGAAGAAAAGATCGTGGTGGCGGCGCCTACTGTGTTGCTTCACAGGAAATCGATGAACATTAAGAGGCTCTTCAAACAACTACTGAAGCCCTTGCAACAGGGTTGAAACTTCAGCTTTTTACACCTTTGTGCTGTCACTGTTTGATGTTTCTTTTTAAAAACCCTGATTGTGATAGATGCTTTAACGCACTTTACTCTTTTGGAAAACAAAACAAAAGAAAATTTTTAATGTAGCTTCCGTGCCTTGGTACAAATTTTCTTTAAGAGAAGAGATCTTGGAAACATTTTGATATATACTGATGATTATTTAATCACAAAAGGAAAAGAAAGCATAAAGAATGATGAACGAGAAAAGTTTCCAACTACGAAGTGGGAGTTATCAGTTTCTTCTGTTTGAAATTATTAAAAAAAAGAATTGAATCTGGTTACTAGGAAATGGTTCGAATTTCTTCATGAATATATATATATATGGTCTACCACATGTGGGAATGTTGTATATTGTATGTTTTCTTGTACTTTGTTTTATTGTACTCTAATTGTGAAGAAACGTTGTTTCTGATTATTTAATGTATTGATGGTTTAATGTATTACGGATATTTTGTGATACGTCATCACCTGTAAACCCAGGTGACTGCCCATATTGAATAGTAGTGAAGCAAGGGAACTTTTGTTTGGAAAAAAATGCTTATATTTCGAAGTAATACTAGGACCTAGAGCAGAGGACAAAAAAGAGGAGAAGAAGCTGATATTGTTATGGAGTGTTGATAACTGAATAAAAGTTTTCTGGAAATGTTCATTTATCTTCCAAGAATATTTTGGAAAAGTATTGGATCGAGTTATTCTGTTAGTAGTATTTGGAATATTATTCAGATGAAGAATGAAGAAAGCAAGAAAGAAAAAGAAAGGAAAAAGGAAAAGAAAGAAAGAAAATCAATCGTTCCTGCTAACTCCATACTATATTAAATGGAACATCTGCGATAAATTTGTCATAATTTTTGGTGTAAAAAAAATAAATAAACAAAACCGTTGCTAAAATTGGCCTATTATTTATAATGCTTTTGAAACGGTAGACAAGGGCCATGTAAACTTACATGGTAATACTATAAGTTATAACTTGTAACTCTGATTAGCAGTTACCCTATCTCCGGGGACTTTTGAGACACCTGTATATGCTCGGTGTAGCTCAAGTCCTGTTTCATGAATGTGAATGCAGATGGTCACGTCAATTTCTAATGCAAGTATAAAATATACATGTGCGATCTAAAACCATTTCTCATACATTTCATACAGGTAATACAATGAGAAAAAAAAAAAAAACTTGTATGTGGCATACTTAAAATCGTATGTTACATTTGTAAATCATGTAGTTTTTGGACTTAACGTACACCAAACGTATAACTGAGAACGAATGTTTTATAACACTTTCTGTATAAGTGTTCCATCTGTACGTACTTTCCGTATGAATCAATATAGGCGGTCAGGATCTCACATACAAGTGGACGTATATAACATATAGCTGACGAAAGCAACATAAAAGAAGACATATATCAGATATCCTGCAACGGCATGATGTAACATCTAAGGGCAGTGCCAATGTAGCATACGAACAACGTATGCTCCGTATTGATTTCTGTAGTAAGCAAGAGGATTCCGTATATTACCTCTGTCCGGAGAACGGATTTTTCTGAGTGTAAATACTACAAGAATTTACACCACGTTTTCGTCTTTCTCGATTTATGGGTCCTCTTAGGAAGGATAGAAGTATTCCAATTTACCGAAAATAAAATATCCGACGGTGTAATGTCTGTTAGTATAATCATGAAAACTAGCAAACCCGCACGTCCTGCGCAAGCGCATGCCACTATTGTTGTCTGAATGATACAAAATATTTATGGCTAGCAAAGTAGTTTCAATAACACGTTAATAATCTTTAATTAATACTTTCTCGATAATTACTCCAATTTAAGACGTCCTTGAATCAAAGACGGACCTCGATTTCGCTGGATTAAATTAAGGAAAAATAATAATATGTTCCGTTTTCTCTATAACTAAAGTGCTCCATTGGTCATTTTCGGTGATTTTTATATATCCTTCTTTCCTCCCCATGTTGCGGGACACGGCATGATAAAAATTACCCCATTCCCAAATGTCATGTATGTTGAAAATTTGATCGAGATCGGTTGGGTGGTTCAAGAGTTAAGTTCTACTTATTTTTATATATTAATATCTCCTCCCCCTCGCCTAGGATCTACAGTCAAAGTGATAATATTTAAGAAAAACTTTCCAGGCTCGAACCTCATCTATGTTGATAATTTGATTAAGATCGGTGGTTTAAGCGTGATGAAGTCACAAAGACAATCACTTTTATTTTTATTTTTTTACATATATGTCTCCTTCCCTTCCCCTACATTGTGCTGTCAAAGTAAAATGCTGAAAACATCTCAGGTCCGATTCCTTATCTATGTTGAAAGTTTGATCGAGGTCGCTCGGGTGGTTCAAGAGTTATTAAGTTTTATTCATTTTCATGTATTTATCCTCCTGCCCTCCCCTCCTCTAAGTTCTACCATCAAAATGATATAATTAAAAAAAAAATCCCAGGTTCGAACTTCATCTATGTTGAAAATTTGATTGAGATCGATCGGGTGGTTCAATTGTTATTAACTCCCACTCCTCCCCATCCCTGACGTTGTTCCGTCAAAATTAAATGGTAAAATCCTTCCCAGGTACCAACGTAATCTATGTTGAAAATTTCATCGAAATTGGTCGTTTGGTTCAAGAGTTATAAAGTTTTATTTTATATATATATATATATATATATATATATATATATATATATATATATATATATATATATAATTGCTCCCTCCCCCTCCCGTAAGTTCTACCGTCAACGTGTATAGTTAAAAACAAACACTCCCAGGGCAGAACTGCAACTACGTTTTACGGCTTACGATTAGCCGTGTGGACTGAAGGAGGCTGTGATAACGAGAATGTAAGAAATCGCCATGCCGTAAACGTCGCCAACACCTAATGGCCCACTTGCCGATAAATGTCGATCGTCGATATAGTGACGCGTCGAAGGATTGTAGCTAGTGTGCCACTAATTGTAGGGTTTCGTCGAGTCGAACCAGATATCTAGAGTTGGGGTGTTGAAGTTACCACCACGTAGCAGCGAGGACTTCATTTTGGTCCGCTCTCCTTCGATTCGTCGCGGAGAATTGCGAAGGGACCAACGCGAACTATCGTGAGTCATATGCATGCGGTTATTATTATATATTATTTTTTCCTGACGAAGTTTCCTAAAGTGAGCTCCGGAGGTCAAGAGTAACCCCTGCCTCTATATCATGAAGTGAAAAATCTTGAGATGAGGGCGTGTAACTGTATGAATTTAGATGGACACTGTCGATAATCATTAGAAAGTGAATATGGGAAAACAATGAAATAAAGTAAATAGGCGCGTGTCATTTTGTCATAAAATTACATGGCGAATGCATTTTATCTTATCCCAAACGGTTGTCGCCGAATATACATGATTAAAGGATCAGCCAAATTAAAACGACTTCAACGATTTGTCTATCCCCTACAAGCGATGTTTTCTCCATTACCTCCGTGGCGAAGTCGGAAGAATACGCGGCTAATAATCATAAGACTGACGATTCGCGCATGCCCGTGGTACTTTTTTTTATTACTTTTAAAAGTGTTTTTAGATTTACCTTAATGTAAACAAATCCCACCCATATGGGCGACTTAACGTATTTTTGGGGATTAATTTTGTGGTTCATTAGCGTTCCGTTGCGTCTCTGCCGCTGGTGGTATAATTTTCAAAACAGGAGTGGGGCCACCGCGGATCGTCGCTGCAGGGCCGCCAATTTTTGGCGAGAGGTCACGAGTTACCCATCGGTGGTCCACTGACGCTGGCGGCATGGGGATGGTAGAATAAAGAAAGTTGGAAAAAGGCAGAACCCCTAGAAAACTCACGCACACGCGTACCACGAAGCCCACTTGATGGGATGTGAGATTGAACCACGGCCCCACGCACCAGAGGTGAAAGGTCTACCACTTAGGAACAGCGGCCCCCAATTGAAAGTACAGATTTATGCCTTAATGAAGAGAGTAATACTCCATCTAAAAGTATTACTTTAATATTTACTATGACATAGGTTATTTGCAGGACTCCCTTTTTCTGATAAACGGATACATATTTCTAATCCCACAGTCCATTGACAAATAAATCTGACATATCCAAGTAATCTATATTCCCTCTTGGTGAGTTTTTTTGACTACCTCTACAAAGTCAGTATTTATGTTATTAACGAAATTTATGTTTTAAAATAACCTGCATATAAAAAAAACTATTAATTCATTCTTACAATGAAGTAAATTACTGTATTAGGGATGGATAGATCCAAATCTTTTTAGATCCAGGTATCCGGGTATAGTTGGGTTCAGATACGGAATTTCGGATCTTGAATCCGGATCCGAAGTTCTGTGTCAGAAAATTCGGATGTTCCGAATCAGCAAAGTATTCAAAATGATTGACAGTGTGATTTTCAATCTTATACTTAAAATAAGATTCTAAGACACTTGTGGTATGTGATTGTGTGACGGCCTTGCATTCTCTTCATTCTGTCGATATTTGGTTTCCGTGCCTTAATATGTCTCGATCGATTGTACTCCAAATTTGATTGACTAACACTGTCGACTTTGGAGACAGCAATCTCACTGTCAGATTCGATTTTAGTGGAAACAATCGATCGAGAAGGTAGTGAATCATTTTTAAAGCGGTCGTCTTGATTGAAGTTTGTCCTTTGTTTTCTGTAATACACCGTGTTTCAAAAAGAATATACGTATTTCGAATGCATATATTTATTAAACTAAGACATACGAATATAAAATTTTACACACATATTTACGAACCTCTCAAGTTCAAATTACAGTTCAAAGTTCAAATTACAGATGTTCAATATGTCCTCCATCAGCGACACGAACAATATCACATCGATACTCAAATTCCTCCCATACTCGGGCAAGCATGTCCTGCGTCTCTGATGTTATGGCAGCACGGATCCGGTTCTACAACTCTTCCAGGTTCTGTGGGAGTGGTAGTACATAAACGTTGTCTTTAACGAAACCCCACAGGAAGAAATCACAGGGTGCAAATCCGGTGACCATGGAGGCCAGCTGAGACATGCTAAGTCGCCAGCTCCTTGATGACCAATCGAATGGCTCGGTAGAGTTTCATTCAGATATTCACGCACTTGGCGACTCCAGTGAGGGGGTGCCCCGTCTTGTTGAAAAATGAAGTTGTCTTCGTGCAGCCTCGGAAACAACCAGTTTTGTAACATAGCGAGCTACTACTGACTGTTAACCGTGTTTCCATTAAAGAAGAATGGGCCGTAAACAGATGATCGGGATATCGCACAAAACACATTGACTTTGGGCGAATCTCGTTCATATTCAATGACTGCATGTGGGTTCTATAGGCACCAAATTCGAGAAATTTTGTTTGTTTGCCTGACCACTAACACGGAAAGTCGCTTCATCACTGAACAAGATGCGTTGTGCAAAAGTGTTATCATTGTCAATAGCATCCAGAATCTCGTTACAAAATGCCACACGTTTGCGTTTGTCATCAGCATGCTTAGCTTGTAACAGCTGTAACTTGTACGGCTTCATAATCACCCGACGTCTCAAAACACGCCAAATTGTTGTTGTCGGCACTTATAACTCCTGACTGGCACGACGAGTTTATTTTAAAGGATTACGTTAGAAAGCAGTTTGAATTCGTGCAACATTTTCTTCAGGAACACGAGGGCGGCCAGGACTCTTTCCTTTACATATGCATTCTGTATCTACAAACTGTCGATACCATCTGCGAATGTTTCACCCATTCGGAGGATCAATTTTGTACCTCAACCTGAAACGTCTTTGCACTGTAATCACGGAATTGCACTTCGCAAACTCGAGAACACAAAATGATTTCTGCTGCGGAGTAGCCATTTTAAACATATGACGGTTATCAAGCAAAACAGAAGACAACTGACATCTAGCGGCATAGTATACACATATAAACTAGACTATGTATTCGTTTCTCCAATAGCCGAGCCGAGGCGCAGCGATCGATAGTTTGGACAAAATAATTCTTCGTAATACGTATATTCTTTTTGAAACAAGGTGTACTTGTCAAAAGATGGGATGACGTTAGCCCAGGCTTCATCAGACTCAGGTTGCTTCCTTTCCTAATCCTTTCTGAGCTCTCTAATCACTGAATGACGCCATTTTCTAGTCGTGATGGGTTAGGCAATAGCTAATAGAACAGCCAAAAAAAAAAAAAATCAAATCAAACTAAGGAACAACTTCCTTTTCTTGCTCTTGATGAGCTTTTTTCTTTCTTTAAAAATGCGTTTCTCTGTGACCGTACCACCCCAGTGAGTATTAATTGTAGCAGAGATAAAGTTCCAAATGTCAATTAATGTATTAATGTAGCTATATGTGTATACAAAATACCATATGCAGCCTCGAGAAGCAACACGTGTCTTTATAATTAGTAATCCACCACTGTTAAATCTGAATAAGTTCTATAAGGAGCTTTGTCAATCACGCGAACATATAGACGGATCCAGGGGAAGGGCGAAGAGTCTATCGCTCCAACCTCAGCGACACCATTACAGTATACTTTAGTAGTAATATGTGGCAATTTCAAATCATCTAAGTAATTTTTCACTGCTAACATCCCCAACCGTCCCCTAAGAGTCAATCTGCCCCTCCAGGAGACCGTCCTGGATCCTCTCCTGCGTAAACATATATACAACTCATTCAAGAGTACATTTTGTTGGCTTTTAAAAGTTTTTTTATTATTATTATTTTAAAGAATTGTTATTTCTCGTAGCTACTTATGCAATTTTGTCCACAGCTATACATGCAATTTCCAGTCATTACGCTAATACAGCGTTTCCCAGCCTTTTTCAACTTGCGGCACACTACGGGTGTAACTTGAATTCTCGCGGCACACTCAGATACTATTATTATTATTTGCAAATATAAAATACCATGGTAATTTTTTTCTGTGATTACTGATCTTCTCACAGAGACGAAAGCTCGATCACTGGTTTTCCCCTATGCTAATTCATTATGCTTATTTTTTTATTCTAATTTTAAAATAGAAAACAATTGCAACGAAATATAGGACTCAGATTTTTAAAAATACGCTTTCTTTTTTGAAAACTGTACCCAACCTTGCACTAAGAACGAAGATCACTAAATAACGAACGAACAAACAAATGTCTTGTACTTTTAACTTTTCTGTTTTAACCAAAACCGGTGCATATTATTGCAATCACACAGCTTGCGATGCGTCAAAGTTAAAACACACCTGTTGAACAAAGTGTTGTTCTGTCATTCACGTGCGAATGAGTGTTCTACGAACGTTCACTTGACGCGTACCGTAAAAGTGCATCCATTTTTCGGTGTTAGTATGACTGTCAATTGAAGCGTAACATAGCAGCTAGCCGTGGAAATGTGTACGAGCCGAAATACTGTCTGCTACACAGTAATAGTTGTAGAATAATATATTAGAATTACAGTAATCTTTTTCGTGGTAGAAATTCATAGTAATGTGAAATACAAAAATATAAATTTTTTCCTATGTCTTACAATTTGGTTGGTATAGAATTAATAATTTTGTTTCGATTTCTTCGCGGCACACCAGCGGTACATTCGCGGCACACCAGTGTGCCGCGGCACACCGGTTGGGAAACGCTGCGCTAATACATTTATATACTTACTAGCCTGCGGCTAGTTGGGGGCTTCGCCACCAGAGCCCCGTTATTTCTCGGCCTACAGGCTCGCATCACAAAAGCCTCTAATCATACTCAATTTAAAAAGAAATAGTTTGGAGATTCGTCGGGATTCGTACCCCACAGCCCACACATTTGTTCGGCTTACGGCCTCGCACATCATACGCCTGCAAACATAACGAATTTCTGTTGAAATAACAAGTTTCATTTCTCTAACATTCCGGGATTCCGAGATATGGAAATCTTTTGTTCCCGCCCCTTTTCTTCCCTTCTAGGACACACATCACAAAACGCTTAAATACGTATCTAATTATTTCATATGAAAAGTCCAAATACCAAATTCCATGCTTCTAACCCTTTAAGTTTCCGAGATATCGTCATATTATTATACTAATTGCAATAATTGCAATTCCCATCCCTTTTTAGTTTTCACCTCTTTCCTGCCCCTTCTAATTTAAATATCAAAAAAACACTTTAACAAGTATCAAATTATTTTCAATGAAAAACCCAATACCAAATTTGAAGTATCTAACGTCAAGGATTTCGGAGATACGGCCATTTTATTGAAATATTTCCCACCCCATTTCCCCTTTCCCCGTCGAATTTCCCAAAATCCTTCCTAAGTGGTACCCTACGTCACATATTCTATATACTGTCCAAACTTTAAGTTTCTAGCTTAAGCGGTTTAGCCTGTACGGTGATCAGTCATATACACTCAGTCACTCAGGACTTTGCCTTTTTTGTATAGAGAGGTTTAAGATTTTATGGGAAATCCATGGATTTTGTTCTAAGACTGTCAGTGTCTTAGAGATGTAATCGCTTTGCGGTAAACTTTAAGCAATCAATTGACTGATCTGCTTCTACAGTAAACCCTCGTTAACACGAATTCCAAGGGACTGAAAAATCAGGAGTTCGTGTTAAAAGAATTCGTGTTAACCGGGGACTCAAATTTTATTATTCGAATACATTTTCTCCATACATACGCACTACAGTATACAAACTATACATACCACTACAGTATATTATGTATGTCATAGAAAACACTAGAGATGGTATCGAGACGAGACTGAGTAGTCTAGGTCTCGTCTCGGTTCCAAATTCGAGACGAGACCAAGACTATTCTCTGTCTTGATACCATGCACAAAGTTGTTTCGAGACGAGACTGAGAGTTTCGGTCTCGTCTCGATTTCGAAAAGCACTCCTCGGTCTCAAATTCGAGTTAAGATCGAGATCGAGACTAGTTTCGGTCTCGGTACCATCCTCTGAAAAGTGAAAACACTACAGTAAGTTTATTATCATATCTTCGAAGATTAAAAAAAAAAAAAAAAAAAAAAGTTTCCACGCAGAAATTCCAGGTCAAGTTATAAAATTGATAACTCCGCTAGCAGGGTGAGTACCGCTAATAACGGAAAGGTATTTATGATAGCTGTCACAAGTTTGGAGTTACAGGGGAGAGAAAATGTTTTGTCTCGAGCTGTCGCCAGCTCGTCTGCCAAGCACCTGCATGTTCAGCGCTTGACGGAGGACAGAATCAACACCTCATGAGAAAGGAAAGATACCTGTTTCTGGTTTTTCTCTTATTTACAAGGCAATTTTCGTCTGTATAAATACTGTATGACAAAAACTGATCTGGAGTGAAATCTGAAATAAGAAAAATGATCTGAAAAAAAAACGAAGGATTGGATTGAAAGTTCGTGTTAAATGAAAACCTTTACTGACTCAAGGGACTAAAAATTAGTTCGTAATTCGTGCTAACCGAAATTCGTGTTAACCGATAAAACTTCCTATAAGATAACGTACAACGATGCCAGGACCGAAATTTTGTTCGTCCTAACCGAGTGTTCGGCTTAAGCGAGTTCGTGTTAACGAGGTTATACTGTATATGTATTATGTAAAATACCGCTGATGATATTTATTTTGCTAATGATAAAAAATAGAAATAATGACGAAAATGCAAATGATTACTCACAGTTCCCGAAAACTTATGTAATTTAATACATATAAAAAAATGTGAAAATGTCAACGAATAGTGTTGCAACTGAAACGAGACGAGACATCCATGAAATGATGGAATTTAATACAACTTTCAAATTTTAATTTAGATCCTACTCATCATTTAAAAATATTAAACTTGATATTATTTTCTCACCTACCCCACGTTCAAGAATACTTTTTTCTTTAATTATATTAATTTGTACTTTCTTGAAAGGGATGTAGTCTACTATTGTTCAAAGATTTTAAGGCACTTCTCTACAGGGGTGGACATTTTATTAAGTTTACTCGTATTGTCAGTTGAGAGCAGACATACAACAGAAGCAATGGATAATTACCATGAATAACGAACACAGGACAACGCGATCTAATATTCATTGTTTTTAAGCAAATGGACAGATCTGCAGCGGTTTATTTTATACATATAGATATTTTAGTTCTGGGTCTGAATCTAAGGCTTAAAATATTCAAAACAGGAGTCCGAATCCAAATTTCGGATCTAGATCCAGGAACCGGATATCCGGATCCTGATTCAAGAGAAATTTCGGATCCGAACCCAAGATCCGGATCTTATTTGATCTGGATATCCGAGATCCGGATCCGTCTGGCCATTCCTACTGTGTATAATTCATATATAGGGGAGAGTTGCCTAATTTGAACCAGTTACCACTATTTGCCACATAAACTAGACAATACACAATTAAATAAGAGAATGATGTTTTAATTTCAAAATATATTGTATCTGCTTTAAAATGGTGTGCATATTGTAACAAAAAAACTCATTAATAACATATTTATTACCAAAAAATTAAATTATTCACATCGGTCCATTTAAGGAAACTAGTTTCCTACGTTGAACCATGCGTTTCTTAGAATGGACCTCGCAGAGACTTTAACGAAAAAATAAATTTACTCTCAAACAAGAAAGAAAATACTTGACAATTGAAACGCAGAAGTGCTTGTGCAATTAATATAAATGTTAGGATAAATTTATTACCTTTACAGAACCTTCACGTAATGAAGAAATTTAAAAAAAAAAAATAATAATAATAATGAAAGTAATATTCACTGCTCAAATACGAAACTGAAATAAGTCTTGTGTATTGTGTACAAAATGAAAAATTGCATCTACTTTGCGTGTTTAAGAAGTGGGAGGAACGTTACATGTTGAACAATAGTATATATATATATATTTTTTAAACTTGGTTTCACCTTTGCACAACCAGCGTGGACCCAACGGCGGCATTTCAAGCACTGAATCATATCCTCTTGCCTGTTTTTCTTACATAGGGAGCCCGGATTCGATTCCCGACGGGAGCTCATGTGGTTCGGATTCCACGTTAATCAGTAGGTCCATGTCTCATATAGCCTCGCTGCTGAAAGGGACGCTAAACACAAATCAACCAATCTTACATAGGGAGCAAAACCAACTGGTTTGCTTCTCACTGATTCGAAACAACTGCTTCTTCCTCTGGATCATCTTATTTCTTCTCGCGGCTGAACGTTCAAGCTCTAGTTTGTAAGCACTACTTGTGATCACAGCAGCCTTCTGTGCCTTACTTCGGCCTCTTCGTGATCCAGCTGGTCCTGGTTGATCTATTCCTTTTGGTAAAGGGGATATCTGTAATAAGGTGTTTTTGAAGTTCTTTAGTTTCTTTAGGCAGGTGGCACGTAATCCTTCTCCCGATCACTGTCGTCTTCTGATTCGAGCTCTGACTCTAGACTTCGCATGGCTGATAACTTGCTTTGTTGTTTTGTACGATCTTCTTTGGGGGACTCACATCCTGGTTGAGAAATGCCATCAGAATAGAAAGCATTGGATGGAGCAAAGAGATGGTCTGCAAAAACGTGACGATTAACCGGCCAAATCCCTGCTGCACGAAATGCACTGTGGGCATTAGCGACTGTAGCTGCTCTGCCGTATGCTTCATTCAAAAGAGCTGGAATATTTGATTGTTTGTTTTGATGTTCTTTGTAGGTGTTTAAGAACTTTTGTTGAGCTTGGACGAAATACGTTTGCAAAGGTCCAAAGAATGCAACATCAAGCGGTTGCAAACGGTGTGTAGTGTGACCAGATAGCTGCAGTAAAATAATGTCGTTTTCTCTTGCAAATTCCCAAGCTGCTAAGTTCTTGCTGTGTGTGGTATGTCCATCAAGCAAAAGAAGAACTTTATGTTCTTTATTGCAGTTTGTATTCTTTCTAAAATGTTCAAGCCATACCACAAAAGATCTGAGTTTATGTATCCTGTATCCGAAATCTTGGCAATGCTAACTACAGGGGCACCAATCTCAAAATCACTATTCCACTTTTTGGCTTTAAATATTATCATGGGGGGTATGTAGACACCTGCCGCTCTCACTGCACAAACCATTGTAGTATTCACTCCGCCCCTCCATTTGTAACAGCACCTACATCATGTTTTTCTTTTTGAGCAACTATTTTCGGTAGATGTTTCTGGACAGTAGTGAATCCTGATTCATCCACGTTCTAATTCTCTCTGCTGTGATTTGAAATTGGTCCACATTGCATTCCAAAAGATCAAAAAAAAAAAAGTTCTACATTTTCTCTGTTAAATCCTTTTGCTCTTTGTAATGAGGTAGTTTTTGGTCGACGCACAGAAAGTTCAGGATTTCTTCTCATAATTGCATACAACCACTTTTTTCCAGCCAAACCGTTCTCCCGATTGAACGTGTGAGAAACCACATTTTTCTGCTAAGTCAAACGCTAATCGCCGAACTTCTGTAATCGTCAGTCCAAAAGAACACCCTTCTAATGCTATCATGTGCTCCGCAAGAGTCCTGTTCATGTTTGGGTTGAAGGTAGCCTGCCTTGCTAGTCCCTTAGTTCCATTAACGATACTATTTTTCTGAAGAGCATGCCGCCAAATCGTTACTTTAGGAACTCCATATACTCTGCTGCATTCATTTAAACCATAATCTTCATTTCGATAAGCAGCAATGGCCATTTGTAATTCCTCTTCCTTCCATTGGCCATATTGTCCTCTTTCGGCCATTTTTGAGCTGAAATAATGGAGAAACACGTCTTTAATATATTTGCAGTTACCCAAGGTAATACAATTTATTTAAAATTATTCATAGACTCTGCACAAAATTATTTAGAATGGTTGCATGCAATGGACCGGTCCAATCCAGGCAACACGTGCTGGTTCAAACTGGGCAACTGCTACGTTGAAACAAAAAGACGTGTTCTCAAATTTTCCATTACATTGAAATATTAAAGCCAGGGACGTACGGAAGGGGGGGACACGGGGGTCCGGACCCCCCCGAAATTTCGACTTTTTAAAATTTAGCCTAATTTTAGGGGCAATTTTAGCAATTTTAATATAAAATAGCTTCATATTTAGTTTGAACCCCCCCCCGAAATAAATTCCTGGGTACGCTACTGATTAAAGCACATGCATCACGTTGTAGTTAAAAGAACACATTTGACGCGTGTATAGCTTAAAACCCTTATAGTTACCTGTTAATGATGTAAGTTCACTTGCGATCCCAGGACTAACAGATCTGCATAATATACACGTTCGCCGTTCTCACCTTCACTGCGTGCGTGAAGGTGGCGCAAAAATGTAAACACAAGAGTTCCTTCCCTTATCTGCAAACAGTGTAGCTAACTCTTATATTTCAAATGTATTTACTTTTCAAAATATAAGGCGGTCCAATCTAGGAATCGGTCCAACTTCGGGAACTCTCCCCTAATTGTAAATAATAATTTTAGTATTATAATATAGTTGTTACCATTGGAATTAGCTATGCCTCGCAACAGCACAATGGCAACTTCTGCACTGTCGCAGTTTCTGTTTTGTCGTGGCAACAGGGGCATCCCGTTCCCCTATATTTTCAGATCCGTTTTTATCAATGGGTGGCAAATTTCAGAACTAAAGCAAGTGAATGGGACAGGCACAAGTTCTAAACAACAAAAGTCCTAAACAGCATAAGGCCTAAACGTCACAAAACCTAAAATTTAGGACTTGTGCCTATATGCCGTTAGGCCTTAAGAACGTTACCTGCTTCAGGTGATGTGGCTGCGTTGCTCTGAGGAGTCATCTGCTCCTTTGTAGAGAGTTCATTCGAAACTAGGATCCTGGAGGTATGAGTTTTGATCGTGGAGGTGTGGATTTTGAACTGGATAGATCTTCATGAGTTGCTTATCGTCTTGATTTTGGTTTGCTTTTGGTTTTAAATCCTCCGTGTATTTAAAGTCTTCCTCGGATGGGAATGGAAATATTTTTCACCAATATGTAACAAAGGAACTGGAAACAAGTACAGGGTGATTCAAAGAAACGGGAAATGTTGAAAGTTGTGTTGGCAACAGTGGGCGTTTGGTAACACGAAATAACGTACACCAGCTGCCAACGACACCCTACCATTTGGTTATCATGAATGCTTGGAGTGGTGCGCAACGTGCTTTCGCAATCAAAGCGTTTTACAAGAATAATGTCAGTGTGTAGGGGACACTTAGAGAATTCCACTGTTATTTTAATTTAGGGAGCCACTATCGTGTTCCATCAGCACATGCAATTAAAACATGGATACGTGATTTCGAGCAAGCTGATTTGGCAATTAAAAAGAAACCTCCAGGCCAGGGATAAAAGAGCGGGGGAATGCGGGGGACGGCGGCCTCCCAGAAAATATCCGTACCGTCCCCCCACTTTCTAAAAAAAATACAATGGGCAAAGATAGGCACGGGGGATGAGGGACGGCGTGACGTCATGCATCCCCCTACCTTCCAAATCCACTTTTACCCCTACTCCAGGCTATGTGCGAACCGTTCGTACACCAGAAAATATCTAAGCTGTTCGAGATACTGTCAGAAGATGTCCACGTCGGTGAATCCGTCGTCTCTCAGTATCTTTACAGTTGCATAATTCAGGTATTCGAAGATTAGTAAAGTACTTGGAATGCCATCCATACAAGTTGCAGATCGTCCAGGAACTGAAACCCAACGATCATCTTATGAGACAACAATTTTGCAAATTAATGCTTCGAAAGGTAAAGGAGTTCACCTGCAGGATGTCGTCTTAAAAAAGTAAATTGTACTGTATGCATTCTAATATGGCATCATCTTTCTAATAAATGAGATAAATATTTTTTCTAAAACAATTTGTTTTCATGAATTTATTTAGTTTTCAAAATTTCTCGTTTTTTAAAATCACCCTGTATCTTCGCAGGGGAGCAGAATGAGACAGAGAACGACAGTAGCTGAGGTGGTGATATCTTTTTTCATAGCAATTGATGTTACGTTAGCTCAACCACTTTCATCCCTCGCACTGTACGATATTCCTTCAAACCCTGTTACACAAGGCCAATATTTATAAGCAAGAAGTACCAAATAGCCTTGTTGCCGATTCTGGCAGATATATTTCTGAGAAATAAGTAAAACTTGCCTAAAATGACCAAGAACATGCTTTTATATAACTTCTTAAAGATGTGGTAATATAGAATATATAGAAGGCAATTTCTCAAAGCGATCGTGTATCTTATAACGGCTTACCGGCTACGGAATGTATGAACGGTTGCCGATCAGGCACCGGTAGAATTTATTTTATTTCTAAAGAAAAAAATCTTCTTCAACTAGTTAAAGGTCCTTGCAATGGAATCATCTGCCTTATTTTCCACATACTTTCTATTTTTCCTTCCTGCACAATGGAGAAGTAGGTTGTTATGCCATACAAATTTACAGAAGTTAAAAATGAATAAAGTCCAGCCCAGATCTCAACTCACATAACCTGTCGCACAAGATTACTGTTCGTCTTGTTGACAGTTACCCTTTCCTCGCCCCTTCCCGCTGTTGCAAGACACCTGACAGTATGTAACGTACAAATCCAGAAGTAACCAGACAAAACCAGTACTGGTACTTCATCCATTATCAATATGAGATTGGAAGAGTACATACAAGTAGAAAAAAAACAATGATCTCAGTTCGAGATATTAGGCTATCGTTAAACGGTAATCTCCTTCACACAAAGACAACACAACTACAATGTGCTGTTTACAGATGATAAGTAAATGTTATCAGTGTCGGCTTCTTGAACGACTAACAATGCAACACATGTTATCTAGGTCTCTCTCAGCTGTTGATGGATTCATGCCATCAGAAGTTTTCAAGTATTCTAAAATTATTGTTATTGTTAGCAGGGGCGGATCCAGGACCGACTTCTGGGGGGGGGGCGGTGGGTTGTCATACTGCTACTTTTAAGGGCTCCAAACTTTGGGATGGGTTTTATTTATATATATTAAATAAGAAAGTTTCTCCTGGATCCGCCCCTGATTGTTAGCATTACCTGCGACGACTTCTCATAACTTTGGAGAACAAACATTATAATCAAAGACAGTGAACACAAGGAATAAACTTGTTTTACATATCGTCGGGTACTAATCGTGATGGAAGCAAATAGCCTCGGTGGTGATATTCTCATCTCAATCAATTATCCAATGAGTTCAAATATCTTCCTAATTGGATGAACGTCTAGGCTCTACAAAATGTCTTCAGTTGCTAAATATTGGATAGCCCATCAACTACTGTGGCGTCATTTCACATGCGCTACTGAAAAATACGGTCGAAACTGACTTAACGTAAACGAGACAAGACAGAGGACAGACAACTTGTCTCGCCTCGCTTCCGAGACGAGATGAGACGTCTCGTGAAATGTCTCGTCTTATCTCGAAAATGCAAACACAGCTTTTGAATTTGTTTAAAAAATTATTAACTCGGAATAAATTATTTGCCTTCGAAATGTATACCAGCATTTATTGCTTCAAATGAGAACTATCCTACAAAGAACAGGGCATATCTAAAGTTATTTATTTTTTTTAAATGATTCTTACAAACACCTTTCACTTCCATTTTTCAATCGATTCAAGTTTAATTATTTTGTTTATGGTGCTCCAGATTCAAGTACAATATTAAAGCATTCATCGAGATCAGTGTTTCAGAAGATTTCATTCCTGGTAGCATCGGCGCTAATCTGTCTTCAACATTGGAAGGGGGAAGGGTAAGACCGTTTCTATTATCTTTATTTTTAAGCGATGTTCAAAATATTTATGAACTTGGAAAACTATGCTGTGGAGGATCAGAGGAGCAGAGTTGTCTTCAATTTTGGGAGGCGGGCAGATTTCAGGCTTATTCTGGGGGGGGGGAGATGAGACTCATTATTATGGAAGATGAATCTGACTTCTGAGGTGAATCTGCTGCATATTAAATATCATGAGGTATAGATGAAGTAGTGGTACATAACAGTATCACAAATCAGTGTCATGAACATATTCTGAATTCTGAAAACATGCATATTTATAATTGAAGTGTTTCTACTTAGGAATGCACAATAATCTATCTATTAAAATTTTAGGACACTTGTTTTATAATAATATAAATAATAACTTCTTCTTTGAATTTTTTTCTTTGCTTACGAAACATGAGTAGATACCTAGGTTGATACTAGAAATAGATAAAATGCGCATTTACTAAAAAGATGGGTTATACTGACATAGGGTATATACTGGTCATGTGCTAGGGCCTAGCCAAGAGGAGGAGATAAGATTTCACATCAGGTTAAGTCACTAACAGTCGCACACCTTCATTTTTGTTGTACTTTATTTTCAGAAATATATGGGGTGGAAATGAGATTTTAACTGCTTTGGCTCTTACACAATAGATATGATAAATACACATGTCTTTTTACTGGTATTTTTCACAAGGAAAAGAGGAAGCACCCTCCAATACTGAACAATGATAATCAGAAGTTCTCGAAAAAATTAGGGCATGAACATGAGGTTTACAATATGTGTAGGCTATGTCAATTTTTCAGCATGAGGTAAGGGCTGCAACTTATCACAATTTGCGCTCAAGTAACGGGAGTGGAATTAATACAGATGAATATGACTACTAAATGCACCAGAGCAAGTTCAGTTTGAAATATTAAAGAATATAATTTATTTTAAAAATGAAAATAACCAACGGACATCCAATTTCATCTCACTTTTCTTTATGACAGTCGGACACAAACTATCACATTTCTTTCCCTCAAAAAAAAAAAAAAAAAAAAAAAAAATCAAATCGAATTGTTGGGGGACAGCCCCCAGTTCCAAGATAGATGGGACATGTCCCCCTCATCCCACCGGAATTTGCGCTAGTGAATGGTAGGGATATGTGTTATAATAGTCCAGTTATAGAACTATAAATTCTTTTAATGGCAGTTTTATCAGTAACTAACCATTGTTCGTGATCTTTCTCGGTCAGCCCTTTTCGGTACTGAGTTTTTAAAGGATGCTGGTTTGACAATATTTTTTATTATTATTATTATTTTATGTTATTCGAACCTAAGCCATTTTTTAAATCGGAAAGTCACATAGCCCCCCTTATTGTTGAAATGGCGCCACAGGTTCTGAAAAAAGGATTTCAGAATAAGTTGGGAAGGTTTGCTTCTCGACTGTACAGACAGTATTGACAAATATTCCTATCGTAGTAATTCATTACTGGTTCAGTCGAAACTAAGCAGTCGTTATTGGAAGATTGTAGTCGTGTTGTGTGTTATGGTCTGTTAACCAAACCAAACTTGGTTAAAAGTTTTAATTTTAAGCACTTTGTATAACAGCTCTTTTTTGTGGGCCTCAACCAGTCTAGTGTTGCCACGAGACGAGACATTTATCGTATCTCGTGAGGAAACGAGATAGAACCATTCGTGACGAGACGAGACGAGCACATATTTTCGAGACGAGACAAGACAACCTGAAGTCTCGTCTCGTGGCAACACTACACATATGAATTTTTTTCTTTCTTTCTTTTTCAAGATCACCAGACTTTCTTCTCTCTTATCGCCGCTCGAATGTAATAATAATAATAATAATAATAATAATAATAATAATAATAATAATAATAATAATAATAATAATAAATATCTTCAATTGATAGGAAAGGGATAAATCTGTGCAGTCTCTTGAGTTAAAGTCACATCGGTGAAAATTAATATTTTATTGTTACAAATTAAAGGAAGAAAACTTACCTATTGCATTCACGTAATGTGAACAGGAAGTAGTAAGTAGGTAAGTTTAGCGCTTACTTTGTAGCCGTTACATTTTATTTATTTTTTTCCGATGTGATCATTCGCTGGAATAAACTCAAATGAAAAGATAACAGCCACACCACAATAAACTTTGTCGCTCCTGTTTTTAAAATTGCTAAATAGTCATGACATATTATTCAGTTATTAGTAATAACTTATTTCTGAAATATTTTATTTGTGAAATATGGGCAAAATTATTATAGTCTCTTCGAAAACTTTGATTCACAGAAAATTGCATACGATATTTTATATCACTACGTAAATAGTTATTCATTTCCGTATTTAAAATATTAGATATCAGCGGAGCGTGATACTCAATAACATTTTTAAGTTTTCCTGCTCAACTTGTTATTCCTTCTATATTTATAATATTAGATTTTCGTGAATTCTTGCCCTTGCAACGTTTATAACTTTTCTCTATTCTAGTAGCGGACCCAGCGCGGGGCTGGGGGCACTAGGCCCCACTAGTGTTTTGAGTAACAAAAATAATTGACGCTATTATTTATATATTTTAGAAAATTCATAGTAAGCGTTGTCTGTTATTCCTTGTTGAAGATTTTTGAAACATTAGTTATAGTTTCAGTGCAGCTTTTCTGGTATACAGTGGCCAAAACAATACTTGAGGTTCAGAATGTCAACGTCCAACTTAGCCATATTACCCATAGGGAGAGAGTTAAGCTGGAAAGTTCTGTAGGGTCTACGTAAAATTGTAAGTTAACGATATACCTATCATAGCCTGGATTCTAATCCAGCCCCCTTCCCCGTTTTTACCTTCTAGATCAGTCATGCGTCTGTTCAACATTACATTTCCTTCTATATTTAAAATGTTAGGTAGGCCTACTGGTCTTTCTTTTAACAACGTGCCTCCCCTCTCTCGAACTGGAAGTTATCAGCTTGGCTATATGTGTAAGTTTGTCAGTCCTAGTTGTCAATCCACCACTTTTTATTATTTAAATCATTGACTAAGGCTAGGCCTACAACTAGTGTTGCATGATGGAAGATAATATAAAATTTAACGTTACGCATTGGATCTTTTAGAGTGTTGCTTGGCATAAATACAAGGGACAAGCTAGAGGCCTGTGCCCTCCCTGGACTCGGGCACTTTTAGGGGGTTAACCTGTATAAAGGAAAGATGAAAAAGTTAAGAACTTTTATTGGCTAAAACTAAAAAAAAATAAATTAAATAATTTAATCAAAATCTCTTAGAAAGGGAAAACAAATGTACTCATATGATAGTAGATCTCAATAATGAGAGAAATTGCCCACCAGTTTTTTAATATTACAAGAAATGTCCCTCCTGTAGATAATGATTCCCGGTGGGAGAGCATTGAACACACTGCATTGGTTGACTCCAGCATAATGCTTGTGGGCACACGTGCCAGCATTTAATTACGAGCCGGATTCGCGAGTTTGAACATCGCTCTACATTTGTTAAAAAAAAAGAGCCTATAGGCCTATTTTATATCTAATGATTTGGCTGATTTAGATAAAATTTAAAAAAGAAAACTATATAGAAATAGTATTTATGTCCTATCTTGATTTCTGTCTAAAGGCAAGTTCTAGCTTATAAACAGCAGAACAGAAATGGTGTGGTCTGTTCTTTTCTTGTTCTTCTAAATGGTAAATAGAAAACTTGAAATCAGGGAATTGGAGTGAAGAGGATGAGAACTAAATTTAGGGGTACTTCGTATATAAGAACTAAATAGTTATTAATTAATGAATAATTACTTCTTGAACAGGTCAATTAATAACACCAATTCCAATCTAAGGCGTTCCGACCTTCTGTAGTGTCAAGAACACGGATTCTCAACAAAGGGACGTTGAAGCTTAGGTGCGCTAATCAATTAAACAAAACATTTATACTGTATTAAGTAGTTTGTATTAAGAAATATAATGATGACCGTCTTTTGATTCATTTTAAATCATATGTCATGTATTACTAGACATAATGCATAAAACCTTTACTTTGAACAACTGTAGTAGAAATTCATTTGGATTACTTCTCTCGAAGGTGTGTTCTGTGCTTTGTTGGGAAATAGGATGTCATCGGGAATCGAAAGGGTAACATATCACTGCACACCAAAAGCAATCGAGAATAGCCCCTGTATATGGATATTTTACACAACATGCTAATCTAATGAATGTTCTATTTCATCTAATATTTCTGTGGCCACGTAAACCTGCTGAAACAAACGTAGTTCTCGTGATATTGCTTTCTATAATGTTTCCTGGAACCAGATGATTGTCTATGGTTCTTCAGAATTGGTAGTGTCGTGGCGTGGCCCTTCCTGTTCTGACAGGACTAGATCAGACATAAAACTTTATTAACATTTCCTGTTAATTCCATTGCTTAATTTTATTTAAATGCAACGTTTATAAACTTTCAATTGGTTCTCTTCATCTTCTGGTAATACTGTAATTGTAAATCCTGTGTTGCTTCATGACCTAAAAAGCCTTCAAATGTTCAACAGGGAAATGCTGTTCCCGGGGGTAAAAGAAAGGCGAAACTCGTGGGAGTTCTCGGTTAATTTTTTATTACCTAGCAACGCTGCAACCGGTGTATGTGTGCGACGCCGCGGGAGGTCTGCTCTGTCTGTCCTCCCCGCCGAGTGAGATCCCCAGCAGTGCATCGCGCTGGGAGACTCCTGTCTGTAGAGGTCAGCAGTTGTTCTGTTTTTCCACTCCCCTTTCATTTTGACGCCAAAGCGTTGGCCTCTGGGAGCGGCAAGTTTTGTGTTGACCCCCACGGCGCAAGGATGTTGTGGAGAGATTTCGTAACTGATGCCACTGCGGACAGTGTCACAACGAAGCGCAGAAGTTCATGCATGGTTGATGGTGCTGGACTATTGCTGTTGTTTTCTATTTCCACATTTACTTCCAGTTAACGAAATAGTGTCCATATCAGAAAAGAAGTTTTGTGAATTTACCATACTTCCTGGACAACAATAGTCTTTTCGGAAATACGTTTTCAGTATTTGTTTTTCCAGAGGACACTGAATACAGGTAAGAAAAAGTCATTATATTTTTTTATTTGAAGGTTCTTACTAAACTGCTGAAACATTACGATGATTTTGTTAAGTATTTTTTAAGGGAAGTTTTTCGATATATATTTTCTTAAAAAAAAAGATCTTTTGAGCAACGTTATTCGTCAGGAGCTGGAAAATAATTTATCAGCATTTTTAAATATAATTTATATTTCAGCAGCATCAAGGTCAATAGTCGTTATTTTGTATCCTTTATTTTTTTAATTGTTCGTGTAAAATTCATTGCAATTCATGTAGAATTATCTTTTTCTGTTGGTGCCTCCTGGAATTGGACGTTTTCCCCGATTTTCGAAAAGTTGCGAGTCTAGTAACCTGGCAACTCTTACGTTGTGGATAAATTAAAATTATGTGTCCAGTACATCGGAACTGTGTTTCTAACTGGCAGTTTTATTTGCCAGTTTAGTTGTTTACGTTATACATCTCTTAGGCATGTTACAAATCAATCCTTTTCTTTTTTCAATAGTTTTCACATTATTTTGTAAATAGAACTTCGGTGTAATTCATTGGACACACAATAATTATATTGACATTCATGGTCCTGAGTTCAATTCCAGGTGAATTGGATACTGAATATTTTTCGATGTTAACGCAGCATCTGAAAACAAGTAGTGAACTGTGTTAATGAAAAAATATAGAGAATGGTTCATATATTTAATAATAGCCAAAAATTGTTCTTTTCTCCCCCATCATTTGTAAGACTCATTCGTTTCCGCTCGTAAAAATTATTTTAAAAATGTGAATGCATCGAATTTTCGTTTACAGCAAGTCAATAATGACATCAGCAGTGGCGTATTTAGGGGGGGCTTCCGGGCTTAAGCCCCCCGAAATCTTACTTATTATAGTAAAGTATATGAAATATCTTGTAGAATGTTCACATTTTCAGGCAAAGCCCCCCCCCCAAAGTTAGCAAAGCCCTCCCCGAAACAAAATCGTAAATACGCCACTGGACATCAAATAATGGACTTCTAGATGATCACCATCTTTTAGTTAATTATCTTTCATAAATACTTAAAATATATACTCCAGAATTTTAGGTTATCTGTGATGTTCTCTCATATGTATGTACCACGATCCTCGTATACGTCCAGGGATTCCGCCAAACGCTCCAATGGGAAAGTGTCACCCCTCCAAACTTTCTGTAACATCCCCCTAATCTTCTTGTTTAGATCCGAGCCTGAACAGGGAATTTTTCCAATTTACGAAAAAAAAAAAAAAGTTGCGTGGTTATTAGTCCTAGACGAGTGGCATCAGTTCAGTTGCATCATGAGTGAATCAAAATAATTGAATTTGCGTTTCAAAGAACATTAAGGAACTTGCAATAGTGATTTTCAATCTTTGTAAGACTGTGCAGCGGTTCACAAGATGCTTGTAAATATATTTCCAATATATAGAATTTAATCTGATTATTAAACGAACCCGCATAAGGCACGTTTAGGTTATTAAGTGGTGTTACAATGTGTGAAAATGTGAAGAACCCTAATGACGGTTCAGAGGAGAGTTTGTCAAAATATGCATAATCATCAAGGCTTTTAACACATTCGTGGATATATGAGTCACATTAGTAAGTACAAAATTACATTTAAGTTGACTATAAATCTAAACGAATTAAAGTTCCCAACAATATTGTGATAAATGTACAATATCTGCAATTAAGCAATAAATGTTCTAGTATACCATGTTGTTTTAGCACTTGAGATATCAGATTGAGTTCATCTAATCAAACGTAACCACTAACTGATCTCAGTCGTGAAACATGAAGATTTTTCCATTTTAGGCAGTGCAAATAGATGTCTAAGAACAATAATAGAAATGATAAATTTAGGTGAACTTCCGACGTTTATTTCTCCATACATACATTAATCAAGAAAACTACGACGGACTTTCGTTCGGCATCAGGCAAGTGAATTAAAAAAAAAAATCGTTAATATTATAACTTACCTTAATTGTAATAGGTATTCACGCAAAGTAGAAAAAACAAAACTACAACAACAAAAACGAAAATAAGGTAAATTCAACATTTTTTACTTTGTTGAAGTTAGGATTGCAGTGGAAAGGTTGAAGGTTGATATCAGTTTTTGAGTTATTGCAGAATTTTAGGATAATACGAAAAAGGTAAAAATAATAATAATACAATTTTTCTAAAAGTCGAGCACCCGCACTCCCCTTAAATTTTTGAAGCCCCCCCCCCCCCGATTTTGAAATCCTGACGGAAATCCTGTATACGACTATCTTGGAGAAAAGTTTTCTGTGGCAGTAGAGGGTTTGCTCTCTGCTAGTGATGAGCAAATGCAAGACCAAGACCAAGACCCGAGTGGTCTTGGTCTTGGTCTTGGTCTTGCACATGCGGTCTTGGTCTTGGTCTTGCACACCTAGTCTTGGTCTTGGTCTTGGTCTTGGTCTTGCACACCTAGTCTTGGTCTTGGTCTTGGTCTTGCACATCCAGTCTTGGTCTTGCTTGCAAGAGTCTTGCAAGTTTTGCTTTTAAGAAATCTATGATTTTCATAAGTAAATTTTACTCTGGATATAAGGGATAATAAATCCTACATTGCGTCAATAGTGAGGGAAATACAATGTATGTTTCTAAATGTAATATATTTTACCTTCGTGTAAGTGTGATGATACTGTATAACATAGGCGATGACCTTTACTTTTTTTTTGTCAATGGGTGATCACGCTTCACTACTTAGAAGATAAATCACAACATTTCGTAATATTTTTATATTTTAACAGATACAATACTCCACTGGTTCCCAAACTGGGGAGGCTAGCCCTGACAGTGAGACGCACGAAAGAAAACCAAGACGGCACAGATTACTGAAATACCATAAATTGCAAAATTATTTTTACACTCTAAAGGCGTCAGAATTTTTTCTTTCCAACCACGATTAGCTCATCTTTGTATTAAACAAACTCCCAATTAAATATTGATTTTTTTTTTACTGATTCTAATATGTACTGTATGGGGCAGAAACAAGGACATTACGCAAAAACGATGAAACAGTTAGACTTTCGAAATGTGGGCATGGAGTAAAAAGGAGAGAATCAGCTGGGTTGAACGGAAAACGAATGCGAAGGTTTTAGAAATAGTAGCAGTAGGGGAGAAAAGAAGAATTTTAGAGGACATTGGCTGAGGAGGAACTGTATTATGAGGGACATGCTAGAGGGAGGGGGCGAAGGAGATTGTAGTTGAAGAAAGATATTAAGACAGAAAATTGCTACGTTAAGACGAAGAGACTAGCTGAGGACCACATCATCGAACCTTCTCAGCTGCAGCAAGTGACCTGTCAATAATGGCAGAATAGCTATTATTATGACGATGATGATATGTTTTGCAATATTGACCAAAATAGAGAGAAAAAAATAAAATAATAATAATAATTAAACCTCTTAATATTTTCGAATATGAAATGAAATTAAATTTGTGAGCTTTACATCCCACGATTATGCCAGCTAGGCTAAAGGAGACGGTGATAATGAAAAATGAATTAAAATGGTGGAAAGAAGAAAGTGGGAGGAAACGGGAGAACCCCGAGGAAACCCACACACACACACCCAAACCCACGTTTGTCCACCACAAAGTTCACTTGGCAGGGGCTGGGATCGAACGCGGGACCCCAAACACCCGAGCTGAACGCTCTACTACTGAGCCACCGCGGCCCCACTATCTTAGAATAATTTGATCTTTTGTGTAAACTCAATTTATGTAAATACTTTTGACCTACATTAGAAATACATAATAACGGCATCAAACTTCAAGTTATTTGAAATAAGTACGAAATCACTCTTAGTTGTAAATATAGATTATTTATTGCTGTATAATGTTATATCGTTAAATCCTAGATATGCCGTATACCTAAGGAGGCTATAAGTTATATTGATAAACAATTATTCAACGTATAAGCATCCACCTATGAAATCAAACTTGCGGTCACATGCGCTAAGTTTTTGTCAATGTCATGAAAATGTTATTTCAATATTAATTTTATAAGTACACATTAAACATTTCCAACGGATGCTTGAACCTCAGAGCCAAGGCCATACTCATGTAGTCGGCATGTATGGTGTACGGAATTGCCGATGTTCAATACTACATTTCTTTAGTTTTGGAAGGAAGAACACCATTAATATGTTTTGAAATGAAATGAAATATCTACTTTAACGTCCCACGATTATTACACTGAGGCTAAAGGAAACAGTGATGATGAGAAATGGTGGAATGAAGAAAGTACGAGGAAACGGGAAAACCCACGCACAGGGTGTTTGTTCACCAAAGAAGCTCACATAGCGCAAGCTGCGATCGAACCAGGGCCCCATGTACCAGAGGTGCACGCTCTGCCACTGAGCTACCGTGTCCATAACATGCTCTAGTTTATTTTTGCTTATTCACTTCTTATGGACACAACTATTCTTCGTATGATTTCCCAAAATCCAATCATGGGCCGTCGTGAATGATCAAATGATGACCAAAGTAAATCAGACACTGAAGTTATTATAGCTTGTAACAATTCATAGAATTATGCTGTCGGTCGTCTCGTGAACAACCGATTCAAAAAACGACATACTGTAGCTATATGTTACAGGAGCAGATCGACTCACATGGATTGCATAAACTACTGGGAACAAATTCACTCCGGCGGTATTTTTACTGGAGCCAAGAAGTTCACGTGAAAGATGTAATGATTTTTCCCCTTCCTTTTTACATTCTATAAAAAATCAAGTAGTACCATACTTGTGCAAGACTCTTGCGCAAGAGTCTTGGTCTTGGTCTTGGTCTTGCAGGTATGGTCTTGGTCTTGGTCTTGGTCTTGCTGGTATGGTTTTGGTCTTGGTCTTGCATCGGGATTCCTGGTCTTGGTCTTGGTCTTGGTCTTGGTCTTGCATCGGGATTCCTGGTCTTGGTCTTGGTCTTGGTCTTGGTCTTGCATGCAAGACTCTTGCAAAAACTGCAAGACCAAGACTCTTGCGCTCATCACTACTCTCTGCAAAGTGATATTGCATTAGGTCTATGCGTAAGTGACATCAATAGGGAACTCAAGTAGATGTGGGTGCACTCCCTTCTCATATGGCGAAACGGAGGGAGAAATAAGGTGTTCTGTTATTGTGTTGTAAAATTTTGTAAAAAGACTTGTCATGTCTCTTCTCGTCTCCTTTTGTAACTAGAACAGGGGTTTTCAACCTGTAATACGCGTACCACTGGTGGTACGCTAACCACTGTTGAAGGAACGTACAACTTATAGTGGTTTGAATAATTAATATGTTTAGGTGGCACGCCAAAGAAAAAGACTGAAAACCGGTGATCAAGAAACATCAGAATTCTTCCGCGTCACGAGAGGTCCACAGAATTGTCATATTTCGTATCTCGTTTCGAATTCTCATGTGTACCACCTGTTACAACCTACTTTTCTTTTGTGTGTAATGTTCTTAAGTAATGATTTACACACGGTGGTGGTCCTTCAGATAGCTTTCAACTGGATGATGCGTGGTCTCTACATTACTACTATCATTGCTATTTCTGGCTTTCTACACGGGATTTTCATAAATTTAGTATGATCTCCCCACCATTTACATTTTACATACAGGAGAGAAAAATGGTTCTAACATTGTTGGCAAACGTGCCTTCTTCGCGGGAGAGCCAGGACAGTTCCTGCTGGAACTCATGTGGTTCAAATCTCCCGCTGAGCGGTAGATTACGCATTATAGTGTTGTCCACGAGGCGAAAAAATTGATCATCTTGTATCGGTTTCAGATTAGAGACGAGACAAGAATTTTCACCAACCTCATGGGCAACAATAGTCCACCCCCCAAGTCTTAAATCTGAAGCACTGTTCTAATGTGTCATTGTTCTTACCTTTAGTGAGAATTTTCACCAACCTCATGGGCAACAATAGTTCACCCCAAGTCTTAAATCTGAAGCACTGTTCTAATGTATCATTGTTCTTACCATTAGTGAGAATTTTCACCAACCTCATGGGCAACAATAGTCCACCCCAAGTCGTAAAACTGAAGCACTGTTCTAATGTGTCATTGTTCTTACCATTAGTGAGAATTTTCAGCAACCTCATGGGCAACAATAGTCCACCCCCCAAGTCTTAAATCTGAAGCACTGTTCTAATGTGTCATTGTTCTTACCATTAGTGAGAATTTTCACCAACCTCATGGGCAACAATAGTCCACCCCAAGTCTTAAATCTGAAGCACTGTTCTAATGTGTCATTGTTCTTACCATTAGTGAGAATTTTCACCAACTTCATGGGCAACAATAGTTCACCCCAAGTCTTAAATCTGAAGCACTGTTCTAATGTGTCATTGTTCTTACCATTAGTGAGAATTTTCACCAACCTCATGGGCAACAATAGTCCACCCCAAGTCTTAAATCTGAAGCACTGTTCTAATGTGTCATTGTTCTTACCATTAGTGAGAATTTTCACCAACCTCATGGGCAACAATAGTCCACCCCAAGTCTTAAAACTGAAGCACTGTTCTAATGTGTCATTGTTCTTACCATTAGTGAGAATTTTCACCAACCTCATGGGCAACAATAGTCCACCCCAAGTCTTAAATCTGAAGCACTGTTCTAATGTGTCATTGTTCTTACCATTAGTGAGAATTTTCACCAACCTCATGGGCAACAATAGTCCACCCCAAGTCTTAAATCTGAAGCACTGTTCTAATGTGTCATTGTTCTTACCATTAGTGAGAATTTTCACCAACCTCATGGGCAACAATAGTCCACCCCAAGTCTTAAATCTGAAGCACTGTTCTAATGTGTCATTGTTCTTACCATTAGTGAGAATTTTCACCAATCTCATGGGCAACAATAGTCCACCCCAAGTCTTAAATCTGAAGCACTGTTCTAATGTGTCATTGTTTTTACCATTAGTGAGAATTTTCACCAACCTCATGGGCAACAATAGTTCACCCCAAGTCTTAAATCTGAAGCACTGTTCTAATGTGTCATTGTTCTTACCATTAGTATGAACATTATATACTTAGGTATTAATGAAGTGATTGTAAGAACAATGAAGAGCATCTATCAACGTTTAACGAGAAGCAAGGATTACACAAGATAGGCCTACTCCTTTAACAAATATGGTTTAAATGTTGTTATATCACAAGCTTCGTGGACTTCTCGTCATGTGGGAGGATTGTGATCAATTCTAGATTAAATTAATCCTTAGAATTAATAGGGTTTTTTTGGTGAAAATTGGGTAGTTTTGCTTAAATAAGTGTAACTTGGTCCATAATGGTAGCAGTGTGATGATTTATACCTCGTTGGATTTGTCAAAGACCACGATTTCATATTCCGTAACACTGGAACTCATATGAGGTCCCTCAGAAAAGCAGTGTTGCCAAAAGTAGGGAAAATTCACCTATTTTTACGAAAAAATATTGTAAAAAAAAACAATGGCTGACAATACTGCTTTCATGCTGGAGAAAAATACTGGAAAATGTGCGCTGGACTATTGTCAATATATCCTGCAAGTACCGCAAAATTGTAGGGAGCAAGTACTAAGAAAAAATAATGCGTGAAACCCTCGTATATAGAGAAAATAGTTATTTTTGCAGAGAAATTATGTTGCATTGAATGCTTATGTGCAACTCGAGATATTGTAGCAGGGTGATGATTTATACCTCGTTGGATTTGTCAAAGGCCACGCTTTCATATTCCGTAACACTGGGACTCATATGAGATCTATGGGGCCGCGATGGCTTAGTGGTAGAGCGTTCACCTCTGGTGCTTGGGATCCCGGGTTCGATCCCAGCCCCCGCCAAGTGAACTTTGTGGTGGACAAACACCGTGTGTGTGGGTTTTCTTGGGGTTCTCCCGTTTCCTCCTACTTTCTTTATTCCACCATTTCATTCATTACTCATCATCACCGTCTCCTTTAGCCTGAGGGACGTAAAACTCAAAGATTTCATTTCATTTCATATGAGATCTATCAGGAAAGCAGTGTTGCCAAAAGTAGAGAAAATTCACCTATTTTTACGAAAAAATGTTGTAAAAACACATGACTGGCAACACTGCTTTCATGCTGGAGAAAAATACACACACCGGAGAGCTATTCAATACAACATGATGTCTGCATTGGTGTCCTGATCTTATGCTGTTTCGAACTGCATAATTCACTATGTATTCATTTTGCATATATGTTAAGTCTAAGGGTTAAGAAAACAAAACAATCAGGGAATAAAGTTTTGTACGTAAGGAAAGCTTTCTTTGAGAATCGAGACGAGACAAGAACTAATTCTCTGTGAATCGAGGAAAGATGAAATTCCTACAAAATTTAGGAGACGAGACAAGGAAATCTTATTTCTCATCTCGTCTCGTCTCGTGGGCAATATTACATTTCATATAGGGCGTTTAGCGCACAGGGGATTCATGTCCAGTTGCCAAAGTTGTGAGAGAAAGACGCATTATGTATATATATATATATATATATATATATATATATATATATATATATATATATATATATATATATATATATATATGAAAAATTCAGTGTTTTTCAATAATAGTTATTTATACAGTGGGGTGCCCCCCTTATGTCCATGACGCACCCCCCAATTGTCTATCCGTAGGTGTTCTTCCATGAAAAAAATCTTTTCGATTAATTTTTACACCCCCTCAAACATATTTATATAGATTTTTAACCCCCCAAATATTTCAATGACGCAGTTTGCATCATAGCACCCCTGATTTACAACATTAAGACATAAAACTTTTAATCCCTGAAAGGACCTTCAGGTATTATTATTAAATATTCTGGCTTTGGCAGATCCTGGGACATTTTTTTTTTTTTAATTTAAGGTTTCGGCCTATGTTTCTCAATTTTCAACTTCCTATTTCAACTCCCAATATTTCTGTTCTATTCTTCAAATTCATCGATCAATTGTGTTCTTTATGCCTTACTTTCCTTCCATGAAAAAGACAATTTCTTTGCAATATGTGTTAAATTCAATTGCCCTTCCCACGAAAAATGCTGGCTAGAAGTGTCCTCTTCTCTCCTATCCGTTTTAAAACATCTTCGTTTGTTACTCTCTGTGTCCGTTTCATCTTCTCCATCTTCCTCCAACGCTACATTTCAAAGTTTTCTAAATATTTCTTCTCTAACTTTCCTAATCTCCAAGTCTCTGAACCATATAGTCCAATATTCTAGACTATATATAGCACTTGAACCAGTTCTTCTTTAGTACAATAATAAGCCTGCAAGTTAATGTGATCTTTTCTTGTTGAATGCTTCTTTGGTTATGGCAGTTCTTAACCTGATCTCTTTGGTGCAGTAAGCGTCTTTCGTCAAAATATTCCCAGATACTTGAAATTATCGACCTCTTCAATTTTTCTTTGTTCTATCCTGACCTGTAAAGGCGAGCTTCAGTTTGAGATCTTAAATATATCCAAAATGACCAAAAAGTGGACTTATATCCTTTGTGCACTGAACGGGGACGTTGAATTCCAAACTAACCAACCAATTACCTAGGGGAAAAAAGTAAAAGAAGGTATACTGTGTACAGTTAGCGACAAATGTTCTTTCTGTTAGATGCAGCTAGTTTCGTAAATAACTTCAGAATGGAAGAAGAATTTGAGTACAGTTTTCAATAAATTTAAAAGAATGTAATTTTCTCTACGCTGCAGCCATACTACCGATGTACACTCATGTCCAAAATTACTGTCGTATGTCTATAAATATGTTGTTGTAGAAATATAATTCGATAACGAATTCGCCCGGTATTTCTTATAATGTTAGTATGTGTATAATCGACAGAGACATGTATGTGGAAAATTTCATGTCAAAAGAGCAATAAATAAGAACAATACAACGAAAATAAAACTTTCTTGTCCATTTAGCAACATTTTGTTTTACTCATTCTAATTTTCGTATTTATAATTCTTTTTCCTATGAAATTTATCACAAATATACATTTCCCGATTATACACATAGTATCAGTATTAAAAGTATCCTGCAAAATTGTTATCAAATTATTTTCTTACAAGAAGACAGTTATAGATATGCGACAATCATTTTGGACATGAGTGTACATTCCAGCCCTACCATTGTTATTCGCAAAATAAATTTTACCAAACGGAAAAGGACTTTTGTCATCGACTCTACATGAATAATACTCTTAATCAAGGTCTAAGGAATTGGAGGTCAGCTGAGTAAGTTCAAAAACAGTTTTTTTTTTTTTTTTTTTTTTTTTTTTTTTTTTGGTGGTGGTTCTACATGTTAGGTGAAATTAGGCAGTGCATCATGGACGAAGGGAGAATAAGCAGTAGGCACCCCTTCTTTCTATTGATACACTGGAGTTTATGATTTCTTCTTAATTTGCGATCACTGTTCAATCAAACATGTCTTTCCACTTGTTTGCTTGTTGTGACCAATAGCATTTCCGCGAATATTCTCTCTTTAAAATCTGAATGCTAACATTTTATTTATTTATTTTCAGTAGAAGGGGTACATTCATTTGCTTTATGGAGAATATGGGTTTTATTGCCTAGCGTGAATCCAAAATTAATATGAAGTTAAAAAACTTAATCCACTTGCCACATTTGACGAAAAATTTAAGCGCAAATAATTTTTTAGTCGCTACTGAAGTGATGAGAATTTATCTTGGATTCACCATAGGGTCGGATCCAGGATTTTCTGAAGGGTGTGTGTGAACCATAACTGCCGAAATAACCAGTCTCATTGAAACTCTTCAAAGTGACATGTGACAATATTCTTTACACCTGATAGATAGAACGGGGGGAGGGGGATTTTAAAGAGGCTCACAAGTGATGTGAAGGAAAAATTGTTCTCACTTCTTGGCTTCTGGTTTCTTCCCTACTTGACAAATCCTATTTATATCCTTTTTCTTCGACCTTCAGAAAATGACTTAAACTATTGCTTTTGGGAAAAAAAAAAAAACTTTCTTTTAAGCCACAAACGGAAACATGATGACGGCAGAAGGTTTCCGGAAAGTATTACTATTTTCAGTGCTAGCTCCTAATTTAAGATAGTGCATATTTACAACGAAGGGGAGGTGCACGTGCACCGGTGCAGCCCCCCTAAATCCGACCCTGATTCACCATGCTCTATACACAGAGCAAGATTGAAGTTTGATGAGACCCAAGCTATCAATGTAATGAGACTCTTTATATAACCAGCTGTCCTTTGTGAATTACAAATTGTAGTGGTATTTTAGGGAAGACTAGCAGGAGGGGCCTCATTACTTATGTCATAGCAGCCTTCATCTTTCCCCCTTCCCATAATAGTGGGCATTAAGGATGCGCACGAGACAAGATTTGTGGCTGTCTCGTCTCGAAAATATACTGTAAAAGTGATCTCGACTCGAAAAATGTATATTTCACTATTGGAAGAGCCGTGTCTCGACTCGAATTTTGTCAGGACAGGAATATCCTGTCTCAACTCGTCTCGTGCGCATCCCTAGTGGGCATGGCGAGGGACGTCATCCCTCATGCATACAAGTCCGCAGCTACGGGAGCCGGGCCGGGCACCCCGAGACAAATCAACATAAATTATTCAACATGTTTTAATATATGTATAAGGTTTTAGTAGGACCTCCCATTAAAAGGCTGTACCCTCCCAATGAAATAATCCTGACTACTGGCCTGCAGGCTTAAGGCCGTAGATGCCGGTAATGCCCATAGATACCTATAAAATAAAATATAAAGGAATTAAAATTTCAAAAGAAAAGACTCTCGGGAAATTAGGAATGCCGTCTATTAGCCTGAGACCAGTGGCGTAATTAAAGGCTTGGGGGCCTCCCCGCAGACAGCGTGGAGTGGGTCTGTTCTCTACATCCTACTTCACGATTTGGGGGCCCCTTGATGGCTTGGACTCCCCGCAATGCGGGGTCTGCAGGGCCCTTATTTACGCCACTGCCTGAGACAGGTAGACAGAAAAATAGAATGTGTTAATTTCTTATGCTATTCATCGGTGTAGCTCTGTGGCGAATGTATTGCAAGAAAAAGAGGGCAAACAACTAGTATTTCGTTTATAATTAGAACATTCAGCGTTAATACCATTTCTTTTTTGGTGTTTGCTTTCATATAAAATGCTTTCGTGCTTTTAAAAAAAGTAGCACGAATATTGAAACGCTGTCCAGAATGTTTGGTTAAATCCAAATGTCAAAAAAGAAAAAAAGCTGTTAGCAACACAATGTTGTTATCTAACTTGTGTAAAGTGAATTAGTCAAGAAAAATAAGAAAGAGAAAAATACCCGGTCCCGTTCATTTCTGTTTCTTATTATAAACTTCCACTGAATAAAGTTTCAATGAAGAACTATTTTCGTTTAATTTTTTACTCGTTTAAAATAGGCTACATCATTAGCTGATGAGGGGGGGGGGCATGACCCCTTGCATCTCTTAGGTTTGGCCCTGACCATCTATCTTGGATAATTCATTTCCAAGATATTCGCACTGCTACCTAATTTCGTCACGTCACCTGTATTATAGGTCGCTACTTGTCACTTATTGTATCCAGTAAAAAATTTGCTTTTGGCTACCTTGTATGGTTTGTTTCCTAAGAGAGTTGTATCTATGCATCTACCTATCCATCTACTATCTCTCTCTTTCTCTATTTTATACATAAAATAGAGAGAGAGGGAGATAGTATATATACGGAACCAGTTGCTAAAAAAATATAATAACACCAGTGGATAGGTCCTTTTCTTGGCCACATCAGTACTTACATTCTTCTGGTTATGTTGTATAACTTTACCAACATTCCTATTGAATATGCCGTGTTTGCTCGAAATTCATCTGGAGTAGGTCACCATGCGGCGGTAAATAATCATAATCATATTCGGTAGATCTTGAAAAGTAACTATGTATAATTTCTTTGTTCATTTATGTACTGGAGCTTTTCGTGGAGTTCAATACGGGTATATTACTCGTTTCTTTGATTTTGGTCATGGTTCCTGACCCATTTGCTGTAGGTCACCTGTTAGAAGAATACCTATTATTTTTTGAAAACACTTCCTTAAACTAATATCTTTCTTCACCTGTTTTTAGTGAAAGACAGCAAGAACTAAGGGCACTATTTACGTCATTACATATTGCGTCGTCCACGTGATTTCTGTGGTCAAAACAAGTTTGGTGATAAAATTATATCCACAAAACACTTTGTTGACTATTGAGTGAAAGCTTCACTTGGTTGCCCTTGGGAGTCTTCTCTGCATTATTTCAGGGTTCAATGAACAAATTTGTGCAACAAGGTTGTAGAGACTTGCACGGGCCGGGCCTGGCCCGAAGCCCGGCCCGGCCCGCGGGCCGGGCTTGGGCGGGCCGACTCTGCTATTTCTTTGGGCCGGGCCGGGCTTGGGCGGGCCGATACTGTTATTTCTTTGGGCCGGGCCGGGCTTGGGCTGGCCGACGCTGATTTCTCTTTAGATCGGGCCGGGCTGGGGTCGATCAATTGCAATTCTTTAATAATTATTGACTTTCGTTAAACGATAATTGGAATAAAGCCAAACGTTGAAGAAGTGTGTCCGTGAAAAATGTTACAAAGGATGCAATAGCTATTTACAGTTTGTGTTGCTTAGCGGCTCCACTTTCACTATAGAGGATTGCAGTCATTATGCGGTAAATTGAGCTCTGACCTTGCCCTTCACTGAACTCAAAACATAACAAGAAGGGGTGGGAATGTTTTGCCTGACGCTAAACAATATTGCCATCTTCACTTTATGCTAAAAATCAATTAAGTTAGATTTGTGTTACAGGGAATGAAGTTTTTGTTCTCTCGATGACAGGCAAATTTCTAGGAGGCAATGGTACCATGGTACCATTCGAGAGCCAAGCGTCAGGTTGTGAACCAGAGTTTAGAAAATGTTTCTGAGGGTTAGGTCAAATTTAGTACTAAATTTTGAGAAAGATTAGGGCTCGAGCTAATTTTTTAAAAAATTTATCGGGCCGGGGTCGGGCCATAACCTTTTAAAATTGATCGTTCCCGGGCCGGGCTTGGGCCAAGAATTCTAAAAAAAACTTATCGGGCCGGGCCGGGCTCGGGCCGAAAATCTCCAAAACTTTTCGGGCCCGGGCTGGACCGGGCCTAGGCACGGTTGGGCCGGATTGGGCTCGGGCCGAAAAATTCGGCCCGTGCAGGTCTCTACAAGGTTGAAAAGGCCTGTCAGTCTAATAAGTTTAAAAATAGTATTTGGTATTACAATATGTGTGCACTACAATCTTACGATTTATTTCAAGACTTAATATTATGCAATTGGATCAATTATTTCGGGTTAACGATTAGGAAGTTTTTGTTCCTTCTTCAACGATTACTCTGAAAGAACATTTTTTGAAAGAGAGTTAAAAAAAATCTTTTAGATATACTAACTGAACCTGCGCTCTTTACACAGCGCATCATTCACATATGAGCATGACTCTCCTTGTCATTCCTCACAACATCTATGCACGTCCCTTTATAGACACAAGTGAAAGACGTCTGAGTAAAAATTGGCAAGGACTACTATAAAGAAGAGATTTTTTCGATTATTTTTTCAATATCTCGCACCGTTTCCAAGATTGAGCCTACTTCCGGTTGGAGTTCTTAATTCATGTGTGATCTGTTTCCATTCTTCTTCTCGCATGCGGTATGTAATAAGCAAACACATTATACACAATTAATAATAATGTCAGTGATATATGGTGTTTATTAGGCAAAACACTCCACACAGTAAAGATTCATCTTAGAATGGAGAAATGGTTATAATTCGTTTTTCATTATCATTTGGCCATGAAACAAACGCCTGAGAGATATAGAACCCTGTGTACAACTATACTGTGTTGGAATGTATAACTCATAGGATATGATAATTCACTTTTTTTAAATTTCAACACTTCCAGTGTACCCCTAGAAATGTAATAAAGAAATAATGGCCATGTTTTTTTTTAATATTCAATTAAAACTGGACAATCTACACAAAATTTGGAATCTGCCAGCGAAATCAGCAAGTTTCTAGCACTTGTGGTTTTCGAGATCTCATTGTCGAAAGGATTGGAGACAAACATATAAACATTCACAAACATATAGTCTAAAAGAACTCCAAAAATGGCAGCACAATTCATTTGCAGTGATTTTGGAGAAGGATTATTAAAATACAAAGGCTTTGAACAATAATTTTAAAAGACTAGCTGAACCTGCTCTCTCTACACAGCACATCATTCGCATATGAACATGTCTCCTTCTCATTCCTCACAACATCTGTACATGTCCCTTTACAGACACAAGTGAAAGACATATTGATTTAAAAAAAAGCCAAAGGGTATCATAAAAGGGAGACTTTTTTCGATTATTTTTTCTCAATATCTCGCACCGTTTGCAAGATTTGAGCCTACTTCCGGTTGGAGTTTCTAATTCATGTATGACCAGTGTTTTCTTTCTTCTTGCATGCAGTATGTAATAAGCAGATACATTACATACACAATTAATTATAATGTCAGTTATATATTGTGTTCATTGGGCAAAACACTCCAAAAATAAATGTTCATCTTAGGTTGGAGAAATGGTTACCCTTCCTTTTTCATTATTATTTGGCCATGAAACAAACGCCTGAGACATATGCAACCCCTATATGCAACAATGTGGTGTTGGAATGTATAATGCGTAGGATATGATGCTTTAGTTTTTAATTTCAACACTTCCAATGTACCCATAAAAATGTAATAAACAAATAGTGGCCATGTTTTTAAATATTCAACTAGAACTGGACAATCTACATGAAAATTGCAATCGATCAGTGAAAACATCATCTTTCTAGAGCCTGTAGTTTCCGAGATCTCATTGTCGAAAAGATTGACCACAAACATATAAACGTCCACAACATATAGTTTAAAAGAACTCGGAAGATGGCAACACAATTCACCTGCATTGATTTTAGAGAAGGCTTATTAAAATACAAAGGCTTTGAAAAATAATTTTAAAACATAAACTTTATGAAAATGATGTATTTAACTAATTTATTTAAAGTACACATACTCAAAATGTTATGTTTGTGTATGTTACACGTGAAATCACACATAACCGTAAATGAAAGATGTGAAACCGAAGTTATAGGTTGGAGCTCAGTCGCTTTTTATTGTTATTGTAGCATTTTAATAGATATGTAAACTTTATGAATTATGAAAAAAGGTCTATTTAAATAATTTGTTTAAAGTACACATACTCAAAACGTTTGTCTTTGTTAAACGTGAAACCAAATATAACCGTAAATGAAAGATTTGAAAGCCAAAGTTATAGGTTGGAGCTCAGAAGTTTTTAATTGCTATTGTAGCATTTCAATAGATAAATGCCAGTCTTTCAGCTAACGAATCTTGTAAGTACGTAATTAAGGTGCCTAATAGAGACAAGAGTTGAATTTGTCACATCTCGAAAAGGTGCTATGAAAGTAATGTCGTCTTGGAAAGTGTTCTGTTTCTCTCTTTCCACGAAAATTCAGCTTTATGTCGTCTCGTAATAAATTATTATTATTATTATTATTATTATTATTATTATTATTATTATTATTATTATTATTATTATTATTATTATTAAGTATTATGCCTGTTGGCAGGTCCTAGGACTAATAAGAGATCCCCCCTCCTTAGATTAAGGTCTGGAAATGTTTCTTGCACGTTTCTCGATCTTTAGCTTCCTCTTTTAACTTCCAATATTTGCTTCTATTTTGCATATCATCGATAAGTTATGTTCTTCTTGTTCCTATTCGTCTCTTTTCCGTCTTACCCTTTGTGACGATGTGAAGAAGATAATTTCTTCGCAAATTGTGTCCAATCCAATCGACTTTCTACTAAGGAAGCTGATGCCCTTTTTCTCGTAATCTTCGTTTATTATTCTCTCTTTCCATTTTATCTTCTAATTGTATAAAATAGTTGATTATTTGTTTGTGAACAGGGTGGGAGAGGTGCCCACCTCTTCATCTAAAAATAAAAATCAGAATAACAAGTTCTTACACCATTAATATGTAAAATATATAGGAGTTATACTTTAGTTGGTAACCTGTGCAGGGTCGTCTTAACGCATAGATCCAATGGTTACATGTCCGGGAGCCACACGAGCAGAATTACATATATTACATATAAAATTTAGTCGTGATGGCCCTAGTACACTGGTTTGACCAGGGATTCATAACGCTGTTAAGAAGGCATAGACCATGAGATTGTGCCCCTTTCTTTCTGAACAGAATCCGTATACATATGTTTACTCCTCTTGCCAGAATTTGTACTTTCAATCAAAAGATTGGGGTCCCTGGTTCGATCCCAGCTCGCGCCGTGTGGACTTTGTGGTGGACAAACACCGTGCTCGTGGGTTTTCTCGGGGTTCTCCCGTTTCCTCCCACTTTCTTCATTCCACCATTTCACTCATCTCTCATCATCACCGTCTCCTTTAGCCTACCCGGCATAACCGTGGGACGTAAAACTCAAAAATTCAATCAAAAGAGAATGCCTTGTAGCCTTCTATGATAACTCCTTGTAGGTTGTGCTTCACAGTCAACGTCCTTCAAAGGAGCATTATGGTATAATTAAGGTTCGATTCTGTCATTTTCAATGGAAAAATTACGTCCCCACCAAAAATCTAATGGTCGGAGCCTGAACTCTAAAATCTGCCTGTGGGTAAAAAAGCTTATGAATTTTATTTTCATAAAATATGTATTATGAATATTTGTAACCCTTCATTAACATTTAAAAATGATATTGTGATCAAAGATATAATTATTATTATGATGTTCACTCTGTCAAAAAAAATGTACGAGGTTTTTCAGGTCAGCCATCATAATTGAGGTTTTTTCTCATTCATACCAAGCAAATGCCGGGATTGTACTTAACTTGCCGATTCCTTCCTACTTCACTTCTTCGAATAGTGTGCTCGCCGAAGGACGTCATCCCTTATACAGAGTACGTGACAGGCTTAAGGCCATAGATGCTGGTAATGCCCAAATATATGTCCTCAAAGCATGCAAGTATATAAATACATAAATACATGCTATTTTTGACAGCAGCTTTAATTCTGATTTTGCTTTGGAGCTTAGGAGGAGGCGAGATTGTCTATTGTTATAAGAGTTCTTCTTCTTCTTCTTCTTCTTCTTTTTAAGTAATTGATTAAACTGCATGGATTTCTCAAACTTAGGGAGAAGCAGTTGTCCCTTCCCTCCCTAAATTATGTCCCTGTTTGAAATGCAAAACACGAGATAAATATTCTTGTCAAAACTCTTGGCACCTCTCCCAACAAGGCGCCCTGGTTCATATTCTTTTACTGTCCCATAACTACGACACGCTTAATTGGTAGAAAAAGAGGCTCGATTCTAAATTTATTAGGTGTAGTAAAAATCTATCCAATACAACCACAAATCTTTATCATATTACTTCCTCACTTTATTCTCTGCTGAGTGAATTGTGAAAAGCTATGCAGATTAAAAGAGTTGTCCTTTTCTTTAACGTTTCCTCGAACAACTAACCTGTTACGTCAGCAATATGGAGGTTATAATGATTATAGTACAAATATGGTGTTTGTTATATGCGTAGTTTAGCACTGGGCAAACATTTATCAAACAACATTGGAACGAATTATTGGCCTTTGAACTCAGCAGAAGATTAAAGTACGCGCATTCTCAGTTATTAATATCACCACAGTCACATTTTTGTTTGTTATTTGCCATCACGTATTTTTACCAACAACAACAATGTTGCAATATTAATGACAAGAAATGCATAGTGGGTGCTTGGTGCGAACGTGACGTCAATGAATAATTTAGTTTATGCAGTGATTCACGTTTTCAAACAAACGTTATTAGAATTCGGAAGTGCTAACTCTTGCTTTAGTGAAAACCTCGTTACTGGGATTTTTTCGTTTTTTAAAATTTTGTTATTCATCCCACTTTGTGCACCCAGACTAAAGGAAACGGTGATGGTGGTAATGAATGAAATGGTGTGATGAAGAAAGTGGGGGGCAGTACCCTGTGATAACCTACGCACATGATTTATCCACCACAAAACCCACTTGCCGGGAGCTGGAATCTAACCAGAACTCCACGCACTAAAGCGAGCACTCTATAGTTGAACCACTGCGACCAGTGTTGAATACAGATTTTTTTCAAGGGTGCACCAAGAAAATTTGGACGTTGACAAAATTCACACTCACGAAAATTAATATTAATAAAATTGTAATTTTTCTTCGAAGGAAAAAACGCACAGAGCCAAAAGGTTAAGCCTATCATATTTACGAAATGAGAATAAAAGAAACTCCTTTAGGTTGTTCTCACACGAACAATCAACAAATATTTAATTAGACAACTTCCACTGTTAAAATTTTGCTTGGTTTTAAAATTGCTTTTACTTATCAGTTTTACGTAATTTAAAAAATGTATTAACATAAGAATTCATCTTACCAAGAAACAAAGAACATACCGCTATCGGACCTGATGGGCTATCCTCGCTTCATCCAAACAAGCGCAACCTTGGCGAACGTAGCCCTTCGAGGCTGTAGTTCCACTGACGCAGGATGGACACAGAGGATGGGTTATGGGGCTCCGGCCTATGAAATTCCGACTTTTTTTTTTTTCGAATTTAGTCTAATTTTAGGAGCGATTTTATGAATGTTAATATAATTTATCCTTATTGAATTTGCACCTCCCCCTCAAAAGCATTGGACTTCACTGTACATAAATTTCTGCCTACGTGCCTACACTGATATACTTACAGATCATCGAATACGTGGGCAACTATCTATCTTTGACAACGTTTCTTTTATTCAGTTGGTGTATCACAACATCGAATATTTATTAGTGTCCGTTTTGGTATCAAATAACTTCGCGCTACATAGACTTTTTTCTACAGGTAAACGAGTTTCAGAATGAAGATAACTACACAAGGAAGTTTATGTTGGTCCATTTGTCAAGAAACAATGAATTTTCTCCCCTAGAAGCTAGTACATTTGAAAACTTCAACGCCTTTAGCAGTAGCTACTTTGATTACTACACTACAAACATATTTTTCTGGAAATTTAGAAAGTCGTGGGGCAACCTAAGGAGGCTTTGCCCTCTCTTGAGAGTTCCTGAATTCAACAATGCAGAAATCAGTAGAATGCCAGAACTTGTGCATACAAGGTGTGTTTCAAAAGTCATGAAGTAATTATTTTTTTGCTTCGCCCCGATAGGTCGCAGCACGTTCGAGTGTTTTAGGTGGGCGGGCCCCCAGCTTTGCAGCGCACTCTAGGTCAGTCTCTGCTCCAAATGTCGGTGGCGTCACGATCGGTGATTTAGTGCATCCATGTCTTGAGACCACGTCATGGCGGATATTTTCGAACAACGTTGGGCAATCAAGTTCTGCACAAAACTTGACAAAACCTCTGCAGAAACTCACGAACTGCTTAAACAAGCATACAGGGAGTCTGCTTTTTTGTATGTACAAGTTATGAGGTGGATGAAGAAGTTCAAGAAGGAGTGAACGATGGCCCCTCGCTCTGGACCGCCATCATCAAACCAAAGTGATGAAAATGTGAGTTATGTGCGTGAGTTGTTGTATTTTGACAATTGAATGAGTGTTTGGCTGATATATGACACTCTAGACATTCCGAAAACCGTTGTGAATCGCATCATTACGAAAGATTTGAACACGTAAAAGGTGTGCGCTAAGCTGGTCCCCAAATTGTTGACAGACAAGCAAAAGGCCAATCAATTGTTGGTCGCGAGTGAACTGAAGGAACGTGTGGAAAGTAAACCGGATCATTTGAACGTTATTACCGGTAATGAAACATGGACATTTCAATACGACCCAGAGAAGAGGCGCGAGAGTGTCCAATGGCACACCCGGGAACCCCGAAACAGAAGAAGTCGAGGATTAGCAAATCCAAATTGAAGACAATGTTGGTTGTTTTTTTTTTTTTTCGATGCTAAGGGTGTGGTTCATAAAGAGTTTGTACCTCAAGGACGACCGTTACCGCTGCGTACTACATGGGTGTTCTGGAAAGAATGTGAAAGAGGGCGAAAAGATATTGCCGCTACCTGGCTTCTGCATTATGACAATGCGTCCAGCCACATGTCTCTGCACATCCGTGAGTTGCTGGCGAACCATAACGTGGTCGCGCTGCCGCAGCCAGCCTACAGACCCGACCTCGCTCCGGCCGACTTCTTTTTGCTCCCCAAGATTATGAAAGTACTCAAAGGACGCCGTTTTGACAACACTAAGGCTATTCATGCAGCTGTAACAACAGGATATTCCCATCGAGGTTTTCGAGGGGGTGTACCGGACATGGGAGAGTCGGTGGAGAAAACTCGAAGAATATTAACCCTTTGTACAGATCTTATTAATACTGTACTTTAAAAAATATATATTTCATGGCTTTAGGACACATCCTGTATATCAGAGTGCTGCAATTGTAAGGTGAAAGATAAATGCATAGCATATGGTTGAAAATTCAGATGTGATTCTCAGTTGACAGAAAACCCGGCTGTTAACTTCAAGCTAAAGTTATAGGTTGGAGCTCAGGCGCTTTTAATTGCTGTTGTAGCATTTTATATATATATATATATATATATATATATATATATATATATATATATATATATATATATATATATATATATAAGTATAACGTGGCATTTGGCACAGAGATATAGAATAGTGTATAAATCTATCATGCTCTTTGTTTCGCTACACATTTTTTAAAAATAAAAAATTAAAAAAAAAACATGTAAATCAAGATACTCAACAGAAAAAAAAAGTATCCGATAGCCAGCTAAGCGTGGACCTGAACCTCAACAATAATAATAAGTAATTTTGTGTGCTTCCTGACCCGACTTCCATTTTAGAGTGCTTTAAATACCATAATTATACTTCATATACCAATGTAGTATGTATCCGAATCCTGAAAACAAGTACACGAATCCAGAACCTAGAATCAGGCATCCGATTCCAGAAGGTAAAGTCGAGTACCTGGTTCTAGAACTTACAATCGGGTACCCAGCTCCAGAACCTAGAATCAGGTATCCGGATTCATTATTACCCGGGACCCAGATGTTTCAGAAACCGGTTCTGGCCATCCTAATCCAGAGGTCATTGTAATCCTCAGGAAATATTTTCTTTATTCAAGTATTTCATTCTTTACAGAGTAAAATCAACAATGTGCTGAAAACACAAGATAGCAAGGAAAAGCATTATTGGCCGTTTTTCAGCGTTGAAATCTACCCATGATACTCAGCAGTGTGTTATGTTGAATGAGCAACATTCGTAAACGTATTTGTTTGCACACGCACAAAAGTTCCCGATATTCTTAATGTAGATTTTCAGGTATAACGAGAATCTAATTTTAGCCAGCTGTCCAGGTGTTCAGTGTTTCTTCCAGACGTTCTTGGGGGAGGGGGGAGCAATTGCGTCTTTAGTGGGTAGGTCGGGACCCAAAAATTTTGAAACTATATAATCCCTAAATGATACAATAAAGACTAAATATATTTTCCACTAATTATTTAAAAATAGTATTAACCACTACTGTAAAAGTAATTTCCTACTATCATTAATCAATCATGTATATGTATCCATAAGCGAGGGAGCGAACCTACCCAAAATTAAAATCCTAAAACCGCCCCTGGGGGGGAGAGGACTTTGCCTCCTGGAGTTGCCCAACTTCCCCAACTGCGCCCTCTGGAGCTAAGAAAAATTAAATTGCAATTGCCAGTATACCAAAATAGAATCTCAGTATAGTCCTGCACATTTTGATCCCCCACAGAACAAAATTTTCTGTAAGAAAGCCTCCAGGTGTTTCAAATTGATTAGGATCTGAAGTTACATTGTAATATTATTTCTTCTAGGCTTATTTGGCTAGGGAACGTCTTTTATCAAAAAGTGTCTCAGTGCAACTCACTCACATTTGATTTTGCACCCCTTCCCCTGGATAAAATGTTCTGGAAGAAAATCTGCACTGTTAGTTCATGCCCCATATAATCATGATATTGATCAGGTATTCGATTCGATAAGGTAACCAGGCAGGGTTCTGTTTTGACATTAAAAAATAAGATAATTAGTTCAACATATCGTTGAGTGTTGTTTTACTAAGGAAATCACTTCATCCCATGAAGGTTATTGGTAAAAAAGAAAAAAGTTGAGACAAACAAGCTATTTGTGTTTTTCCACTTCAGAAATGATAGTTTGCAATAACCCGGCAGATTGTGAAATGGTAGAGAAACAAGTTATAGCTGGTTCTGCTTAGGAACGCGGGGGACGAGCAGAAAGTTTTTCAGTCTGTGTGTGGTCGAATGATAGTTAAGAACTGATAACATTTCTTAAAAGTGTTGTCTCCATTGCACGCGCTCGCGTCACCCATCACGTCAGATGAATAGTGCATGGCTATACATCCTCTACAATACTATAACGTGTTCGTGTCTCCTCCCTGAGCAGAAATCACCGATATTACGGAACCAATCCAGTTGAGGTGTATTGTGTAATGGTAGAGTTTGTGCACTTATTAAATAAACAACAAGATATCGGTTGTACTAGTCATTCGGTGAACGATTCCAAGTTTTAAACAGTGTATCATCCTTATAAGGAGATAGGTTAAACCTTGTAAAAGAAATCGAAGTTCAAACAAGGTAAGATGCTGTTTATTTTATATGGTATATACAGTATATAAAATAATAATATATCAGTGCACAGAATTTCACATACAAAGGCGTCATTTAAAATAACCAAATATGGTACAGAGATTGATCTTTACCACATCTGCTCGTGTACGAACCATTCGAATTTTTATTATTATTATTTTCTGCTTCGAGAGGGGTCGGGAAGTCAAATTTTATACATATTTCTAACCTGGTTATTTTAAGAACGCCTTGTTTTTATACAACCCCATCACAGGTTTGTTCTGCAGGCTTACATAATAGCAAGGGGCAAATACCGGGCAATGGAATAAACACATTCATCTTTTTAATTCAGATTCTGAATTAATACACTGCAACGATGAATGCTTGTTTACCGCTGGTATGTATAATAATAATAATAATAATAATAATAATAATAATAATAATAATAATAATAATAATAATAATAATAATAATAATAATATTCAAGATATTTGTTTTGGATGCTCTAGAGTTATCTTGCGTCTATATTGGTTATTTTTCTCGACTTAGGTGAGGGAGACCAGAGCTCAACCCTCCAGTGGGAGTACATGTTGTTCGGGTTGAGTTGATTTTGAGTTTAACGTTCCTTTCTGCAGCGAGGCTATATGAGACGGGACCTACTGGTTAACGTGGAATCCGAACCACATGAGCTCCCACCGGGAAATGATCCCGATCTCCCACGCCAAAGGCGCGTACGCTAACCGCTTAGCCACGAAAGAGCTCTACATGTAGTTCGGATTCTACTTTTAAAATTGTTGGTCCACGCCGTACATATACCCTATATTCTGAAACGGAACATTTAAGTTCCGAAACAGATAATGGAATCTAGTAATATCCTGCATACTGTATAGTTAGGAGATCATGCATGTGAACTTAAGCCTGTAGTAGGCAAGTACACTGGCTCACTAATTTGTGATAATAACTTATATGGAAAAATTTTTCCTATTTTGTTTAAATAAAGAGGAATTTAGAAGAATTGATACTTTTCTGAAATTTATGTCAAGTTACTTTACTATAGTTAGAAGATTAACCTTAAAACTGAGAAAAAACAGTTACAATTAAAATTTATTCGCAGAAAAGTCTATAGAAAGTAAAATATTGTGTATTGAATGATAAAAATTGTGTAAATGTATTGATTTAATTCGGGAAAAGGGCGAAATAGAAAAATGGGTGTTATTTCCAGTTTTTTTTCTTTTTAAGAAAGAGAGAAAGAAAGAAACAAAGAAACTTAAACATCATATACACATATACATTAAACAAATTACTATAGAAAAACACTTAAGTGATAACTTAGTTTAAGTTAAGTCTTATGTTTAATGACTTCTAATTAAAAATTAGCAGTGAAAAAGTAATTGAGTATTAAAAGTTAATGACATCTTAATTATGTTTTTAATTTCCTTCCTTGTTTGTAAATTTGCTATCATATAAATCAACTATTGATTTATTAAAAAAATATTTTTAAAAGAGCAAGTGAGATTTAAAAAAATGCTCTAAAATCGGATCATTTTTTTACGTCAACAAAAGGTTGTTTCCACTATAAGGGGGGAGGGGGCACAGTAGCTCAGTAGTATAGCGTTCACTTAGTATAAGGCGTCTCTGGTAGGGATGCTCACGAGACGAGTCGAGACAGGATTTTCCTGACAAAATTCGAGTCGAGACACAGCTCTTCCCATAGAAAAATATACATTTTTCGAGTCGAGACATCAATTTTACAGCACATTTTCGAGACGAGACAGCCACAAATCTTGTCTCTTGCGCATTCCTAGTCTCTGGTTTTATTTCAAGCCAATTGAGTTTGTGGTGGACAACATCGTACCCGTGGGTTTTCTCGAGATTCTGCCGTTTCCTTTCACATTCTCATTCTACCACCAATTATTTTACAATCATTCACTTTCAGTAATTATCCGTCTCCCGTAGCCTAAAGGGTATAATCGTGGAACGTAAAACTACCCACATAAATAAGCAAATTAACATTTCTAATACAGTGTCTTGGTTTCTACAATTCAAATACTGAAAAGGTAACTTTGTCCAGAATGGTCACTGTCCTGTCGTTTACCTCTGTCATTATAAAGGAGTAAAATGATGTAAATCTCCTTTATAGCTTATGGATAATTCAAAAGTGCCAAGCTATTAACATAAATTTACAAAAGAGACGAAACAAATTTTAAGACGAGACGAAACTTTATAAAATTTACAACACCAGACAATAAATCTTATTTCTCGTATCATGGGGAAATACTAGCTACAAACTATGATAATATTACGCATGAAATCCCTCAGTAGGTATGATTACCAGAAAACCCATGAAGTTGACATCGGCCAATATAAACCTAATTTCTCTTAAACCAAATAAAACAATACGCATGTATTATTATGTAAAACTCAATCTTACAATCTTGGATATCTTTGTAGATTGTCGAAGGTATCCGGTACTTCCTAATTCGTACTTGGAGCACAATTACATTGATCCTTTCTACGAAAATTCCAGAAGGAAAATTTGTCTCCTTGTTCGCGCCTATGAAAGCTGATATGTGGTCTGTTCAAAGCATATATGTAAAATGCAGAATGTTTCTACGTAGATGAGCGGCTTAATCTATTTTTATTTGTTATATCAAAATATTTAGAACTTTCAAGTATATTAGACGTCGCCATCAAACGTATATTAAGTGTGTAAGAAAATAAACGGCTAACGTTATCTCATTACCTCTGTAATTATTGCGAAGTATCACTGGAAATGGTGTGTACGCATTTAGAAAATGATTTTTTTGTTTTACATTCCATAGCTATGATGTGTAGGCGAAGGGAGAAGGTGATAATGAGAATGAATAGAATGATATATTAAAAAAAAATGATAGAAGACGGGAGAACTCCGAGAAAACTCACACACACGGTGTTTGCCCACCACAAAGCCAAAATTACAGGCATCCCACGCACCAGACATGTAAGCTCAACCACTGGTACACCACGGGTCCTGTTTGCGTTTAGCATCTAAGGTATACGTTGTCATTTCACAAAAGAAAATGCATACAATACTCGAAACATCTTCAATTTGACGTACAGTAGATATACCTTATAGGCGAACAAAAACGTTTGATTGATCAAAGTGAATGATCATAAAACATTGGTGGAATGAGAATGTGGCATGAGATCGAACTAGGAGCCTGTTACAAGAAGCGGACATGTTACCATTAGGCCTCGTTGATAACATGTATTACAGACTATAAAACTCTATTATTGTTTTTTTTTTTCCCTAAAGCCCGACCTCCTCATCACTTGTATATATAGATTTAATTCAGTAACAGATTGTTGTATACTTAATCAACGTTTAAAAAAATAAATAAAAGTACAAAAACTGTATTAATGCATCTCATCTGTAACCGAAAGAGAGAAGAGAAGATAAAATAAGTAAAAAATTTATCATAAATGTGATACAGTACATGTAAAGAAATACCCCAAAATGTAGGTTAGTATTTGATAAAGTATTCTTGACTCTTAAATAGTAATTTTTTTAAAAAAAAAAATTGCACATTTTGAACATAGCTGCATTTCATGCATTTATGTAAAATATTGTGTAGTAGACTATGTTAATTTTATTTTTATATCATATACAGTATAAAAACTTCACACAGTTTATCTTCCACTTCATCGCCTATTCTGACAATTAGTAAGATCTTTTATTACATTAAGTACATACTTGATGATGCATTGCACTGTGTTTAAAAAACGATACACTTAGATGGTGATTAGTATCAGTAAAATAAAAATGTCGCAGCAAAATATGCTTCCCTCATTATTTATCAGTAAGTACCGGTTTTAGTGGAGAAACAAGGGGTCAAACGGGTGGTGACCCGGTGACCATAACCAGTGGAAAAATCTTCAGCTGGTAAGAACCGGTCTAAGCTGGATTGTCCTTGGACTCGGCTCCCTGGTTCAAGTTATCTGCCTTCTGTCACACTTGCGCCAATCCCGTTGCTATAGGTGACCGCCGCGCCGTCACTTGCAGAATTTCCTATATCATTATAATACGTAGATACACAGTGCTGCCAAACGCAATCTTGTTATCAATGTTTCCAACTTAGGTTTGAAGTTTTCAGGAAGTGTATGAATTAAACTGTACAGTATATTTTTTTTATCGTTTTTTAAACCTTTGTTTATTTGGAATCAAGTTTAGAAGTACAAGTGCTTGCCAGCAAAAGTTTTCCTTCCTCTGGATTTAATAATGAATTGTTCAATTTGAATACGGTTGTCGGTGACACAGAAAATCGTGCCCTCACTATGAATGGAAAACTATTCAGATTTAATTTTTTTAAAAAAGTTAAAATTATATTGACAAAGAACATGTAACGGGGAGTATGCTCTTTTGCTGGCAACTATGCAATGTCTATATATTCCTTTTGTCTAGGGATTTATTCTTACTTGCTTGCTTGCTTGCTTTCCTTTCTTTTTCTTGCTTGGTACCCATGCTTTATCCTATAAGGAAAATACAATATAGGTTTATCATGTATTTGTATTTATACATATTTATAGGTATACATCGTGTATATATTACTAGTGCTGTTGTTAATATTGCAGATATGAAATTAAAATTACAGCTTATTCAGATAAGATAAACATTTAAACGTTTTTTTTTTCGTTCAATTAGTCCTATTGATCTATTGTATAGCAACTTTCCGGTAATAATAATTTAAATGATCCAATTTTGAATTTAATATTTTTTCCTTGATAATTTATTGTTTTTCTTTTCATATAGAATTTTCATGTTTTTTTTGTGTGTGTGTGTGTGTGTGCGCGCTTGATATACAATTTAGCATCTTGTTCGTCACCGATGCTCTATGAGACATGAACCTAAAGCTTATAATGTGATATCCGAACCACATGAGGTCTCATAGGGAATCGAACCCGGATCTCTCGCGGCGAAGGCGTATACATAAAGTTCCTGTTGTAGTGTTACAAATCAGAATGAAGTCCCAATGCAACGAATTAAGAGGCCTCATCACTGCGAAATTAAAATACCGCTAATTTTACAGTAATTATGTAATATCTTCAAATAGATAAAAGATAATAAACCTCCCTAGGCAATATTATTTTGCGTGAGATACCGTTATCACGACTCATTTATCTGCTTTCCATTTCCAGCCATTTAGAAAATAGGCATTTATTTTCGCGTTTCTAAATAACAGCAAACGAAAAGCTACTAGGTGACTCGTGATAACGGTCTCATGCAAAATAACATCATCTAGGGAGGTCTTGATCCCCTTTTCGATTATCTTTTATCTATTTGAAGATATTACATAATTACTGTAAAATTAGCGGAATTTTAATTTTGCAGTGATACAGACTCTTAAAGACCATACTTTATTATTTTATAGACTAACAATAATTTCACGGCTGTTGCTGTTAATTACTTTATTGAAAGTATTGTACGTACTAATAGAACGACACATTTAAATAGATTTTTTGTGTTTTGTAGCAGTGCTGTTGTAATACAAAATAGAATTTATTTTTTCGTTTTAAGATGCACCAAAAATGCATCCATTCACCAAGAAAAAGAAAATAAACTTATGCATCTCATAAACCAATGAATTATGTTACAAAACAGATTGTTTGGTTTCTTCCAAATGAGGGTCACTAAAAATTATAATGACTGTAAGAATTTTATATTGCAGGCTGTATACATTCTAAAAGTACCCCTCCCCAATATATCAATTAATTGCTCTACATGCATTTTTTTAACCCCTCCAGTGCAATTGGAGTTGCCATCCCGGACCCTACTAAATTAGAGAATCTTTGAAATGCTTAAAATGAAAAGAAGTTTATATACTAATTTATTTTCTTCCATTAGATAGAGTTTTTCAAGTATTACGTAATCATATTTTTAGGCATTTTAGTTAAATGCATATTTTACGCATTTAAGGTTTTTTTTCTTCGTCTTTTGAATTGCCGCACTCTGAAGAAAATAATTATATACCGGTACCTAACTCTGTGAAAAAGCAAACTATAATATTTTCTTTCTTTCTTCTTCGCTGAAATCCGGGATATTTAAGCGTCCCGAAAATATTTTTGGGACGCAGATCTCATTTTCCGTGACGGTCCCGGATTTTCCGGGACAAATGGCAGCCCTAAGCGCAATGAATAGGTTAAACTTCTAGTAAAATTTCTATAATATTTATGAAAGTAGATTTTAAGAAACTAATGTTTTCGTTTACTTTTTCCCTTCACAGATTGCAGTGATTAAAACTGAAAATGGGTGAAATGATACCGACGACAGGGAAACATTCAGTGCCTCTCAAGCTAATGAGTATTCAGGTAATAATATATTACCAATATATTGGTTGTTAATAGAATATTACTTAGGAATTCTAGTGAATAAAGTAATTATTTTGAAAACAAAATAAATTTTGAAATTATATAGGGTATCCCCAAGAAACTGGCTACATAAGCCGAAAAGAGGTAATTGTAGTTAAGTGCATCCTCAGTATAGTGTCAATTATTAGTTATATTGATTATCCAAAGTTGGGCGCGGTTTGCGCGATTCACATAAATATAATAGAGATAGTATAGGACTACCTCCTATCTATCTTAGCACATTCATTTATGATGCGATCTTTTAGATTATTAACGTATTTTACTTTCATTGACTACATCTTTTCTCTCAGTTTATCTCTAAGGACAAGAAAATTAACGGGACTAATATCTGGCATGGTAAGTCCATTCCACACAGCCACATGTAGTAGTGAAATTGTAGTTTACAAAGTGTCTTATAGCTATGCAATAAAGAGGAAGGGGACCACTGGGGAAGGTTCACCTAACACGTGTTACTGGGGCATTAGCCAATTTGTATGACAGGAAGATGTATGTTTCATCAATTACGCTAAGATTGAAGAAACACGGGCCTAACATATGGCGTCTTCAAATCATAATCCTTATCATCCTTTTCTTTTTCTTTCTTTTTAAATACCAAATCCAATGAGGATTGTTTTGCGACCTGTAAGGAGCATTCTGTTTGATGGTTGGTTTGGAGTAGAGTGGCTATGCAAAATGTGGACCTATAGCTTAACATGGAATTCAAACATGAGAGCTCCCACCGGGAATTGAACCCGGATATCCCGTGCCAAAAGCCGCACATTCTATCATCTGACCATACGTAAAACAGTTTTGTCGTTAAACGAAGTTCTGGTCGTTTGCATTCACTTGATTTGAAATTCATTTACACTTCTCCAATATTATCTATCAGAAGCATTATTTTATTACATTAACGAATGCAGACTTTTGGATAACTTTTTAACAGTTTCTTAGCTTTCTTTGATGTTCTGATTAATGGCCATAGCCAGCAAATTTCTTTTCTTTGTCTGTTTTGTGCTTGATGTCTGTCTGTTTCTTTTCTTCAGTAGCGATCTTATTAGTAAGAATAAATGGTATTTTACTGAGGTGCAAATCCAACATGCAAAAATTTATTACAATAGTGAGAGTGTACAGTGATCAAATTTCTCGGCCTTCTTGACATCTATTGGCATTTTTATTCTTCCGTGCAGTGATTCATAATAGTCTGTAATATTCCCGCTAGTTAACTGAAGCCTTTCCCATCTGAAATTTAGACCCTCATTTCTATTAGAATCCACACACCAATGAAAATATTCTGGATAGATTATTGCTTTCACTCATGCAGCTTGCTGATCCATTCTTGTGGTTAGTTGAAATGTGTGCAATGTTGGAGACACATTTTTGGCTTCAATGTATCAAATTCTTTTCTCTCTCTCTGTCTTTGAATGATACATTGTATTCGTTTCCAATTGAATGCTCTGTGATGTCACAGCTTATTGCTCCCTTTCTCAGTAAACTACACTGAGAGGGGAAGGAGCTGACAGGTAACCTGACGTTGATAAAAGACAGTCACAAGAACAACGCAAACAAACACATTGATAGCGTAGCCGATTGGTTTGGGGGCATACTAGTCGAGGATCCATGATTACGTGTACATTTACTTAATCCATTCTCCAACTTATTTCTCTCCTTTTCCTCAGTTTCCTGTCTGCTTTTGTCGGATTGTAAAAGCGCGCTCTTACGTCATATGTCGGCCAGTTGGAAATGATGTTAGAACGATGAGAAAAGTGAATTAAAAGATACCGTGACTAGTGGCGTACAAAGAAGTTCGTCAAGGGGAAAGGTGTTCAAGCCCCAAAATTCATACAAATTCAGGTGTTTTAGTACATATCGTAATATGAAAAATATTTTTGCATAATATCTTGCCCAAGGTATGGGGTTAAAAGCCCGAAGTCCCCTTGCGTACACCGTTGACCGTGCCTACATGGACACATATATGAGGATTTACATCTCAGCAATTTGGTCTTTTGTATATTTTAGAGATCTACTTATTAAATTGATACGCAGAGAAAGATAATAGAGATGTTTGTTTAATTGCTCTTTGTTTATTACTTATTGTAGGGCGATGAAACTGAAACTCTCTACAAAATGCCTACCTACCACCATGAAACGGTTGAGGAAGGTGACAAAGGAAAGGGTTTTAAATGCAGGTGCGTATAGCTACAGTTTACAACAGCCTATGGCAGCTTTCCATTTTTCTTCCACTCATCCTCGGCTTTTCGGAACAATAGAATGTGTTGTCCACCGAAAATAATTTGACTGTTGATACACGAAACCATTAAGATTCTACTCCGTAAATTACCTGCCCCTTGTAACTTGACCGCACATCTCTTGAACTAGGTTGCTGCAATTGAATTTGTGTTTAACGGAATTCTTCACCACTTAAATGCCTCTATTAAACACAGAATTTATATGAGATGAGGCTTTATTGTTTAAAATGGAGTTTGAACCATTATTCTAGTGTAATTTGAGGTTGAGGCCCCCAGTGGTATCCACTTAAAACGAAGAGACATTTATTTATGTTGTAAACAGGTTTCCGCTTAATACCTCTTTAACAATAATATAGCAACAGCATAAAACTATCCTTTACATGGCAGGGAACATGTTTTACGAAACTAAACGTGCCAACTTACTTAGGATTCTTTTTGTTAAATTACTTTAAAACAAACTTGAACAAAACGTCGTTGTAGATTTTTAGTCAATTCAATCATTACAAACTATCATCATAAATATTTCAAAATGAAGCGAGAAATTGATAGAATGAAACTGTTTTGTAATAGCAGAAAATGTGGACATATATACAGGGTGTTTCAAAACAACACCGATAACGTTTAGGAGGTGATACCTGACACCAAGATAAGACAAAAAGTATAGACTAATCTGGGTGCACAAATGCCTCCTTTCGGAGTTATAGGTCGCCGAAAACACGAACTTTAAAAGCCCATAGCTTCAAAACTATGGGACTTATCGTAGTCGGGTCAAGACTTCACTCAGGAACTAGTGTGTGCCCTATCCAAATACCCAAGTTCCAGAATCCTGCCGTACCTCCGCAATAATTTTCATAGAGGTAGTTGGTGAGTACTTCAAATTACGTGCCCATAGTCAAACCGCTTCTATAAAAATTGTTTCGGAAGTACCCTAGGATTGTGAAATTTGGATATTTGGATAGGGCACATACTAGTTCCTAAGTGAAGTCTTGACTCGACTGCGGTAGGTCCCATAGTTTTGGAACTATGTACCTCTAAAGTTGATTTTTTCATGTTTTCGGCAGATAACTCCGAAAGGAAGCATTTGTGCACCCAAGTTGGTCTATATTTTTTTGTCTTATCTTGGTGTCAAGAATCATCTACCAAACGTTGTCGGCGTTGTTTTAAAACACCCTGTATATATAAATGCTTATATTTATATCCATAACTTGAAAAAGAGTGTGCATAATATATTGACACAAAGTTCAATTTTATGTAAGTATTTTAAACATTGCACTATACTTGTATTTTGTGCTTATTTTCTTGAGGAAAGTATTTGGCGAGAGAGAGAGAAAAAACTAGTAAATTTAGAAAGGTACACAAAAGCGAACCTACCTATAGCTAGAAATTACCTAATATCGTGTGGGCAAACAGTCGAGATGTCGACATCGCTTGCAAGGATTCTGGGTTGTGTAGAATTGTAGTCGGGAAGCCAGAGATTCAGAACAGTACGAAGCAGGAAGATGGTCTAATGACAATTCACTGTGGATTGGATCAGCAAAGGATAGAATTTTACGGAGAATTTTTTTTCTGCAGCGATAAACCTTCGGGTTACTTAATTTTCAGAGTTACAGTTAGTTTCCACTTATCCTCGTAATCCATTCTTGCTACCACCACTACTACTAAAAGTAGTAATTTAAAGTCGTAAAATGTAGTCTTAGCGTCATGGTTGCCCACTGCGGGGGCAATTCGCCCTTCTGAATTTTCGAAAGAAGTTCGGTTTTTCGAAATACATATCAAAACATGTTAGATTTGCTTACTCACCCAGTATAGTATTTAATATATTTATTGTAGTTAGTAAAGTTATGAGTCAATGTGCGTTAATAATAATAATTGTTTTACATGAAATGTTACGAGTGCATCAAAATGTGTACATTCGCCCCTCCCCCCTCAAAAGAATTAGGGAGCGTTCCTGCTTAGCACTCGATGCATCTTTAGAATAAACCTTTCAACTGTAACTCAAGAATAGTTGGATCGTAGAGCTTTACAACATACAATATGGACAGTCATATTGTAAGAATACACTTATTAGAATGCTAGTAGCGAACCAGGGATAAGATCATTGAGGACAGTGGTTTATTTAAAGCAAAAAAAAAAAAAAAAAAAAAAAAAAAATCGGAAACAATGTGGAATAACTGCTTGTTTCTTGCTTGTAGATCACTACCATCGAATATTCTAATTATGGTATATTGTTGCAAAAACTATTTACACGTGTCTTGTTTTTCTTCAGATGGATTGGCTGTGGTATATGGTTCGACCGGCTGGAGCTTTTAGCAGCCCATGTGACTCAAGTTCATGCGGTTGCAGGTAATGGTGGACTTTTCTTTTGTGGATGGGAAGGATGCACACGAGGAGATAAAGGATTTAATGCAAGGTAGGTTTACATTCTTTTCGCTTTTTCCGGTACAGGTTATCCTTAGTGCCACACAGTTCTAATACTTCATCTTAACAAATACTACAGCAATTGTATTGGAAATGCCTAGTTACGTAGCATTGTTATATTAGTTCAGTATAATTTAAATATTTTAAAAGGTTTGTCAGTATTTCGTGAATGTTTTATTTTTGGAGAAGTACAAATATTTACTACATATCTTCAACAGGGACTGCGCTTGCTTTTCTTTTTTAAAACAAGAAATAAGACTTGGCGAAAATTGGAACTTGTACGAGTCATCATCAATATTTTACCATTATTGGCAGGTCACTTGATAGAGCTGAGAGGCTTCTATGCTCCACGGTCCTCCGCTAACCTCTTCGTCTTTACGTACGATTTTTCTGTTTTGATATCGTCCATTAATTTTAGTCTCCTTTGTCCCTTCCCTCCCTTTCCTGCCACCATACCCTCTAAGACGTCCTTCATGATACCGTTCCTTCTTAGTCAATGTCCCAACCAGTTTCTCTTCCTCTTCTTAATAGTACTTAAAATTGTTCTCTTCCCCCACCATTTCTAACACCCTGTCATTCGTTTTCCGGTCGACCCAGCTAATTCTCCTAATTCTTCTTCACACTCACATTTCGAAAGCTTCGAGTCGTTTTCCATCAGTTTTGCATAATGTTCATTTTTCTGCCCTATACAGTACAATACACCACACGAAGCATTTTATGAATCTTTTTCTCAACTCTTCATTGAAGGTCCCACAACATAGTATGTTCTTCCTCCTAAAGGTTTCTCTCGCCAGTCCTATCCTTGCTTTTATTTCACGTTCACATTTCATCTCATCACTAATACTACTAACCAGGTATCGAAAACTATTCACCTGTCATAATTTCTCTCCCCCCCTGCTTCTATATTTGACACTGATCCCTTCGTTCCAACCACCATGGCTTTTGTCTTTAACATTTATTTTCATTCCAGTATTTATGCAAATATTGGGATCTTCTTTTTCCTCTCATAAGAAAACGAAATATGAACCTAAATATTTTTTTATTACTAGCAAATAATTAGCAACTGTATAATTAAATTAGCCGAATATAAGTCGAAAGAACAAGTGCTTTTTTTTTTTTTTTCAAAAATAATTTCAAAGCTCAAGTAAATTCTGCGTGAATAAAATACATAATGTATAATTGGTATATCACACATTTAAAACAATATTTGAAATAGGCAAGAAAATTGCAGAAATTTAGCATAAAATTTTAAAGTGCACTTTTTCTTTCTTTTTGGATTTCACCTTCAACAATAATGATTTAGTTTCTGGCACATTTTGTAGTCATATGTTCACTCTCTGACTTAATTTAGAAGTTTTTATATATAGTTAGCTCAGAAAGTTAAAAGAATCAACAAATATTTTGCTAAATTGTAGTTAGTCATGGAAGAAAGCTTTTCGAGTATTAGAAAGAGAGAGAGAAAGCTTGGAAATTTACAGCTTGCAATATGTGTATTACCAGTTGCGAAAGATTTTTCACTATGAAGCAATTTGGAAGCTTTGAACAGTTATTTCTTTGAGAAACATAATAAATCAAATAGATGTGAATTCTGTTCTGTTTTGTTGCCACAGCGAATTAATGGAAATATGTAAAAGCGATTCGATCACACAATATTTTTATTTCAGTCACTTTTAATAAAAAATTTCGGTTTTTTCTTCTTTGGGCTTACTGTATATTTACTTGTCTTTTCAGATACAAGATGTTGGTGCATGTCCGCACTCATACAAACGAGAAACCTCATCGCTGCTTCAAATGTGATAAGAGCTTCAGTCGAGCAGAGAATCTTAAGATACACGCACGGTCACATACAGGTAGGTACTGGGCATATATTACAAACGTGGTGTGTCACTTTTCAACACCATAGTAATTTTTCTGAAATGCTTTGACAGTCGAATAACTAACACGTTTCTGGATAAAGTCGACAGAATTTCGATTCATGATAGAACTTTGTGTTATGAACATACATAGAGAACTGCAATAATACAGCTCCTCACACAATGAATAAAGAAAGTAAATATCTCAGTAAATGTTTTGTCAAACTAAACTGAAAGTATACTTTTCCCGTTAGCCTTACATTAAGAAAAGATCAATATATTTTATTCAAAATAATGAAATATAAAATAGTTGGATATTTTTGGTCATTCCGATATTACGTATTATGGTAATGCGAAATTTTAGGTAAGACCGGAATAATACAAGTCATCGCAACAAAGATAAGGCTCCCATGTTGCATTTTAAAATATGAAATCTTTGTTTTTTTTTAAACGTTCTACGAATATGCCCTTTAGGCTAAGGGAGACAGATGATTAAGGCAAGTGAATGATGATGGAAGAATTGGTGGAATGAGAATGTGAGAGAAAATGGGAGTACCCCGAGAAAGCACACGGACACGGTGTTGTCCACCACAAACTTACTTAGCCGAGAATAGAATCAGGGACTCCACGCATCAGAGTTAAGTGTTCTACCACTAAACTACATGCCCACAGAAAAGGTCCAGAAAAACATTAAGGCAAATCTTCGCTACCCTTGCATTTGGTAGCTAATTAAACTGAGGAGTAGAAAGTCAGGAAGAGAGTTATTCGAGTTTAATTGTCAATGACGTACCTGTTTTCCCATTTTAGGGTATCTTGAAATAGTTACGAACGTCTTGATTTACTAATTCTTTATTGGCTATTCCATTTTGGAAAGGACATTACTTATACAACTTCTATTTACTAGCATTTATATTTGGGCAGCATAATACATACTATTTCAATTATCACCGTGTGGTGATCTGGAAAAACTTCGTGTAGTTGCTGAAGCACATTTAAAAATGTAGATTTTGTGATAGCAATACAGACAGAGTAGTCTAATAACAAAAGGTTAACAAATATTGTACCCTTTCTCGATGTTGACACATCATTGCACACATGTTCGTGTGATGTTATGAGGATAAAATAAATACTGCCTGGCTGTGTTGACATACAATGTTCAGATCAATCTAGTTATTTTTTCGTTTCCTTTTGGATTTAGCAACAATATAATAATTACACATATGTAGTCCTGCTTAAAGATTTTATTAATTTTGCCCTTTCTTTTTTACTTTTTCCAGGTGAGAAGCCGTACGTTTGTCCAGTGGAAGGCTGTGGGAAGGCTTACTCCAATTCCAGCGACCGCTTTAAGCATACGAGGACGCATTCCGTGGATAAGCCTTATGTCTGCAAAGTAGCTGGTTGTCCTAAACGTTACACTGATCCAAGTTCCCTTCGCAAGCACGTTAAAACCTACAAACATTTCCCCAGTGCGGCTGGAAACGCAACAAGTGGTGACATAAACAAGCCATCTGTAGATACAAATATCAAAAACAAAAGCAGTGATAATGTGTTAAGTCAGAGGAACGTTATTGTAGAAAAGAACACGTGTAGTTCTGAGAACCTTGTAGCTGATACCAAACATAATAAACACGATGACACAGACTCACATGTAGTAAAGAAATTGAAAACTGAGAGTGTGTCAGTTTTGAGTTACGGTGGTGTTTTGCAAAATGATAACATTTCCAAAGTACGTGATCAATCTTCATCTCCAAGTGATCAATCTTCGAGCCCCATTATGAGGGACCATTACAGCCCGTCCAAAACCAGTGTTACTTCAAGTTATCACGCTGATAAGTTCTGGGACTGCACTCGTTCGCCCTCTACGACAAGTCCTTGGTTTGGTGCTGATCTTGCAATTCTTTCATACAGTTTCCCGTTTGGATTGCAGTACTGGTCTCCAAGTGCATTTCATCGAGACAATTTGACAAGGGCGCACGAAAATAACGTTTCACCATTGGGACTTACAACAAAAAGTGGTCTTTTCAGTTGTGCGAGTAGCACTGAACAAATTCTACCTCTGGATCTAACTGTTAAAGCAGCGTGTAAAAATTAAGACACCAAAAAACAAATGAAGACATCTTTTTCTAAAGAGTTTTATCGTTTGTACAGGAAATACATATATATTACGAATTGTATACTGCATAGTAAATTACCAGTTTTCGGATTCTTACAAAGTCATGTTAATTATAATGATTAGAACAATCAAAGGCATTTTTCGTAGAGTATTTTGAAAACAAATATTTCAGTAAACTTTTGCTGAAATTAACTCAGGAAATCATGTTTTATACTTGACATTAGTGCTTCAGTTAGTGGGCACACACTTTCTTGAAATGTTTGTACTATATTTTTTGCTTCTTTCCTAACACGTGATAAGTATGTCCTTTTCATGTACAGCTCCTTAGCTTTGTTCCGATCCACAACTCCCATAAATCGAAGTATTCATGGTAAACGGAAAATAGTCTTGCTCACTTTATTATTTGCACAAGGTTGCTCGAAATCTCTGAATAGTAGGAATGAAATGAAATGGATAATTTCACTTACGTGTATTAATAGTGCATTATTGGAACGGTACAAAAAATTGTGGTCCCACTTTTTTTCTCTTTCATAAAAAAAAGCATTGCTTTACTTCGATTCAAAATTAGATTATGAGACTTTTGTTAAGATTTAACGACTAGTTTGAGATTCGGGAGTTAGGAAAGAATCGTGAAATTAGAAAAGAATATATTGTCAAGATAAGACAAATTCTCCTCCAGACTATTTCCTTTAAGACAAATCAAGTTGAAAACATTTGGTATTTAAATACAGGGTAAATAAAAAAAAAAAGTCAGTTTCCTTGTAGAGAAACTGCATACGTAATTCAAAAAATTAAAACTACAATCCAGAATTAAACCACGTTATGCAGAGTCGTTTTGACGTATAATTAGCCTGACTACTGCAGAAAACATGTTAGTCGAACTTTTTAGTGTGGCACTAATCACGCGTCACAACGACTCTGCATAAGGCCTAAATTTTAAAAAGATATTAGACTGTAGTTCCCTCCTATCTTTCCTCATGAATAAATACAATTTCCTTGCTACAAATATAATTTTGTTTCTCCTAGAGGAAACGTGAGTTTTGGGTCACCTTATAAAAATAGAATAAGAGATCCATTTTTCAAGAGATAAAAAATTAAAATTTTACACAAAATTTGAATAAGAGTTTTAAAAAATTTGAAAATTGGACTTACACGACGCATGAAACAATTCTGAAGAGACATTTCTTGAAATTGTTTGGTAGAATTTACTTTACTATTGTACAGTCAGTCAATGTCAACAACGCATTTCTTCTAATGCAATTTTTCAAAATTATATTGCTTTTGATTTAAGACAAGACTATTGAAATTGATCTTTTAGTTCTGGATTTCTTGATATAATAAATTGTATGAGGGGAATACGCATTTTCACACCTGGCTGTACAATTTCTCTCTCATGAGAATTTTTTAAAAACAAATCTGTATCTGTCAAACAATTTCACTGTTCTCGTATTGTTGAATACCATATCATACTGTAATAAATAAATAAAACTGAATTTGTTAGACAAATTTAATTATTATCAAGGAACTCTAACTTCGCAGTATGTACAGATAAAAGCCGATAATTATGTAATATATTAATTCTTCTCTAAAATTAAGAGTTATTCAAACAAAAAATTTGAGGACTGAAAATGTAATATAGATATTTACATTTAGGATAAGAATATAGCAAATCTACATGACTACTGTGTATGTCTCCTGTAAATACTTTGAACTGGAAGAAAAGAAATCACCACACTGAGTGGGACAACAGAGTACGTTAAGGAAACATGATAAATCCATTTATACGCTAAAAGTATTAATTCGAAATTAGCTCAAATCAGAACAAAAACAGTTTAAACATTTATTTCAAAGATAGTTTGTGGCTTACAAATAATAATAATTATATTGAATTTATTTTCATTACAAAAGTTCAGTTACATCCCATATACGCTGAGGGGGACTCACTACAAAGAATATAACTGTGCCGTGAAAAAGAAGTTGTGAACCATTAGTGTAATAACTATTAGCTATACGTATATGACCTAGCGAATAAAAATAATAGAAAAAAATCCTTAAACTACGCAGTGGCCCATTTGTTAATTTTAGTGTACAGTACACAGAGTGGGAAAAACATTTATTTAACAATTACATGTAGGGCTGTTTGTAATGGAATACGTTAGCTGTAAAAGCAATCAATATCAGATAGCATGGACCCCAGTAAAAGTTAGTACATTATCATTTTTTTTTTAAATTTAAATAGTGGGTGAAATGAGTAAACGTTCCTATTCCTCCCCCAAGTTACTGCCAGATCTTCATTCCGAAGTTTCTGAGAAAAGAAAATGTGATATATATAGCTCGTTTAGGAAATAAAGGAAGATTTAGCGAAAAACAAGTGATGAACGGAGAAGATTTATTGGACACACATTCCAAATTTTACCTGATTTACCGACAAAGCTACTATGTCAATTCAAGCACAGTATCAGTTTTTCTACACCACTGTTGTACTCTTTGTTGCAGCCAAGATATTCAATCATTTAGTGACAACTCTCTTAGCCCCTACTGCCTCTGACGTACTTGTTTAATAAACGTTCTGTCCTAGCTCAGTTGAGTCACCTAGCATGAGCTAGTTGCTGACATTTGTCGACTAACATGCTCGAGAAAATTGTCAATCCTGCGAAGTTGGATATGGTTTTTGAATTACATAAGTAGAGTTTTTAGTTTGTTGAAGTTCATAAACAAATAAAGGACGTGTATGTAAACAGGGTATGATGAAGCATCTATAGTGAGCATGGTTAGCCAATTTATAAAAATATGTATTGTACATCTAACAAAATGTCAAGTAACAATCACTATCAATGTACTTTCCTTCAACACTGATTATAATAGTTGAATTTATTAAAAGCACATACCAATTACACTTGACAAAGGCGCACAAACCAATTTCTTTATTACTAAATCGCAAGAACTATTAGGTAAACAATGCATTCGAACTGCAATAAGCTCAATGCTTCTGTAAAAGATTCAGATTTTTCGAAGTGAATCAAATATGTTTTTTAAACGTTATTCTCTATAATTAGACAAACCGTCCAAAACAAATTAAGCTCATAATGTTGTTTCAGTTTATCTTACAATACGAATACGTTGAAGACTGTACATAGCAATAATATTCTGTAATTTTTAAATTTAATTTGGTACAAATTAACGCTATTTCAAAAGCTTTATAAGCTTTTTAAGTGGCTGTGCAATGTTATAATGTAAAGCTTTGAATTAAGAAAAGTTAAAATAGATCAACTTAGCATGTAATGCATATAGACAATTACTGTGATTAACTTATTGTGAATTATGTTGCTATATATAAGAGTATATCAGAAATATGTAAAACAAACATGTAATGAGATGTTTGTATTTTTTAAATTATGCTCTGGGTGTTTATATATATGTATACTTTTTGTAACTTATTTGCAGTTTATAAATGAAGATTATTTGAAAATATATTAAGCACTTTTTTTTCAAGATCTACCTAGCTATCATGTAGTTCAATTTGTTAAAGTCGGTGACAAATTTACTAGTTTAAGAGAAAGACAGTTCAATAAGTGGGGTGACCTTGCATTACTTTAAATTTATTGAAGTTGTACATATATACACAATAGATAACCTTGAAACAGATTATTATTATTTTTACATAAATCTTCATCATCGAAGTGGCTGACAAGTGCATGATTACTTGTTGAACTTGCTCGTCAGTTGTGAATCGCCTGTCTAATGAATACCTCTTCAATAGTACGAACAGATGGTTTTCAACGGTAGACATATTGTTCGGCTAGATCATCGTTCAACTTGCACGTCTATCTTGCTGTTGTTGAACTTCGTACACCAAATCGGTTTTCTATTAATGCAGCGAATTTCAGTTAGTGATGTACTCTGCAGACCAGGCCTGTTCATGAATTGGCTCCCGGAGCCGAAGCGTGAGCGAGCACGAGCGAAGACAAGAACAGGTGAGCACAGGTGCTGGTAGCTTCGCCCCTTCCACTGCATCCGATAAGTGTTGCCAACCACACATGATGGCAAAACAGCTAGGCCAAGCCTGGTCAGAAATTTGCACGATGTTGAAGCATTGAGCAGACGCAAGCGTGAAATATGCACGTGTGCTCTCCCCCTCCCCATTTCGAAAGCAGTGACGCGAAAACACTGCAGGAAATAAAATTGGTACGTTTTTTGGTCGAGGAAGACGCATGATAGAGTTTACAGTTAACGTTGAAGTAACTAACAAATGAACAAGAAAGGAAGAAAGAAAGAAACTAATATTAAACATGTCAGCTTACAGACGTAAAAACGACTGCAAAAATCGGAAACGAATTGTTTCAGACCTTTTTAGCTTACTTACACAATTCGTGACGTTGTATTACATTAGCACTCGGTCTGTAACTTGTCACTCGCTTCACGTTTGCTAAGTTGTAAACGTCTTTCGTTGCTAGATTGATAGCAGAACGACGGGAGGTTGAAAATAATAATAATAATAAGGTCGTGTTCGAAATATGCATAATACCTGCTTGAGTTCTGCTGTAAATTGCCACTGGATGCTAATGTAGGCAAAGAAACAGAGATATGGAACAATTCGAAAATCAGAGTATTTGAATAGATTTTATTCGAAAATATATTATTCAATTAGAACTCATCCAAATAGTCTATACTTATTAGATTTCCGTAGCTACAAAATATAAACATTGTAATAGCTTTTATAACTTACCACAGAAATCCGAGATCGTAGACAAAGGTCCCAAAAGAAAAACACTTGTTGCACATTCCCAAAAGTTCGAAAAATTCAATCACATTTGCCAAAGCGTACTCAAGTATTTTAACGCCACAAGAGACAAAATGTCTGACAGTAGCAAATCAAAATTCAAACCAACAGAACTCGAAAACGCACAAAGAGGCCGAATGTGTATAAAGTTAGAAACACAGAAAAAAGAAAACACACTATAAACACTAGTAACTGACAAGTGTTTTGCTTCAAGCCTTGTTCTCTGAGGCAGATATACAGCACAATTTCTTCGTAAGTGTCTCTATTGTTATTGTTTGCACACAGCTTAGACGTAACAAACATTCCAGATGATGGTTGGACAACAAACTTCTCTGGTTTGATTTCGTCAGTCGCATTTTTGAAAATAATTGCTCACACACATACGTCGAACCAAACATTGACATAATATTGGCAGCATTTCTATGCAGTCGCGGAAATCGACATTGAGGGAAATTCCTATAGAACTCTTGTAAATTGCTTTTCTGATGGAATTTCTCTTTAAATTCCCTGTCGCACACTAAGTCTATAAGTTCGAACTGAACATCAGAAGGAGCGTCTTCAATGTTTCTAGAGAATAGGGTGGCAAATACCCTGAAGCTCATCTCCAAACATGTTATGTCCTGAAATCTGGTTTCAAACTCGTCCTTAAGGGTAAGCAGCAAACTGCGGTAATGAGTCAAGTCAAGAAGTTTACCGGACTCTTGTAAGGTGCCTAAGCTGGGAAAGTAAACCAAAATCTTGTTTTCAAATTGCTGCGCCCAAAGGGATAGCTTCATTTTGAACGCTTCGACGCGATCGCACATATTTGTAATTAGCAGATGTTGACCCTGCAATGAGAGGTTAAGAGCATTGAAATGAGTAGTTATGTCTGCCAAAAACGCAAGGTTTCATCTCCATTGGTCGTCTTTCAGTTCTGGCACGGAATGATCGTTCATATCGAGAAACATATCAATGTCGTTTAGTAACTGAAAGAACTGGTTTAATAAGTTCCCACGACTCAGCCAGCGCACCTCAGTATAATAAGGTATGTCTCCGTATGCACTGTTTAGGTCTTCGAGGAAGGATTTAAATTGGCGATGTCTCAGTCCATGTTTTCTGAGGTAGCTGGTGGTACGAACACGACATTGATACGTGACATCGTTCAACGTTACACTTTTTGCACACAACTGTTCCTGATGCAGCATACAGTGAATTCCCCTGATATCATGCGACACCCCAAGCTCTTGCAGTTTTTGTTTTAGTCGCGCCACAAACCCTGCTTGCTTCCCAACCATAGCAGGTGCCCCATCGGTCGCTACAGAAACCAGTGCATACCACGAAAGGCCTGTATTTTCGACACTTTCCTCAACACACGCAAGAATGTCAGCGCCCGTTGTGGTGCCCTTCATAGGTACTACGTGCAACAGTTCCTCTCGAATCTCCAGATCACTATGTACACCACGAATAAAGATAGCAAGCTGCGCAGTATCTGTAACATCCGTACTTTCGTCGAGCTCCAGGGAAAATGCAATAAACGTTTTCGAAAGTTTCGATAGCTGGCTCAAAACATCATCTGCAAGATGTTCTATGCGTCGCGTAATAGTCTGTCGGGAAAGTGGAACCGATTCGAACTGCTGTATTCGAGATGGACAAAAGTCTTCTGCTGATATTACTATACATTCCTTTATTAGGTGTCCGTCTGTGAAAGAGCGCAACAATCTCGCAATATGCAACGCAATTTTATAACTCACCCGCACAGAGGCTTCACACGTTCTCTCCCCGTTTCCTTTTCCGATGCGATCTTATTCTCTTTCAACTTCTTCAATTCTTCTTTGCGAAGATGTCTCTCAAGTTCCCCGTATTGCTCCACGTGATAAGTATTGTAGTGATGTTGAAGGTTGAACTTTTTAAATCCGTGTAATGTTTTAAAGCACACCAAACATTTGGCTACACCGTCTTCTTTGACAAAGAGATAATCCGCCTCCCACTGCGTGTTGAACTTAAAAGTAGGTGTAGGGCAGCATCGTTTCGCCATCTTACTGCTTTCAACTCTTTACAACGACTGCGCTCAATACTGGTCTCTATAAGCAGATGTACACAGGGGGAGTTAGTGGCTAGATAACTAACATATTATGTATGCAGGTGCCAAAACTGGAAGCACGGATGATAGTAGGCTGAGCATAAGTGGCATTAGTCGCAGTCTGCTATACACTAGTAAAGGTGTTTCATCATGTACTTAATCTTTACTTTTGTTACTACTACTACTACTACTACTACTACTACTATTCCTCCTCCTCCTCCCACTACTACTACTACTACTACTACTAATAATAATAATAATAATAATAATAATATTTAATAATAATGCGTATTCTTCTTCTTATTATTATTATTATAGTATTATTCGGACCAAAGAGGGATGAAAATGGAGATTGGAGGAAATTCATAACGAGGAATTGCATACTTCATACCGCTTACCTAACATTGTTAGGGTCATTAAGTGTAGAAGGCTCAGGTGGGCAGGCCATGTAGCCAGGATGAAAGAAATTAGAAACGCTTTCATAATTTTAACTGAAAACCCAATTGGAAGAAGACCACTAGGAAGACCTAGGCGTAGAAGGAAAACAATATTAAGATATATCTTGCAAAAATAAGAGTACAGAGTAGAAACTGGATCCAGTTGGCTAAGGACAGAAGTTAGTGGAAATATTTTGTAAGCGCGGAATTGAACCTTCGGGTTCCATAGGCCATAGATTTAGTTAGTTAGTTAGTTAGTTATTATTATCTAAAAGAAATGTTCAAATGTTGTTAAGAGATAATTACACAGAAGAACTGAGTTCCGACCAAACACTAATTTGCCGGAAGGAAATTCCAGTGTAGTCCAGCCCACTTTAAGCGTTATCTGTGCAACCCATGTTTCATGTTCAAGACATTGGGAATAATTGTTCGTATCATTCAGTTGAAACGTTTCCTTTCGAGTTTACGCTGTTACAGTAGGCCTACAACATTGTGACTTTCAAAATCAGTCAGTAACTATCGAAGAAAGACAAGCGTGTAGCTTCAGTCGTTGATATGATTTAACATTCTTTTTCACTTTTAACAAGCCACCGGCAAGCAACCAGCCAGGGACAATATATTTTTCATTATTAAAAAGACACTCCTTGTTAAAAACATAAAACACACACACTAATGGTAGTCACTAATGGTCACTCTTAAAAATGGAAAATCTCTTTGGCTCTCTTAATATTTTGTTTGATTCTTTGCGATCAAAGTAACTTTAAAAGTGGAGTAAGAAATACTATTCTTCCTATTGATAGTGTAATAGTGGCTTCTAATCTCCACAGCCAACCTCTTGCTAAGCCTATTCGTACACACATACATGCATAAGCTAATTTTCTGGATATAATACTTAGATAATTACAAACAAGTGCTACAGTATTTTTTTCGTATCAACAGATTGTCTCTTTTCCTAAAAAGCGAAACAACATAATATAACAAACCCACACTCGGATTAAGAACTTGATAATATATATATATAATATATGGGAAGGCGTTGTACCTGTGAACACTTTTAGAGTCTTCGAAATTTTGGTGCTAATATTCAGCACTTTTCTCCCAATTTTTGTTGTATATTTGAAGTGCCATCTCTGCTATCAGATAGGATGATTTTTAAACGTGTTACATAATTGCAGTATATTTTATAGGATATAATAAGAAAACATCCGTTTTGTTCACAGGTTACATTATGGTCATGTACCATTGAACAGACCCTCTTGTACCTTTGAACAAATTGATAATTACAATGTTTCTGAGGCAATAATATAAGAAAAAAGCCACAAATATTAATAGTTATAAGTTGTAATAAAAGGTTTAGCTGTAAAAAGCTCCCCAGAATTGAAATTTTATTAATTAAATTAAAAATTGAAGAGAAGTTCTAACATAAACTTGTGAAGAATAATGTTGAGCATATACAACATAACCTCATATGTTATACAATAAGCGAATATTTAGAAACTACTTAAAATTATAATTAATAACTTTATATCCTAACCTAACCTATATAAAATATATCAATTGTTTTAACTACTTACATTGTGTAGCTTTAAACAGTATTATTTGTCGTTCAAAAGTACACGATGCATTAATGTTCATAGGTACAAGAGGGCCACCATTACGAAAAAAAGTTCTTCACTAGCTTAAATATTGAACAGAAGTTAAAACTAAAAATATTACTGTATTCACCAATGATTCTACCCGAAGTTTGGACAAATAAGCGAAAGTTGCGAAAACCGAAGAGCACAAAACTCAAAAGGTAACTACAAAAAATCTTCGTTTTTGGGGTGAAAAAATTAAAAGGAACATTACTCGGCACAACACTCAGTAAACAACAGCCAAACGCATTTGTAGTGCTTTTTTTCATTTACTCTTTCAAACGAATTTTAATCACTGTACCTAGATAGCTCTGAATTCGAGAAAAGGACAGGTGTTCAAAGGTATATTGTTTCAAAGGTACAACACCTTCCCCTACATATATATACCTGTATATTGAAAACTGGTTTTCCATTGGGCAAACTAGCAAATTTTTATAAATATAAGCGATGGTTTGGTTCCACCACATCCTTCTTTAACAAAAGAAAAGAAAAAAGAAGAAAAGGAACGTACATAGTTTATCATTTGATTGCTGTTACAAGTTTGTGTTGTCTATAGTTAACGGTTACCACATTGTAAAAAACACTTTACACTAAATGGCAATCAGTTACCATACATACTTTTTTTTTATTTGGTAAGCTAGTGATTACCGCCAAGGTTGACAACACTTCCGCTCCTCTAAGGACGAAACCCGAAGATGCACGAAGTACGAACAACGGTATTTGCACGTAGAATGCTCGTGAGCGTTCACGAGGTGAGTTTCCACTATCTGCTCGCCGTGGCCAGGGCTGCTGTAGACGAAGCAATGTGATCACATAACGATCATGTTTCCGTAAGCGTCGCAATCTTAAAAATAATGTTGGGAGTGTGACGGCCATGAGGGGTTATTTAATGGACATCTGTGTAATCTTGGATGTATCTTACTTATTCAATCATCCTTACAGATGTTGGAAATGTTGGTACACTTCTGTTCTTTGGGGGAGGTATTTCATTTGTTCACCACAGTTATATGAAACATTGATCCGAACCAAATGAGTTGTCACTGGGAATCAAAATGAAGCCTTGTACTGAAGGCGAAAACGCTAGTCATTTCGCCATAAGGAAGCACTGAACTACGATTCTGCCACACTGGGCTACAGACAGACTATTTAACTGGCACATCATCTTAATTTCAAAGTTTTGAAGATATTAGAGTTATATATTTGTTATATACATCCACCATTAACAGTCACACGAAGATTGAATTGGGTGGTTAGGCTAATACAGGCTATAGTCTCTCCTGAGCATTCTTGTATCTTTATTGATCCTTCCGTAACTACTTGGATGTCATATGATAACGCTAAACATAAATTAATTTTCACTAATAGTGACTATTGGCACGAATTAATATAAATATAGAGGAGACAGATGTTAAATCCTAGGAATTTCAAGTGACATGGTGTATAGTTATGATTAAACATGAAAATCATATTGTAATTCATTTGAAAATTTTCCTGTTCCTCATTTCTTTATCCCTATTCTCAAAGTGGTTGGATATTTATATTGCAATGCTTCAATATAAATAACGCTTCAAGTAATACAAGTATTATCAGTATTGTGAATAGGTGTAAAGGTTATTCGCTACAGGGTGTAATTCTCAGATATGTTTTCAATAGAGTTTTCAGATATACCCTGATTTCAAGAATAATCCAAAGTAGCCAGGAGGTAAACCTTGGTAATAATGGACATCCAATGCTTCGGAGGGAAGGCAGAAGTGTTAGAAACCGGCAATTCCTTGTTTCTTTGTGTTCGCAATAACGTGATATGTATTTCGTCACGGTATATTTCACATTTTCTTCACTTATAAGCGTGAAAGAAAACATCACACTATGCGTTTTCCCGATTACGAGAGACCATGCTGCTGACGATCCTTAACACTTCCGACATCGCGCTGAAGGATTCCATGTTCATTTCTATCAAGGCTTATCGTTTGCCTACTTTGGACCAATCATAAAGTCAGATCATATCTCAAAATTCGGTTGATGGTATGTCTGGGAATTTCACCCTGCAGGGAATAATCCGTACACCCATTGAACATTAATGAAATATGCATTTTTGGATTGCGTAAGCGTGATTTCCTTTGCGCTGATAAGGACCGCCATCCACAGTCTCTTGAATCTATATATATATCGAGAGAGAGAGTAAATGGATAGATATAACTCTCTTAGGAAACTACAAGGTAGACAAAAGCAATTTTTAAATGGACACCACAAATGACAAGTATGACAAGTAAAGATCTATACAGCATCCTGATACAAGGTGGTGTGACTTCCCAACGTTTTGGTAAATTCTGTATACTGGATAAGGCACCTTCATTGTTGAGCTGTCTAACCACTCGGGTCACCTCACTGGAAGCCTCGCCAATTGTATCAAAACGTTTTTGATGGAGTGGTTCCTTCAATTTGGGAAACAAAATCAAAGTTTGGTGGGCTCAAATCAGGGCTATATGGTGGGTGGGGAAGTATTCTTCTGCGATTCTTTTACGGCATGCTTTCTGCTCTTCACTAAGATCGTGCAGAACCCATCTGGCAGCAATTTTTTTCATCTTTAACTTTTCAGTTATGATTCTGCAAGCTGAAGTGACAGACATCTTTACCTCATATGCAATTTTCTCACATGTTTTTTGTCGATCCTCTCTCAAAATGTCATTCACAATAATCTCAGAGGTGTATTCTGTTGCAATTGTTGGTCTTCCACTTCTTGGTTTGTCCGCAGTGATTACACGACCTTCACGGAACGAGCTGACCACATGATACAGTGCTACGATGCACTGTACCATACCACAAATTTTTTGCAAAGCATTGCAAATTTGAGTTGGATTCTTTCCACGTAGTTTCGATTTTGATATAGGAACGCTGGTCACTATGGGTTATCTGAACTGAATCGGGTTCATCTTCCATTTTAACACTGAATTTCTCACAACACAGACACAACTGTCAAGCCCAAACTCTGACTCACAACTGACATAAAATTGATCACACCACTCAAACGGTCGTGCATGCGCCGTGTGCAAGACTTTTGAAATGATTCTTGTAGATGGTTGTCAAAAACTATTGGAAGGACCTTAATCCAGCAATGGATCAACAATTGTTGATAATGGTATGTATGTGTTTTAAGCATAAATAATTCTCACCACTACATTAATGTGACTCCAGTTCTCATTCTTGATATCTAAGTATTTGAGATTAAAAAATAAATGCTTATTCTTTGTTCTGAGAGATTATATGTTTAACCCTGTAGCTGTATGAATTTCTAAAAACAATGATAGTTAAACTAAAATTTAGTGTCCCTGAGTATAACTGGGTAAAATTTACTGTTATGTCTGGGTATAAGAAACGGTTCTGCGAATTGGAAATATTTTAACAACCAGTTCTAGTGAACCCGTGCAAACCGGCTGACTAGCCCCACTGAGTATATCCCCTCGTGTTGGACTGTCTACAGCCACCTTCCTACCACTTCCTCGATTCCATGTGTTGTCTTTCGAGATAAAGAAGTCAGTCACTGATGTTTGCATCTTCTGGTTAGCAAAGCATCGTGATTTCCGAAGTGGATCATGGGCCAAAATAGGAAATAATCCAAAGGGTCAAGGTCGGGATTGTATATATAGTGTGGTGTCAGTTTTGTGTTATATTGTTGCTATAGGACGCACTTTCGGTTCCCCCAATGCACAATATTTTTGGCATAGCGCAGAATACATCTGCTCCAACTGTTCAGATTAAAAGTTGGTACTGATGGTACGATTGTTAGAAGCAAACTCGAAGTGAATTAGCCCCTCGTAGTTCCACCACACACAGAACTGACTTCATGCTCGAAACGGCCCTGTTTGATAACCAGTTCTGGAAGTTGGCCCTTGCTCAACCACTGTTTTTGAACATTCAGGTTTCGGAAAAACACTCACTTTTCATCGCATGTGATAATTGTTTCAAAAAACGCACATCACATGGATTTGTAGAAGTTGTCGGAACATGACATTCCCGAGCTGGGATCAACTCATGTGACACCATGCTGCAGCTCCTGATAGTTTTCCCGAATTCGTGAAGGTGACGCACTACAGTGGACTGGGACTGCCGAGTTTATTTCAAAATCGAGTTTTATGCTGGTGGATAGATTTCTTTTACTAGCGTGTTGTATGAACTCCGAATCCGTTACTTTGGGACGGCTGATTTTCGACATTTTTACATGCACGAAATTTCTGGAACCAACGAGTTGTTGGCACCTTTTCATTTCGTGTGACAAATGTTTTGGATTGCTGCCGAATTGTTATATCTGAATTCGAACTCATACTCCAACTGTTGATGTATCAGACGTTGTTAAGCACCCATTGTCACTGTCACTAAAAAACTGACTGAAGACATTGACGGAGTAGCGGCCTCCGTGTTAAATGGTCCGCTTGCCACACTACTTATGGTTGATCACGGCGTATATACGCGCATGCTGTTTGGTTTGTGGAAATATTGCAAGACTTGTGATTTATCTTTGTATTTGATCTCTGCTTCAATTTCAATGTCAGTGTTTCTAACATCAGCGTATTCATTCAAATGCAGTTATCTGTCTGTGTTCTGTAGAATTAGTTTCTGTACCCTTTGAAAACATACAAAATTTTGCATCTTTTCCTTATCTAAACGATGGAAGGTGCTAAGCACCTACGCTTTTCATATACATACAAATACGGAAACAGTAGCCTACCGCCTCTATGCTAAAGAAAACTACTTTTTGATCTATCTGATTCTGCAGCAAGTGTAGAGTTAGTATACGATAAAGAACATTATTTGCACTAGAAGTCTTGAGTTTATTTTTAGGAGTTTCGTGTTCTCTAATTTCAGGAAGAGATGAACTTACACTTAGAACATGGGACTACATGTGCTCCAAACGGCAATTGCAGTTGGAACCACGCATACCAAAATTCACGCTATCTCTCAGGAATTCGAAACAACCTTATGATAGTCCGTCTCCTTGTTCAGAAACAATGTATCCAAAGATTTCTTTTTACACATGGAATTAAAAGTAAATTCCTATAATTAAGCCAAATTTTATTTCCAAATGTTTGTACATTGCCATTATTAAATGTTTTCTTTTTCTTTCCAATATTTGTCTTTTAAAATGTTACAAAAAAATAAAGAAAGAAGAAATATACACATACAAATATATCAAATTTCAAAATGATATACATCATATTACACATTTTCTTATTTTTAATTAAAAAAAAAAAAAAAAAAAAAAAAGAATTGGCCTTTCTTACTTAAATTGTTGGTTGTGACTCACACAGATGACACATAACTAAAAGTGTAGCATTCAAAGATAGAAAATGTTCAGTATACACAAATTTCATAGTTCCTTTTTTCTTCTCAACCTGTGAGTTATTCATATTAACTTTGGAAAAAAAAAATAAGAATTACATTAATTTATTACATTGTCTAGTGTCCTTGTAATAATTGCAGCATTCCGTCTTTGATCAGTTTCAAATCTGTTAAGTCTTCCTGAACAGTCTTCACTAGGGAAGCCATTCCAATTTGTTCTGAGGCAAGGAACTGTAAAAGAAAAACATATAGCTTAATAGGCTTTCAGAATCTAGGATTATCAAGATTACTATTCTAATAATAAATACGTAACTTATTTTTATTAAAGTGTCATTCTAAATCTGCAACAGCAATTGCAATCAAATCTGCATTATACATAAATCTTGACCGTTCAACTGGTAGGGATTTTAACCCCAACCTCACACTGGTTCATTTGATTTGATTTGAATTTAGTGTCTTTTTCAGTGGTGGGACTATATACGACGTTAATCTATAGCTTAACGTGGGATTCGAACTACATGAGCTTCCGCTGGGAATCGAACCCGGATCTCTCATGTCAAAGGCACGTACGCTACCGCTTAGCCACAAGGGAGCTTCTCGCACTGGTCGAGAGGTTACTCTTCCAATTCAACTACCAGTAACATAAGTAGTTTTTTTTTGTGTGTGTGTGTGTGTGTGTGTGTGCTTTCTTCAAACACTTATTCATTAATCATCTACTGACCATTTGTAGAAGTAATCAAACAATAGTGGACAAATTTTGTTAAGGAAGCTATGAGATGATGGACATACGATTATTTGGTATGCAAGAAATACCGAAAGAACAGAACAACGATAGCACAGGAACCCGACTGTTGCACTGGGTGAGACAACAAATATGTATATGATTTACATTTCATTCACTTAACTTAGTATTCTTTCAGAAAAAAAAACAAGAGAGGTCTACTCCCACTTCCACATTCTTAAGATTGCATTAGGCTCTTTACTTCTTAATAAAGTCATATCCACGTATCGGATTCTAGTCTTCCGAGTTGATTGATATAGGAAAGCCCAGTGCTTTCGAGAGGAGTGTGATATCGGCATTCGTAGGAGATTGTCTGAGGGAATGGCTCACTGAATATTCCCCAAGACATTTCTTTTGTGAAAAGTACAAGTACATATTGACGAGGATAAGTTGACTAAGTTTTGAATTGGTAGAGAATGCTTCCATGTGTTTCACTATTAAGTTTACGAGAATTTCCACGCTTTGGCTTCGTCTCAAGAATGACGGGAATAGTGAACATACTTGGGAAGCCTTGGCTAAGTATTGGACCAGAGCCCTCCGTAACAGTTGTCAGTTTAAGCCACTGGGAGAAGAGAAGCAGATTAACCTGAAGGACCAGTGCAACATCAAAGTACTGTCCTGTTTCCCTTTTTCTTAGTTATATCTTATGAAATGACTATCAAATTACTTTTCCCTCTTAGCCCATCTACCATTATGTCTGTATTACCTTTGTAATTGTTGATTTTCTATAAAAGCAACCTAGGTTTAATCTCAGTACTTCAAAATCCTAGTCCAACTGTGTTAGCCAACATACCCGTTTATCTTTACTTATAGTATAAACTGAGCTTAACGTTAACATCAGTTGCTTGCACAGTGCGAAATCGAGATTCTAATTCCCGCATTTTTTTTTTTTTTTTTTTTTTTTGTTTTATTTCATTATTCTTAATATGGCTGTCAACATACAGAAATTAGGTTGTGTACATTCATTTCTATCTTTCAAATATTTTTAAAACGCAAAGTCGTTTCAGGTTTTTGCTAATGAATCTGGCACGCCACCAGAGTTGAGCTCGATATACAAGATCTGTCTGTTATCCATCGCCTTGCATCTCAGTTTCCATTGAAGAAGAGTGTGTTGAAGCACAATTTAATCAAGTTTGTTCCATTCGTCTTACGAAACTTTCTACAGATCGTTGAATATGCGCGCTGTCGATGGTTCAAAGCTCGATTCAACAACGGGAACCAACAAACATTCATGGGAAATCCATCAGAGGACTTCACGGGAATGTCTGTAAAGCGGAATGCACGAATTTCCGCTTTACGTGCCACTACGTCACCGTTCACTTCCTCTTAAGAATTAAAATTGTCCTGCGAATTAAAATTGAAATGTGTCCCACATAGGAATGAAATATCATGGTGGTACATTGGCTCCAAAATGTTCATCTGGTAATAAGCTTTAAAAAAAAGTACTTAGAACTACCTCTGGACCCACAGAAACGACAGAAGATGGTCTTTGTTTTCCGATATACATCCATGTCTCGTCCAGAGTACTATAAACGACTACCTGTCCAATGTACGATGGCATTTGTACAACTTTCGATTGTTCGTCGACTTCTCCATTACATGTAACGGGCGGAGCATATAAACTCAAGCCTTATGATTTTTTGCTGAGATTCTTTAGAAAAAGAAAAAAATAATTCGGCTCCGTTATTTCTTAAAAGTCGTTATAACTTTGTTAAGCTAGTCGTAAACACACTTGTTGGAAGAAATAAGAATATGAAGTGCTCAAGACATATCAGATGACTCAAGAGCCTCTAGACACACATGCACACAAGAATGCATCTCGTAACAAACATTTATTGTAATGATTATCAATAACATTATACAAATATATTTAAACGCAATACCTGTTTAATATCTTCTTGCACTGCCTCGTCCATTGCGTATCTTTCTAAGTTCCTTGGAGCTGTCTTTGTACTTTGCATTCGAACTTGGGACAGCAGCTCAACTAGTCGACCCTGTAAACGAAAAGAGGACAAATTAATTTTAATAGCTCTCCTTTGAAAGATCTGGGCCCTTAACCTGCATATATAAAAATTAAAAAGAAAGAAAGAAAAAATTAGAGATTATTGCTGAGGAACGTTAAGTTTACTAGCAATTGTCTCGCACACAGTAGTGGAACCTCAATTCCTCTCCCAATACAAATACTTTTCAAGGCCCCTCAAATGACTGCATATCCAAGAAAATAAAACTTTCGTTGTTAAACTTTTTCAGATGTCTCGTTTTCAGCTTTTCATGTTGAAAATTATTATTATTATTATCTTTATTATTATATTATTATTATTATTATTATTATTATTATTATTAATACACACAAAAATTCCTTCGCAAAATATGTTTAATCCAATTGGACCTCCTACGAAGGATGCTGGCTAAAAGCGTCTTCTTCTCTTCTATTCGTTTTAAAACATCTTCGTTTGTTACTCTCTCTGTCCCTTTTATCTTGTATTTATTAGATTAAATATTGATTGTTCACTTATGTAAAACATGAAAACTAAGATCATGTTCGCTTTTTAACAAAAATCAAAACTCAACTGATAAACTTATCAGATGTACGAAAATGAAATGAAATGAAAATTTTTGAATTTTACGTCCCACGCCTATGCCGGTTAGGCTAAAGGAAACGGTGATGATGAGAGATGAGTGAAATGGTGGAATGAAGAAAGTGGAAGGAAACGGGAGAACCCCGAGAAAACCCACGAGCACGGTGTTTGTCCACCACAAAGTTCACTTGGCGGGGGCTGGGATCGAACCCGGGACCCCAAGCACTAGAGGTGAACGCTCTACCACTGAGCCACCGCGCTCCCCTCAGATGTACGAGTAACTACGAATACGAATACAATATATCAGTACGTTGTGATTTGTCTTTCCAAACTTTTCTCCTTCCTTTAATTGTACTATTGTCAGTAGTGGCCTGTCTACTTCTCTTACAGAAATTTATAATTTTTAACCTGTAACTTTTCAACTACAAAAATTTCAATTCACTTTTGATTAAAAGCTCGAAAATTATACTCTGGACCAAGTTGCATCCACTGTATTAACAATTTGAGTGATTCCGTTAAAAAAGGACTTCCTTATATTTATTTACATAAAATATTTACATCCCGCAGTATCACAAATATCAACAAACTCACCTTGAATTGAGTTGGAATATTTAACTGTGCCTGCAGATTTTCTAACTGCGAACGTAACATTTCCTCTTCTGGTTGCATAGTAAGACCAGCTTTTCTACAGATTTCTTGCTTTACAAGCACCTGGGACAAAAATGAAATAATTAAAAATCAAGCAATATATGTAAATAATTACAGTATTTATACGAATGTGTATGTTATTTATATTATTTTTAAATCCTAAAACTAAAAGGATGTAAAACGACAAGAAGTGACCATACTTTATCTACATTTTAGACGGTAACAACAGTGAATCGGCAGTAACAAGAATACATATGTTAGAGTACAAAATTGGTAAGTATGAATTTAAGGTGTACGGTGTTGTATGATGCATCAGTAATGCAGTGACACTGGAAATAAATATTGTGCACAAGTTTTACTGATTGAACTATAGGGTACATATCCATAAGGAACACAAAACTACCTTTGTGCCTCAGGGTTTTATCTGTTTATCGTACCATTTCGATCCTCGCGGAGATCTTGTTCATCAACAATTTTTACCGCGTTGCTGGAAAGATATTTTCTGCGCGTATGTTTAGTGTATTTTCCTATAAAATACAAGTATATTTCAGTATTCTGCAAAATCTTGATTCTTCACTATTTTAACAATTCCTAGGTTCTAATGTTAGCCCATTACCTAATTTAACAGAATATTTTGGTCCTAATTAACGGACTTATTATATACAAGTCCATAAAAGTATCTTTAAAATAATTAACTTGGTTCTGTCTATTAAAGTTAATATGTCATTATAAATTGTCCTTATAAGAGACAAAAACACTATCATCTAATAAACAATTTACTGTAAGTTGAATATATACATGTTATATTTATTTATAAATTTTCTTTTCAAAAATGATTTCTTTCATTTTTTGCGTTGTTCCATATACTAAGTTGCAAGGTTAAGCAACTGACTATCCAACTCAGTGTCATGACACTGTGAGCAAATCCGAGCTATAATAGTTACGAGGAGAGTGTCTCGAAACATCCTTTAGTAGTAACATGTGAAAAACATGTACTGTTGGAAAATAACAGTAAATTTTGCAAGGTATTGACTTTTTCTTTATATCGTGATTATGTTGTCCCATCTATGACCTAGGTTCCCCTATATAAATTGAGTTGAGGTCTTCAGTCCTAATGAAAAACTATTCAAAAATGTTCCTTTCCGCGTTGCTGAAACATGGATATAAAGAACTCCTTCTTTCTATGTTGTGTCATGTTTTCTGTAAATATCTAGACAAACCCGAAGTCGAGGGGTTCTTAGCTTCTAGGGTCTCGAATATGTTCTTCAATTGTAGTGGAAATACTTCTCTTTCCCATTCCTATATAGGACTCAGTATACTCACAAGCAATAACGTACATTCCTGGAGAAACTAATTCATTCCTGAAATAATTTTTGAATGCTCACAAAAAGCTTTCAAAACTTGTGTACAATTTTATCGCAAAATTGATTCTCAATTCGTCAAGGAATGCATACCTTATCGGTTTTCCGATTATTTACAAATTTATTTGTTGTGAACCACCCATGCAGATCTTTTCCGTTTTCTAGTGAATCAACACCACACTTCTTTTCTAAATCAAACAGTATTTTAAGGTGCTTGATATTTTTCCTTCCGCAGAATATCGGAAAGCTATTAGAAATTTTTTCCAAATTTTCGCCTTTATGAGGTAGAAGTGTGCCAATTCTTTGTATACATATAAAATAATACGGCTTTTATCCTAAAGGTTGAAATGCAGAATTTGTTGTTGTTTCGGTAAATGTGGATGTCTAGAAAATTAAAGATTGTTGACGAATGTTTTCCACAGTAAATTTTAAACTTTCGTAGATGCTGTTAAATTCAATAATAAGATCTGAAAATGTGTTTTTATCTTTGTAAATAATTATTGTCTTCGCAGAGAAAATACCTGATAAATTTGAGTTTTTCTTTGCTTAGGACAGGGGCTTTCAAACTGTGCGGCGCGCCACCCTGGGGTGGCGCCGAAGATTGTCAGGGGCGGCGCGAGTACCTTTAAAAGAAAGACCCTACAAAGCAGGGTTGGCAAAAAACATGCTTTTTATTGAAAAAAGAACTTTTTTTTTTTGTTTAAACCAGGTTTTTTGGTTTAAATAATTTGCTCCATATATTCATATCATATATGGACAGAAATAAGTTTGTTTCGCCTTGATGTTATTATGCAACAACCGGGTTATGTTGGAAGGGGTCAAATAAGCTTAAAGCGGAATAAAAACAGCTTCTCGAGTTACATCCGAGAGAAACTGTCCTCCATTTGAACTCGGAACCAGGACTAATTGGCCACAAATGCGATACATCTGCCGACTCACTCACGAAGGAATCCTGATAAAAATAAATTGTACTGATCTTTACATGCTTCTTAATATAACTGTCAAGAGTCATTTCAGGACAAAAAGATAAACAATTGCACACGTGAAACCATTATACAGAATTACATATGAACAATTTCAAAGTACTACGGAGTACAAAAGAACTAATTTAGTTCAAGTTAGTTAACAACGACTTTCATTAGTCCAAATTAAAGAAATACAACGACTTAATTTGCATAACAGTAAGAAATAAATAAATAATAAGTGATTAAAGATACAAATTATTTGAGTCCACTTTGGCTCAGACTCATTTATACATAAATAGATATCAAAGATACTTCTCATTTCACTAAATGCCTCTCGTGAGGTCTGTATGAACCCCCCCCCCCCCCCACACACACACAAAAGTACGGCATTTCGATGTATTTTATCAATAGTAAACATTGAAACGAAACAATATTTAGAATTTTTCTTTGATTGCAATTACATAACAATAATAATAACTACAAAAAAATCAGAAAACAAACATTTATAAACTTATAAAAAAAATTGCTTTTGTAATAGAATCTTCTTGAGTAATGAATGGGGAATTTAGGTCTGAATATAATACAAATAATATACGGGAGTGAAACGTGATAACCCACAAATGTGTGTCCATCAAGATTTTACAAACACACTTTTACGAACATTTTTCGTTTTTTGGTTTAAACCACCTTGGTTTAAACCAGCCAACCCTGCTACAAGGGAACATATTTATAATGCAACACCATACTTAAGTGTGCACTAGGGCGGGGCAAAATAATAATAATTGATGCAAATTTAATGAAGATCGCTGCTCTTGCATGTGCTAAGCACACTTTCAGTATGATTTCTAAAAAAAATGCGGAGATTGTGTCATCAATCCAGTTCGGGGCGGCAGCAAGTCCTGGACACACCGAAACCTGGAAGGACCTGCACGGCCACTACAGAAAATAATTGTCAGGATGGTGGATGATATGATTAAAGTGAACCGGTGTATCACCATCAATGAAGTAGAGGAGGGCTTTGGAAGCAATGCTGAGATCATAGAAGCTGTTCAACGCTTCTTCCGTATACAGAGCCCTGAATTTTTCCTGGAAGGGTTTTTGAAGCTTATAGACCGGAATGACGAATGTCTCAATGTACGTGATACTTATGTAGAAAAATACAGGTAGTCTGATCTTGAATGTCACATGCTATTTTTGGTCTTGCATCTCTACCTCTGTCCACAGTCGAATAGGGAAACTTATTTTTGGACTCCTCCTGGTGTATATGTACTAGTAGTTTTAAATCGGAAAACTGCCTGCACAGTTTAACATCTTATAGAGCAGGCAGTGACATCTGTTAGCGTTACTATCATCAGGAGTAGTATCACATATTAATGTCTATGGAGTGATAAAATATGCTTATATTTTGCAGATGAAAATTCATAGCAACGGCCTTAGTTAAAAATTACATCTAATAATTACAAATGCTGATTTTACAAATAGTCGTACCTCTTCACTACATTATTTAAAAGTACAGCATCTCCTAAAACAAACAAACAAACAAACAAAAAAACCCGTAATACTAGTTATTTACTCATGAACACTGAACAAACTATGAACGAGGTAGCGATGAGAATGGAAGTTTTGTATTTACCAATTCGTTCTGTGGATTTAAAAATGTCGTGTTTACCTGCAATATTCTATGCTCCAGCTCTACAAATCTTCTTCTGTATTCAGCTATCTTGGCAACAGATACAGAGTGCCTTCTCTGCAGCTCTGTTATATCTTGGGCTACTTTATCGAGGAAAGCTTGATGAAGCTGAGTTTCTTGTTCCTGACATTTCATCCTCCAACGCACTTCTTTGAATCCAACCATAGGTACTGGTATTAACTTCTCTGGGTTGGGATTATCTAGTTGAGCTTGTTTCCATAATCTTGAATCAATACCTACAGCAATAAGAATTCATTAAGAAACTAATATATTTAAGGATTGCTACAAATTTTGCTAATTAAATGTCCTGATTTTCCAGGGCTACTTTCAAAATTTCTCATCGACAAGCAGAGATTTATACTTAGTATTATATTAGTGGTGAATAGTCACGCACATCAATTTTTTTTAACACTTACCTGACAGAAAATACCTCACGCAGACACTTTTTATTGCTAATGAAGAAGAACGTATGTAACAGTACTGAATTACGAAGATAACTCTAGAAGGATCATCCTTGGATTTTATTTAATTCGAGTATTCAGACAAAGCTATCAGCTACTAATCGGCTTGACGGAAATCGCTGTAATTGATTGGTACAGATATCAATTCCAGACGTAGTGACAGTGGCTTTACAGTTTTCAGCACTGTGTTACTTCACAAGATAATTTAGCTGTCCCCGCTGGTCTAATGGCTAGTGCGCTTTTAGTGCACGGTATCTCGAGTTCAATTCCCGGTAGGAGCCCTGAAATTTGAATGCATTACGCTGATTCATATTCTATTTAACACTGTAGGCCCACGTCTCATATAGCCTCGGTGCTGACAAGAAACACTGCAACTCTAACCAACCAATCAAACCTTAAATTGATTCTTGGTCTACTTGTACTTTGAGACACTCACTTGGTTTACAGTTTTTAACACTTTATTCTAATCTTGCTGACATTGTAAAAATATGTGATAACAACGATGTTATGAAATTTAATGATATCTTAGGGTAACAAGTATACTCAGACTGAAAGATACCATGATAAATCTAAAATGTATTAAGTTTGTTCCGTGTGACGATTCCTTCTGACATGCGGAGAGTTGCCAATCTACCATTCTACCTCAGTGATATAAATGCCACAAACCTCTTCTAACTCAACCAATTTTTCTCTGCTTCATCGCGTGCAACTCATTATGCCTGATGATTCTGTTTAGGCACCGAAAAATTGACTAAAGAAAATTTTGGAAAAAGAGTGTACAAAAAGTACGGAAGATACGTAGTACACAGCTTTGCATCGATTTTTCAGTAATCTTTTAATGATATAGAGCCAAAACTGAATGATGGATAAAAAATATGTGAATCGATATTACATCTGGCGAGGCGAATATGAATTTAGAAAACGACAAAAGAATGCACGAATGTTGTAATATTTATTACTGTGGAAAATTTATGGATTCATTCACTTCGAACACTTGTGTTAAGATACCTTGATATCTTTCAATATCAAAATTTAACCATAATGAAACTATGGAATCAACAGTACACAGCGAGTGATTTGCAACATTTTATAACATGAGTGCTCCAGGCCAAATGTGAGAAAAATAGATGAGAGTTAAGAAATGGAATAAAGCTAAAAGTTGCGGTTTATCTGTGCTCTTGGTAATAAACTTAATAATGTGTCAAAAGCAGTTTACGAGATAACTGAATAGCATTTTGAATATAAAATATATGTGCATGAAGAATTAGAAGCATGCAGATACGACAAGAGATTTTAAGTAAGATTATGACTGTGCTTTCATGAAGAATTGAGTTTATATTCGTCCGTTCCGAGTTCAAAGTTTCTTCTCAACACTGAAGACATGAAAAGTGACTCTACCGCTGAATGCAGGAGCACAAGAACTACCATTGGGAATTGAACCTGGGCTTCCCGTACCGAAGGTGAGAACCCTAACTCACGCAGAAGCCCAATTGTTATTCAAAACTGAGTTAATAGTCAGGGCCATCTATCAACACAGTACTTTCTACTTAAATTAAACTGTTTCATAGACTGCAGCTTTCATAATTACTTAATGTACGTTTGCAGTGCGAATTTCCAAGCCACCGAAGAAGACAAGAGGTTTTGTTGAAACCATTTGGGATTTTTCAAATTGTGATGTATTTAATGGTAAGTCATTGCCAAATATTAAATACCATTTTTATACCTTGCGTGCAGGAGAGCTTGTGAACTAATGTACAAAGAGTTTACTATGTTTGGCTTTAAACTTTTATTTTCAATTACAAATTTTCATTCACTTTCAATTTATCTTTCCGCTTAGGAAAAGGTAAAACAATACAGCAAACAAGATTCAACTCATAAAACGTATTTGGTTAAAAGAATGCACGAGGAAAACAGCTACTGAAACTATCAATAATATTCTGCATTCTGATCAGACATCCTAACAATGTTTAGTGTTCATGGCTTAATTTTATTGTTTTTAATTTCTTTCCGCCATTCGGAAAAATGAAATGAAATGAAATCTTTACATACTACAGTTATGCCGTGTGGGCTAAAGAAGGCGGTGATGTTAGAAATGAATAAAGTGGGAGGAAGCGGGAGAACCTTGAGAAAACCCATGTACACGGTGTTTGTCCACCACAAAGCCCACTTGGCGCGAGCTGGGATCTAACCAGGGACCCCATGCACCACAGACTGTACTGTACTTTACTATTGAGCCACCGCGACCCCTTTCTGCCTTTCGGATGTAATACTCTTATTGAAAGGTGGTTTCCTTCTATTGCATACCACATCCAAAATAAACTTCCTGAAAAGAAATAGAACGAAATAGGAAGAGACAGATGAATTTATCGCCACCACTACACACCGTTATAGATACTGATGAAGACATAAGGCTGATTAGCCATTTCATAAGTGTTTCCTTGCGCAATCTTTGAATCACGCTTATTTATTTTCTTTCTTGTTTTGTATTGTTCACATTTTCCTACATTTTCGTTTTTTGAAAGAAAATGAAATATCTAGTTTTACGATCAACGAAACTTTTAATTATACCCTTAAGGCTAAAGGAAACGGGTGATCAATGAAATTGAATGATCGCGAAATAATTGGTGGAACAAGTGTGTGGAAGGAAATAGGAGAAACCCAAGAAAATCCACGGACATGATGAAGTCCATCACAAATTTAGGTGGCCGGGTATCGAACAAAGGACCCCTCGCACACTGCAGGTGAGAGCTCTACTACTAAGCCACCTACTCCCCTGTTGTTTGTGGAGGGCCAGTGTGAAAGAATACCGGTACTCCCAAGTTATGTAAAAGCTGTTGGTATAATTACTACTAATTAATATATAAAATTGTAATTTAATGTTGGTAGAGCAAAGAATAGGACTTATAATTTTGAAATATATATATATCAGGGGCGTCATTTAGGGGGGGCAGGAGGGGGCAATTGCCCCCCCTCCAAGAGTTTGAGTAATATACTTTAATCAGTTGTATACTAATATACTACTACAAAACATGAAAGTCTTATGTCGGTGGCGCTCTTGCCCCCCCCCAAGCGAAGTCTGAAATGACGTCCCTGATATATATATATATATATATATATATATATATATATATACAGTGAAACCTCTACTAACGGACACCTCTATAAAGCGGACACCTCCCGTAACGGACATATTTTGTAATCCCCAAACATTGCAATAGGAAAAAACATATTGGCAAACCTCTCTAAAGCAGACACTCTCTAGTACAGACACGGACAGTGTTTTCTGTCTTTTATAGATATTATTTACCTCCGTATTACGGACACTTTCTCTAGAAACAAGTTAAAAAGTATAGTAAAAATTCATTTTTTCATATATGTATCACCAAGGAAGCAATGTGACATTTAGCTTCCTCAACTGTCTGTTCAGCAACCCAGATGAAGCGTCTCTGTTTAGCAACACTCTCATGTCCTTTGAATGCATCCCACTCCCACCCAAGCTATTTTGGACACAAAAGTGATTAACATTTGCCCGACGTTTGGGATGACATGTTATGCTACTGTCCTTTGGAATCTCTGACCAAGCAGAAGACAAGTTTGGTATTTTTTGCCCGTGGGTACGCATATTGTCTCAAAAAAGACACTTCTGGAGTGCAATTAATCCACAAATTAAAGCGACATACTGAAAACGTAGTAAGTAGTGATAAGTGTAAAGTACAGAGAACTATAGCATCTTATTTCAATGTTGTGCCTCGAACATAGAGTATTGGATGGCGGAGGATAATACAGGTATCGTAACATTTTGGTAATATTCGTAAATACACGATTCATACAAAAATATTTTTTTCTAATTACATATCACCTTGATTACTAATTTACGTAAGAAAATATTGAAACCTCTTTTAGGCGGACACCTCTCTATAGCGGACAGTTTTTGATTCCCCACGGCTGTCCGCTTAAGAGAGGTTTCACTGTATATATATATATATATATATATATTTAACACGGAGATTATGTTTACTCTGTAAGAAAAATGAAATGAAATCTTTGAATTTTACGTCCCACGATTATGCCGGTTAGGCTAAAGGAGACGGTGATGATGAGTAATGAATGAAATGGTGGAATGAAGAAAGCGGGAGGAAACGGGAGAACCCCGAGAAAACCCACGCACACGGTGTTTGTCCACCACAAAGTTCACTTGGTGGGGGCTGGGATCGAACCCGGGACCCTACTCTCTAAGAACTAAAGGTTGAATTTTCCTTTTTTACCCTTTGTTGTATATGTAAAAACATTTAAATTTAAAAAAATGGATAGGCTCGCTTTGAGTTACCACGTTGTTTTTATGCCGGGGTGAGGAGATGTAAGGAGTTATTACCCTTGGCGACAGCATGTTTGAAAACTACACTCCTTAAATTATTTTGATAATTACTGATATTAAGTTTTATTGTTACAGTAATTTAGATTGACACCCCTCCATATGTTCGAAAGTGTTTCTTGTGAACGGAACGGACTGGGAGACAAATATGCTAAGTTCCTTTTTATACTGCCTCGCTGACTACGACTGACATTTATCTATTCATTTTATCGTTGAAACATCAAAAAAAGACACAACATAGAATTTCTTAAAAAAATGAAGTTCTCAATTCCAGGAAACCTCAGAATACCCCGTATTAGGGCTTCAAAGTCGTTGAGAGCAGGCACAACCTAAACCCGAACATGGGATGATAATTATGGATGAGTGTAGCTTCTTTTCATTACGTAAGTTGAACCCTCAGGAACGGAACTGGCTACGGAGCTCCTCATTTCAATCCTCTAGATAAAGAGATCGGGTCTTCAAACGGATGAGGGTGTGATACCTTTGGAAACAGGGAGAACACTAAACTCCGTTACTTTTACAACGGAGAAGAGAATGATCCTGGGTCATCCAAAATTTGTGAACCATATGTTTTTAACAGGCCTGAAGATACTATTGTAGACGTTAGCGAAACTAACGTAAAGGGAAAGACTCCACATCAGAGAAGATCACTTATGACCTGAAGCTCTTTAACTGGGATCACGCTTGAGGAGTCTACTAGATATAACCCGTGCAGAATTAAGGCGGTAGATACTTTCCTGATAAGCTAACACGTAGTAAGATGGTGCGAATGACGAATATCGAATATTGTACCTACGGTGTTCTCACCCTTGCAGCACGTCTCAGCCTCGAAATGAAGTTCGAAATTACTAGTAGTATTCTTTGGGAAGTCAGCTATGTTAAATTATAAGTATAAACACTGTTTTGTGTTTAACATACGAGAATGAAATACACTGGATCATACAGTATTGTATAAAATTGTGAACTACATTGTTCAAAAAATAACTAGTAATATCTAAACTATAGCTCTCTTGATACTCATTAATACTGCTCAATCACAATAAAATTCGCACTTTTAACGTACAAAGCCCGAAGTGCTGTAATTTAAAGGAATTAAGTAGTAGACGGGTTGTAATGTGAGCGCCGTCCGTGTATGATGCATGTTAAATCATTAGGTCTTACTTGGAGTCGAAGTAAAAGCAAAAAGAAGTAAACTAGTAAAAATGGTAATGGGAATAAATATTTATCATCACTATCAACCACACAGGGGTTGCTCTCCGTCACACTGAGTTCCAATCGGTTACATTAAACAAAAATCCATATATAAAATGACCGGCAGTAGTTTGTCAAAGTACATTATTATTCATGAAAACTGGGGCAAAACAGCAAAAGGAGGGAACGGTCCTCACTATTGTCTTGATTGGTCTTATATTGGTCAGAATCCTCAGAAGCCTTGACAGATCTTTTCAAGAACCAGACGGAAAATCAAAAATAGAGTAACAAATTACACTGTTCTGGCCAAACCACGATCCCGAAATGCCTGAAAATTGATCATATTGTAGTTCAGACATTACAGATTCCCATGATATGGACCAAAGTTCAAACCCCGGCCCAAGATTATCGAAATTAATAATTTAATTACGAGTTTCTTCCTTGTTTCTGCCAACATTACTGTGCAATGTATTCTATTTATTCAATCTTTTTGCCAGAAATTAGGATTCAGAATCTTCACAGCTTCTCACAGGTATTTCTTTTTGGCCAAGAAAACTAACAGAAGGATTGAAGGATAATTAAACTTACGCTAAAGATCTCCCATCGAATTTACACGTACCATTTCCTGATCAAACTTACTATAGAATTAACCATGAGCCAGAGATTTGATCAGGAATTTAGTCATACAGAGATTGTGGGAAAATTAATTCCACGGTAGACGCTCAAACTCATGCATTCTGCCTTATAATTTTAAGAGATTATTTTATTTTATATAATAAAACTAAAGGCTTTTTCTTTCCTTTTCTGTGCTGTTTTGGTTCCTTATGACAAAAGGCCAAGAAAGCGGAAATTTACTTGGCCGAGATTATACCTTCGATTTCCGCCTATTCGCTTTACTTGTCTGAGAATTAAAAATCACTTCGGGAAACTCGCTAAAAAATGCTCCATTGTTACAATATCTATAATGCTGGGTTCAAGTACCATGACAACGACGTGCAAATGTATTACGTTACACCACACTGCTCACAAATAACGTGACCCAAAGGAAGCACGTAGTTCTGCATTTACAAATATTCTACCGTCATCTTTCTAACAAGACTGGCCTCCAGGAAGTGACATGGAACGAGAATAATTTGGAATTTTGATCCCATTTTACCGAAGGTTACCAGAACTTGGGAACCACCGTTTAATATAGTTTGAATCCCGTTGAGAAGTGTCAATTCCATTATTTTACATGCTGGCTGGAAGGACTACATTGACTAACTTTTCATATTCAGGTCAGGAAATGGAGACATTAACAATTTCAATATATTTTTTTTATTTATTTATTTTCTTTTAAATACATTCTTGAACCGTGTTACATTTCGTGTGTTGTGACGGTCCATGGATCAGTTTCCATGTCCTTATTACATGCCTATAACAGTGTGTAGAAGTGACGGTTTATTTTATTTATTTATTATTCCTCATTTTACCCTTATACTAAGAACTTGATTACTGCCATCTGTCTGAAAGAATTTCATGACAAATATACTGATAAATATCAACATACAGTATATTTTTATTCAAACATTACTTCAACCTCTTTAAATAATATCTGATCCAAGTATAGTGGTTAATTAATAGAGTGGAAAATATATCTCACCTGCTGGAGGATTATCCAAATATATTTTGAGCTGTTCCTTACTTGGAGAAACATGAGGATGACAATCTATGGCACCCATAGTCATCAACTGCTGTTTTTGTGGTGCATTTAAAACAAAATTTGAAATTTCAGTGGCTGGGATACGTCTTGTGATACCTTAAAAATAAAAATAATTAAAAAAAATAAAAAAAAAAATTTAGTAATGAAGTACGTATTATACATTTTTATGTATTTTTTATAAAAGCTTCTTCCTACGTGCTGTAGAGGCCCAACTTAAACCTACAAATGTCTTTTGAATAAACAGTTACCTATTGCACGATGTAATAACATGAAATTGTTTATCCCGCTTGTAGTAAAACAGCTATTTTTATTTTATTTAAACATACTGCCATATAACCTTTTGTAAGTTTTGAAATTATTTAAAATTAACTGGAAATAGAAATACAAAGCGTTCAAAAAGTCTCGATACACCTGAATTGTCACATATTCAAAGCAACGAGAAAATTATTTTACTCAAAATTTATTATATTTTAAGGCACAAAAGCACTATGTACAGGGCGTAGCACATACACACACATTTTCACAGCAAATGTTGGACATGTCCCCCATGAACCTCCAAACATGCTTGCACATGTTTCTTCTTGTTCTCAAATACTCTCACAAGTTGTTCATGTGGAATGCTATGAGCAAAATCTCGAATAGCTGTTTCGAGTTCTTGTAGCGTGTGGGGGTTCCCTTTATAAACAGAATTCTTTGCATAACCCCAGAAGTAAAAATCCGGAAAAGACAAGTCAGGAGACCGGGGTGGCCACAATCCTTTTGAAATTATTCGATCTTCAAAAACCTCTTGCAGTAACCTCATGGTTGGGCGAGCTGTATGTGCTGTAGCGCCATCTTGTTGTATCCAAGCCTTACGAATTTCGTCTTCCGTTAGTTCTCCCATGAACTAGTGAATAATTTCACAATAACGAGTTGAATCTATTGTTTGTCTGAAAAATATGGGGCCGACTATTCTTCTTCTGGATATTTCAATCCACATCCCTACCTTCTGGTCATGCAGAGGAACTTCATGTGGATTTTCTGCACACCACAAACGTGAGTTCTGGGCATTGACGTAATCTGATAAATGGAACCAGGCCTCATCAGTAAAAAAAAACCTTATCCAAAACATCGTCAGACTTGTCCATAACAAAACGTGAAAACCATTCACAATACTGCACTCGTTTTACACTGTCGGGAGGAAGTAACTGCTGCACCGCTCTCACCTTATACATACTTCAGATGCAGTTTCTTACGAACCGCCTTTTGTGCCGTACCAACACTTATAGCTTCTTCCTGGGCAAGTTTTTGAAGTGGTTTATAGGGGCTATGTTGCATTGCATCCGATATGTGTAGCATTTTTTTTTTTTCATCGAGCACTGACGATCTACCACTTCGATCATAGTCCATTACCGTTCCAATGTCTCTAAATTTATCGATCAGTGCCCTTACAGTGTGACGATTCGGAACAGGTGTATCCGGAAACCTAGCTGCAAACTTATCTTTGGCTGTCTGTTTGTACTCACCTTGTTCACAGAACACATGTTCAACCACGAATATTCGTTGTTCCAAAGTTAACACCATTGTTTCAGAGACCGCTAACTAGATGCAACAATCACTTCAACGTCACTTTGCCGACTGGAATCTAAGAAAGGAACTTCACGCAAGGCGATAATATAGCAGTGTTGCAAAACTTCGCATAAAATTTTATTTCATGTGACTTTGAATGCGACTTTGACTTGCCACGATTCAGGTGTATAGAGACTTTTTGAACGCTCTGTAGAATAAACTCTTAATACTTCCACAACGTATGAAGAAATATGTGGGAATATCACACTCAGTCAAAAGCTCCTGCAGCTGTCGAAGATTTGTCATTTGAGTTCTACACAAACTATTCACTCAATGAATTCTGACTATTATTGTGTGTCTTCATAGAAGCTTCAGAATACATTTAGTAGAAATATGAAAGTAAACATTCACCCTGCCTTACTTCATTAGTTCATTACTTCATTGCTTCCATAAGTTTCTCTCATTCACTTTTATTTACGGGGCCAGTAAGCTGCCTTATCTTTGCTGTTATAATGATATATAAGTGCTGTAATATATTTTGATTTGTGACATATTTTCCTGTAACCCATGTCTCGTATGTATAATCTCTCAGTCACTATTGTCGCCAACAACATGTTCTCAGAATGACAGAAGAACGCATTTCTCTTAATCCCTGGAGTGACGATTTCTTTACTATTCGTCGGCATGCCTTATTGTTTCCAAGGCCTTAGATACGCACTATCTACAGTATTTCGCTGAATGATACCCTTTAATCGCCTAAACAACATATAAATCCATACTTCTCTACTCTACTGGAAGTAAAACTCCATAGCTGGCACAGCCATCCTTTTTTTTTTAATACCTTGCATTTAGCGAGTGCATACTCGGGATCCCACAATAAGGTACGCATTTAATAGTAAGTGTGTACTTGGGATCCCGGCTTCAAAAATTAATATCGAACTAGACAGCAGCATATTCACAATGTAAATGGCTAGTATCTTCAGTTCATTCGTAGGACTAGTTTGAGAAACAAATATTAGTAAGACCCGGTGCCCATGTCAACCATTGGGAATGACTGAACCCATCAGTCCAATAAGAGAAACGCGATATCTTTGTCATCCTGAAAACATCTTGTTGGTGATTACAGTGGCTGAGTAGCATTACAGGAAAATATTGAGAACTAGGAATCAACAAATAAAGGGAAAATTTGTTAGAACTTTTAAGCTTTCTTTAATACATATTAATGTCAAGGACTACATCGAGCTGGCTGACTGGATGAAATGTAACCTGTCATTCCCTTCAATAATGAAAAACTTGACAACAGAAAATATTTTATCAGTTATGCAAAATAAAATTCTAAGTTTGAATTTATGAACTTCCAGTGTCATATTTAAACAGTGCAAAGATGTGTTAAACTTGTGACGGAATCCGCCGGAAAAGTGTGCGGACAAGATAACAGAGAAGGCTATATTAGAGCAATTGCAATCTTTGATGCCCATGGAATTAGATCGGAAATCTGATTCCACGTGATTATGTTGATGAAATCCTTGACTGATCATGGTGAAACAACTTAATTTAACATGTCCTGAGTTGTTGGAAGATTGGTAGGACGTGAATGGAGCTCGAATTGCAACCACTTACATGTGGTAGGATCTGGTCATTTCAGCAGGTATATTTTATGAAATGGGCGAAGAGCTGCAAGCCAATATTTTCATCTCAAATGTGTATATATATATATAATCCATCACTTTCTAGAGAAAATGAGTTTAAAAAAATGGCCTTATATATATATATTAATACAAAAGTGCGTCAAGTTTTTTAGTAACTAAAATAAAGTAATTTCATGTATTAGAAGTCGGTTAACTTAATCTTTAAAATTTGAGCGTTAAAGTATCATTGATAATGGTAGTTTTTTTTTTTTTTTTTTTTTAACTTCAGGCACTTTGTGCGTCTAATATTTACTCCTTTATTTGCATGCGAGTACGCAACTTTTCCGCACAATGAGAATTCAATATTTGAAAATACGCTTTTTTTCGACCCACCCTAATATACAATACGTGAAGGGAGTTGCTGCAGTCATATATTGTAAGCAGAGGGGCAAGTCACCGTATGACCTACGTGTGTAGCTTTGTGGCGTTAGGGATGAATATTTCAAACACCTCTTTTGAACGAATGGTTTTATCTGATCTTTGCCCCTTTAATATTTTTTGTATCGACATATTTTTATGAGCTTTTTCTTTGTTTATGCACCAGTTCATTGAATACAATTACAAATCATCGTCTAAATAAATGTTGATAGCAATACGTAAGACAAATTAGAGAGGAGAACAAGCGTGAGGGGAAGAAAACATACAAACCTTGGCTAGTCTTTTCTTGTACATAGAAAATAACCTGTGATTTATTATCTGACATTGGTTTCAGTCCATCGACTACTACGTTTATGGTTGTGTTAGGTCCTGGCTTTGTAAATATCGTAGACAGAAGACCACTTATCTGTGGCTGTTGATTTCTGAAAGAAAGAATATATACCCATACAAAACCAATGACGATTAACAGGTTGTTTCAAAACTCTTAACACACAAACTTATAATAGTATACAATGCGGAATACCACTAACTGGTCATTGTATTTCCGGAAACCAAATGAGACAAAATTTGGCTTCGCTATTATTCTCAACTCCTACATGCTGGCGATGAAAGAAATTTAAAAAAAATAATAATCCACAAGGAGGCTGCTTGTCTTTACGCTGGACATACTTCTGATTCGTAACGAAAGAAATTTGATATACCTGAAACGCTGCAGAAGAAACACTATATACCTACTAATAGTTCTTTCTTTTTTTCTTCTTCTTTTTTTTTAATTTGTGAATTTATTTCTTACGACCAACTTACAGGTAATTGTAATCAGTTCATCTAGAAAAGTATTTTACGAAATTATATTTTTCATGTTCCGAAAACAAATTGTATATTGTTTCAGTTATATTTGTACTAATTGTATTTGTACAGATGTATTATTATATTTGTACTACTCAACTGTATATAACACAATAGTATTTGGCTACATTTAACTTTTCATTATCCCTAAAGATGTCAGATGTGTGTTGCCTTAACGACGCCAAGAGGAGCTCCGCTGATGAATTTAATATTCTCAAGTGCATGTAGAATTAAATAATAATATACAGGGTGTTACGAAAATGCGGAACAATATTTTGGGAACAGATTGCTCACATCAAAATAAGAAAAAAAAAGTTCATATGAACCTGTGCTCAAAAGTGGATAGTTTCAGAGTTATAGGGCGCCGAAAACGTGAATTTTTAAAGTTTATAGCTCCACTACTATGGGACCTACTGTAGTCGGGTCAAGACATTACTGAGGAACTGATATGTGAACTATTCAAATATCAATGTTTAAGAATGTTTCGATACTGGCACACCAATTTTTTTTAGAGAGGTAAGTGGACAGTGATCAAGTACTCCCAAACAGCTTCTCTAAAAATGATTGTGCAAGTATCGGAGGTTCTGAAAGATGGATATTTGGATAGTTCACGTTCCTCAGTGATGCCTGACTCGACTACGATCGGTCCTATAGTATGGAACTATGGACCTCTAAAGTTCATTTTTTACGTTTTCGGCACCATATAATTACGAAACTATGCACTTTCGACCACAGGGTCATATGAACTTTTTTTCTTATTTTGATGTGAGGACTCTATTCCCAAAATATTCTGATATATTTTTGTGACATCTTGCGTAACCAGGTATAATTAATGTGGGTAGTGCACAATTGTATTTACATAATCAGAATTTTGTGAGGAGACGTATAGGAGTTGATGCCCCCTTTATCATTGTTAGTTTTCAAACTATACGTTGCTTCGTAAAAACGTTATTCCGTATTAATACGTTATTGAATGATTTGCCTGCCACTGATGTTGAAGCAAAGAATGTGAAAAAAAACTTTTGCTTAAAATGATTTAAGCTTCTGTGAACCTTGAAAACGGATAATCGATTAATATACCTTAAACATAATAATTATTTGTTTACTAGGGATACAAGCAAGGTAAGTATAATTTTTCTTTGTAAAATGTATTCCATACTATTAGTAATCATAATTGTATTTAGTCTATTGTAGCATTGGACATTAAAACGTATGTATTGGTATCTTTAGTTCCAAAAGAAATAAGTTCTCTCTGCTAGGGTTGTATGAAACAAACGGGAAGAGCACGCTAGTAAGACATTCGTAAAATTCTTCAATATTTATTAAAATAATTATTTTATATAAATCTATAAAAAGAAATAACTAACCTTAATTCGGACTCTTTCTTATTAAACGTTAAGGCAACAAGTCCTTCTGCATTATCAGTTGAGGGCATACAACTGTAGCCAATTGCCTTGAATCTGCAAAATGGATTCTCTTGAGTATATATTACTGGGGGCGTGTCTCGAGCATAAAAACCTGTCAAAAAGAGAAAGAAACTTAACGTAACTAGAAAGACTGACAAAGTAATTAAAAGTGAGTAAAAATGCTTTATGTAGCTTAATAAATAGAACAGCTGAATTATTTAGATCACAATACAACAGTATTATCGCAATGTTGCCGAGTCACACTGATTTCGGAAGTTAAATCTGATTTTTGTGCTAGCTACGTAAGTCTTAAGGTATTACAAGAAATTATATTTTAATAGACATCTAGAGCATATTCTAACCTACTTGACCCTCCTTAGTGGTATTTATATTTAGTTGTGTATATACAGTAGCTATTACTTGTGTGATTAATTTCCAACGTCCTAACTCCGCTGTCTTCCTTTTTCCATTCTTGTATCTTGAAAATATTGAATGTGAATGATTGATGATTGTTCGATAAATCCACAACAAAACACGTACTAAATAGGAAGGTGAGTAGCTTTTAGTTTATTAAGGCGTAGCGTAGTCGCTAATGCTCTCGCCTTCGGTGCGAGCGGTCCCGGGTTCAGGGTGGGGGACTCGATTTTTCAGGCCAGCCACCCTGAATGAGGTTTTACTGGGTTTTCCTTATTCACACCAGGCAAATACCGGGGTGGTACCTCACTTATAGATCCCAGGCTGCTTCCTTCCTTCCCTTTCCTCGAATAGTGTGCTCGCCGAGGGACGTTATCCCTTAAACGTGACAGGCTAAATAGCCATAGATGCCGAAATCCCAGAAATCTCAATCCTAAATCTTTATCTTCAAGCGGCTGAAGTTCACTATAAGTGAGGGAAAAAAAACTGAGGCAAGAAAAACTAAGATAAAGAACAAAACATGAACTCAGCGAAGACAACAAAACAAGAGGATTGCATACTCAGTTCACTTATTAAAATAACACGAAATCGCGAATGGCACTAACGTGCCACTTGGATACGAACAGACACTGGTGGCATCACTCAGTGAATGTAGTATGAAGTTGAAATATAAAATGCGAATGGAGCTGCTTCACATTTTGACAAACATGGAGAGAACTCCTTACAGAACACTAGCGGCATTGAAAATTTTAACTGAAACATGAGATATGTATGAAGTTCATTTAGAAAGTGGAAGACGGAAAATAAAGAGAGCTACTTTTACGACATGCTCACTGCTAATAAAAAGTTAGTCACATCTGTTCAACCCAGAAACCAAGCCGTAACTAAAAGAATGGCTCAATATGGGACAGTTTGATTCCTGAAATCTATTTTGAAGCATTGAGAAAAACAGTGACTACAGGAATATGTTTCAATAAATTTAACAATCAGATAACCAGGTATCACATTTGCAATAAAATTTATACTGAGAAGTAGCATGCTGAAGAAGAAAATCAATGGCATACACAACTTAATAGGCGTCGCTTTTCTGATTCTTCTGCGTACAAATCGAGTTCTCGCTTCATATCCTCATCATATTAGGTTACAACTAAACATTGTAGTAGATCACAGTTGATTCATTTAGGGTTTATTTTATCTCATGTCACGTTGCAATTCAATTTCCTATATATACATTATGCTGTACTTTTCTTTCTACTATTATGATGATGTCAAACCGGCAAATTAGTACTTAATTTTATTTAGAGTATGTATTCTCTAGCGTCTATTAGTTTGTTCTGTATAAGCCAATGTTCATTATCATTGTTTATTGTTATATATTATTTTGTTCTTAATTGTAATGTTACTGATATTTGTATTTTGCTTGCGATGAGTTTTCAAGTGGCACCGCTAGACATACGAATCTGTACCTTTTTTCTTTCTTTGGAAGATATGATTGGGTTCAGGAGAGTTAAGCGCAAAAGAGATGCAATTGAATTATTAAGGGTAATTCTGAAAGGTTTATAGAAAAAAGGAAAGAGGTGTTTGTTGTATTTATTGGTCTATAAAAGGCTTTCTAACGCGTGAACTGGGAAGTTCTAAAGAAGGTGGGATTGGATTGAAAAGATCGAAGACTCATAAGAAACTTATATATGAATCAACAAGTGTTAGAATAGGGAAGGAACTGACATAGGAGAGTGCAACTGGAAGAAGAGTTCGACAGGGATGCTGTCTCTCGCCAACGTTATTTAATATCTATCTAGAAGAGATAGCGAAAAAGAACCTACCTAATGAAGACGACAGTTGGGTAAGAGGAAGAATGATTAGGTGTATACGGTTTGCAGATGATATGGAGCTAGTTGCGGAATCAGAAAAGGAAATCAATAAGACATTAGAAAACATTATGAAGAGCTGTGAAGAATATGGAATGAAAATATGTGTTAGAAAGACAAAAGTCATGGTGATTAGAATCAAGCGGTCGGTGTCAAATATAGAAATAGGAGGGGAGAAAATAGAACAACAACTGACTAGTTTTCAATACCTGGGTAGTATCATTAATGATAATATGAAGTGTGAAGGTGAAATAAAAGCAAGGATAGCAATGGCGAAAGAAGCCTTGAGGAGGAAAAGATTTATGTTGTGAGATCTTAAATAAAGAGCTGAGAAAAAGACTTATAAAATGCTTCGTGTGGAGTATTGTACTGATTGGGTGAGAAACATGGACATTACGCAAAAATGATGAAAAAACAAACGGAAGGTTTCGAAAGTCGGGTGTCGAGAACGGAGAGAATTATCTGGGTCGAGCTGAAAACGAGTGAAAGGGTGTTGAAAATGGTGGGGGGAAAACAATTTTAAATATTATTAAAAAGAGGAAGAGAAACTGGTTGGGACATTGGCTAAGAAGGAACTGTATCATGAGGGACTTGCTAGAGGGTATGGTGGCAGGAAAGAGAGGGAGAGGACAAAGAAGACTACAATTAATGAACGATGTCAAAACAGAGAAGTCGTACGTGAAGATGAAGTGGTTAGCGGAAGACCGTGGAGCATGGAAGCTTCTCAGTTGTAGCAAATGACCTGCCAATAATGGCAAAATACCTATGATAATGAGATGTGAAAATTGTTTAATATACTTTATTACAATGTAAGTTTGTGAAATCAACAAAAAACAATCTTCGAATATCACAACTTGAAACTTGTGTCCTTTGACGATATAGTTTGAGGATTTTAATAATTTTATTGTAGATCTTGTTGTCTATCTAAATTAAATAGGTTTCATCCTTGGTGAAATAAGAGCTGAAATAATTACGATGATATTATTAAATTAAGGAGATCAATAAATTTCGTGTAATCAACAGTAGTCGCTTTAACCGTCCAAACTTATGTATGAATCATTTCCTCTTATATAATTATTCAAGAAAGAAACTATGAAACTGCATTATGAAAGCAGTTACATAACTAAAATATTATGCAGACATCCGCAAAACACACAAAACAAGATATGAACATTACATGCAATTTAACCCAATGAAGACATGTTATATCTGTGAATAAATACTGAGTATGATTGTATGTACTTATGTCTCTGCGGCTTAAAATGTATATGATATACAACGAAGGAAATGAATAAATGACAATTATAGCAATAAATAATCAATTAATTGCGATGCAAAATAAATATAACATTGAATATGTTAATTTATTAGCACATAGCACTAATAACTAAAGTATTAATTTAAACGTAAATTCTGTAAAACTAATAACTGAATGTTGTATAATTTTAATCCTCTATATTTTTGCTTGTTTATCTTTATTTGTTCTATTGTCGCATGTTTCTGCATAAGTAATGTATTTACAACCAATTTCTTATGCTAAAAATATATCAGGTCGTCTAAAAAGTATTGAGTCTTTTGCAGACGAGATAGCGTTAGTGTTCCAAATCTCAGATTACATGAGTCGCAACAGGTCATCCGTAACGTCATTTGGCACCTGACAGTTGAATCTAGTAGATATGCAAAAAGTGGTAAAACTCTTACAATCAGATGTAACGTAATGCGCCGTGAAAATGAGCGAAAACTTTCCATAAAATTACCTTACATTTAAAATTGTATTTCAATAAAACGGCAGATGTGCAGACCTATGAAGAAATTTGTGCTGTTTATGGGAGAGATACGCCGAGCACGTTATGTAAAGAACAGCCAAAATATTGTGCAGTCGCTTTCGTTCTGGAAACTTGTAATGGAGCAGTTTGATCTCCATTACAGTATAAGATTATCTTTCTTTTTATATGCCCTTAATGTTTATCTTTACCAACATCAAAAGTTATTAGTTACTGTTAGTATTGCATTTATGCCATTATTTCTGTTATTTCGTAGTGTCTTATGTTAATGTTGGGTTACAATTAATATGCGCCACCGGTGTGTTGGCGTTAATGGCCGTGAAATTATAGCCAGTTGTCTTCTTTTTCCTCTGTTAAATTGAAATTTTCTGCTGTTTTTGTAATTAGTGATTGAAAAAGAAATATCTGTGTTGATCAAGAGAACAAATAAGTATGTTGTATTAGATCCAATAGTCTGGAATCCGTGAGGATTCCGTAACTGGATTGTCTTCTCTTCTGTTCATAGATAACATCTTTCACATCAGGAAAAATAAAATATCTTTAGTTCATCACAAACTTCAATGTCAAATATGCTCGTAGTGGGCTACCAAGCAGGAAAATCGGATGATATTCTGAAAAATGCCGAGCAAAACCAGTAAGTAAGCAGTCATGACATTGCCAATGACCTCAACGTACATCACCAAAAAAGTGTTAAACGATTTGAGGAAATCTGTCCACTAAAAGAAGCTCGACGTTTGGGTGCCACATGATCTGATTCAAGAACATTTACTCGATCGAATTTTCATATGCAAATCTCTAATGAAACGTAACTAACTCGAGCCATTTCTGAAGCGGCTGGTTACGAGTGATGAAAAGAGTGGATAACCTATGAAAACAATGTGCGAAAAAAGATCGTGGTCGAAGCACGGATAAGCTCCACAATCTGTGGCAAAGCCCACGCTAATGCCGAGGAAGATTATGCTGTGCCTTTGGTGTGATTGGAAGAGCATCGTGCATCACAAACTGCTGTCGCCGGGCAGAACGATACACTCGAACCTATACTGTTGAAAATTAGAGTAAGGCACCTAACAATTTAAAATAAATGGCCAGAACAAGTCAACAAGTAGGGTGACGTATCCACGATGACAAAGCCAGATCGCAAACATCTTTAACGACCCGTCAGAAATTTAGAGAACTTGGATGGGAGGTTTCAATGTACGTATTCATCATATAGCCCGAACCTGGCACCGTTACGCTATCATTTGTTTTTGTCTCTGCAGAACACCCAGAATGGTGTTAAGCTAGTATGAACAGAGGCCTATGAAAACTACGTGACCCCATTTTTTGACCAAACACCACAGAAGTTCTACAGCGACGAAATTATGGTGTTGCCTAAAAATGGCATAAGGTTATCGAACAAAAATGGTGCATATGTGCTTTCATTACATTATTTTCAAATTACGAATTTATTCTTAATTTTGACCTCGAAAGGCTCAATATTTTTTTAGACAACCTGACATATGCTCTTTCTTTTTTTAACCATCTTTATTATCTCTAATTAACTGTTTCCTGCTTTACCTGAATGTAATTAACTTTTTATTCCTACTTTGCTTTTGGGAAATGGAATTCAAACTAACATAGTAAAATGGGATTAATGAGAAAACGTTCAAGTACGAATAACTTAAGCTTGCCAATTTGGGAATATTACATGGTATATTTTAGTCGTCTTCTTTCCGGAGATTATCTCAGATAAATCTCCTATCTCGCATCTTTGCGAAGTTCGAACACGAAATACAATATCTTGAAGGAGCCATTGATAACACCCAGATGCGTCACATGAAGGTGATGGCTTTCACAGTTACAACATACGGTACCAGGGTAACAGTTACAACGCTACTATACAGACAAAAATCTATACTCTTACCTTTTCCTATGCCCCACATAGCCTGCAAAACATTCCACCTTTGCAAAGTGGCATCTCTCTCATCCCCATAGAGATTAACGCAGAATAGAGAGCTATATAAAGCTTCATTAGGGTTCAACTGCTGCTGCTGCTGTTGTTGTTGTTGTGTTAAACCTACAAATTAAAAACAATTAATGAATATATCAATACACAGTTCGCTCAAAACGTCGCTCCGCAACTGGATATAGGAACAACAAAACCTAAATAACAATGTGCTTACCTTTGTACCCGTAGTTCTCGTCGTTTCAGTTAGTATTAGGAATTGAAATTGATTTCTGGGCTTTCGGTATCTATGACCCGCCATTTATGAGAAGTGACGTTCCTCGGTGATCAAAATGAATGGTGAACAAGGAAGCGTCCTTTGGAAGCTCAGGATGGCTGATCTGAAAAAGCTCTAATACTTTTTCGACCGAGTATTGAACCCGGGACCGCTCGCACTAAAGGCGAGAGCGTTAGCGCTACGCGGGACCACTCTTCGTTGGTATTTCGTGCCTGACATTTAACATGCAATATCTAGCAAACGGTACAAGCTACGGTAAAACTCATTACACCAATTAATTTCCAAGAAAATTGTACATGAATATGATGTATCACTTGCACATATTCCCATTTGAAGAACAAAGTTGAATTCAATATGACGAATCCAAGATGGCGGCCGAGGTGGTTAACATGTGTCAGAAAAGCAGTACTTGATCCAATTTGTTTTACATATGCCTATATTCATGTTCAGTTACATCTAACGAAACTAAAAGGTTTTTTTTTGTCCAAGCGTTACAGTAGTGTATGATTGAATTTCGGATATATGAAGGCCCATAAATATGCAAATTACCGGTATGAGGCGCTAAAATTAGTACAATACACATTGGACCGCGGAGAACTTTGCTCATGAATCAATTTTCACGAATCCCGAGGGGACACTTCGCGAATGTACTTTGTTAGCCACCGCGGCTCCAACTTTCAACTTCATATGTGAAGCACTGTAGTCAGATCGAATTTATATTGAGCTAAACCTGCGATTAGTTTTGAGTTTTTAGATAATTTCGTAAGTCCCAGAATAAGAACCTCTAAAGATCTGTAAATGGAATAAAATTTCTTAAACACACTTCTTTCGATGTTGGAGTAAGAAATGTAATTCCACTTTTTCAATTTTGTGTCCTAACTCACAGATGATTTGATAAGCCTGAAGTAGAAGAGGGCATTATCGACTTCTCTTGAGTCTAGCGGAAATCTCTGAAAAGACCAGTTTCTCTTTGTAGTATTTCTTGTACGTTGACAAGGAATTTTCAACCTTGTTCGAGGTTTCACAGAAAAATTAATACCGTTGGTGTGGCCTATTTTCTTCATTCTTCCGTAAATGCCTGGCCAAAGGGGTAACGAAACCCATTTTTTGTAATTTTTAACTTTTTTCTCTGGTCTAATGTGATATTCTCATGCATATTTTTTTTTTTTTCAATTTTTGTAGGATGTAGAAATTACAACCTTTTATGATCATGACTTCCTCACGAGTCACAATATTAATATAAACTAAAATGAAGAGGATATCGGGTGCAAAGGTAAGTACATTGTTATATATTAAGATGTACCTTATAGGATCTATTCAGTAATTGTGCTAGCAAAATTTATTGCATTGAAAGGTAGCTTTCAGTTTTCCGTAAATATTGACCATCAAAATTATTAGTCTATAAAAGCAGTGTACTTACAAAGACAATTTTCTAAGATCAATGAACGACAATTTTTTTCCAGAATTAGTTAAGTCTCTTATTAAATACCTTTTACATGTAACATTTTACCATCATCCTTTTAAATCTTAGACATATTAGAGATTACCATGATTTGATAAAAACCAAGTGACAGGAATAGTTATATGTAATCTAATTACCTGGTCCTTGTGGGCCTCCAAAAATTGAAGATCCCCCTCCCAAGCCAGTAGGAGCTCCAAATCCAAAAGAAGTTCCTGCACCTGTGGTTCCTGTCTTTCCAAAACTTCCGAAGCCGCCAAATCCTGTTGCAGAAAAAAAAGTAACTAAAAACTAAGAAAATACTGCTTTAAAACAGCATTTTAAATTTTTATTCGATGTATTAATTTATCATCATGTTCCGCCCAAGAGATTCGTTTACCTAACTTAGTTAGGTGACATTACTAAGTAGTTAAAACATGAGGAGAGTAGATAGTTCCATTCCCCTGGGTTTAAAAGGATATATGGATGAAAATACCAATTGAGTATTACGATTAGGTATACCAGTATTCGAGAACTAAATAATGCTGACCCTGCTATACATGTCTATTAATATTTCTCCATTTAAGGCAGTATAACACGGAACTAGATTAACTGAATGTGAAAAATATATATTTAAAAAAAATGGAATTGCAAATAGTAAATATTGAATAATAAAATCAATCCTTGTAAAAGATTCCAGATGTCAATTACATGTTACTTGAAATATTTGACAAACTTTCATTGCCAACTTTCATAAATCTGACATTTTTTAAAATATGTATTCGTGTCTCAACCTCAACAATTAACGCTCTCGATGTCTTACAATGCTACTTCTGAGGATTTGTTTTATTTTCTTGATTTTCAAAATAAAAGAAATCACGTCACATCAAAATTTGAATTAAAGAGTTAAAAGGAGACAGATAAAAAATGACAGTGAATGAGGTGGAAAATTTAGTGATATTAGAATTTGAGAGGCAATAAGAAAGAAAGAAAAACAAAAATAAATAAATAAAAACACAAGTTGTCATGACAAATTTACATAGTCTAGGACCACCACCGTTGACACCAACAGAGAGTGTTTAACTGAGCCATCATGCCGTTTTAACACTAGAGTATAAACGGAGATAACTTGTATACTATGTGCTTCAGAAGTGCAATGAGTATCCGATATGTGTCAGAGTGATATAAACTTTGCTAAAGACAGTAAAGAGGATCACAAGATTCCATATATGGGATATTTGCAGCAAGAAAACGCTCACAGCCTTTTATTGTAGGCAACCAAAACTTCTTTGATACTGTGCTGATTTCATTGAAGTTAGGGAATGTCAGTTTTTGAAAGGGTACGGATAGCCATTGTTAAAGTCAACATTAGACGGACTGACTCCATTAATGAACTCTAATTGCTCTAACTGTCTATTGCAAAAAAAAAAAAAAAAAAAAAAAAAAAAAAATTAAAAAATTGCTTTCCTTTAAAAATATAATGTGGGGTAACGGACATACATAATGCGCCCATAAAGTAACCGAACTTTTACAAACATCCCAACTCCCTTAACATTGTTACTGTAGTATGACAACACTGGAAAAACCTTTGTCTACAGCTTCCTATTAATGCCTGTTTAATGCAGTTTGTATCTGGGTAAGCATTTTAGCGACAAATGCATTTTAACGTGAAGTTGCCACACGAAACTGCTGAACGCTAAATTTCATCGTCCGCCACGATGCACTTCAGAAAGTTATTATTCCGTACTGCAGTAGCCACCAAATCCTTACATTACTCTTTCCTGTCAAAAATGCGATACATTTTGCAAAACAAGCACACACATTCCTCATTGTCAGGTCCTTGGACTAGAGCTCTGAAATTTTGTTCCGACACGGAAACCAGATGACAATACAACATTTTCATATGAATTTCGCTGTAGTTTGTCGTTCTACTGTAAAATTAGTGATTTAGAAAAAAAAAAAAATATAAATAACGTCTGCTGCTTATGCAACCCGACCTTCCACAGAAATGTAGCTGGTTGCAGAGGATAAGGCGCTCTGATGACCTTGCATCAACAAGTTCGAGCAGTCACATTTTGATAAGCTTTTCAAAAAAAAAAAAAAAAAAAAAAAAAAAAAAAAAAAAAAAAAAAAAAAGACTACACATTGGAATCATGTATTTTCAAATTATGGAAGATAAGACTAAAGCAGTGATTGCACGATGTTGAATAAAGACTAACAAGTAAAATAATAATAATAACCATAAAAAACTTCTAAAAACAATGCTTTTATAAAATCCACTGAAAAAAAGGAGAAAACATATTTTTTGTTGGAATAAAATGAAGAAAGTAAGACTGAAAACCAGTCCTGATCCTTAGGGCAAGGTCTTCCAACTTTTTATGTTTGAGAACTACTTTTTATTTCAGAAATCACTGACAGTCTACTCATCTTAATATACAGTAGATCAGTAGTGTACAATTGTAACGAACCTAAGGGCCGTAAGCGTGTGTACTACGAAATGGAAGGTCGCAGCTTAAAAAAGTTACTGCTTTTTTAAATTTCTTTTTTCCACTCTCCCCCCTGTCCCGCAACTTAATACAATACTGCCTATTCAAGAATATCAAAAATTCATCATATTGACGTAAACATGTTCCTACCTTCTACAATACCAAAATAAGCATTTTTGTAACTAATACGTTAAAAAAAGTTTCAAATACAGGGATGAGCTTCTATTTTTTAAAAAAGAGTGTTACGACATTACGGCTATTATGAATGAATAAAGACTGCTTAGCTTTAAAACATTTTATTGCACAGAGCAACATAAAATGATTGTAGTGCAAAGGGGTTGCCATTTATACTTAAAACTCTACAAAGTGAGCAATGTACTTTCTTTTAACGGGATTAATCCACTGGTACTACTCGCATTGGAATCAATAGTGAAAAACAGACTACCGGGGTCTATCTTCCACGATTTGCCGATCGACCGGTTGTCCACCTCTGCGTTAGGAAGTGCTTTTGTTTCCCATCTTCCACACACTTAAAGCTCCTTTTTATTGCACTTTAAAATAGCATTGCTTACGGTTATTATTACCTTTGCCTTAACCATAAACTAAAGGAACAAACAAAATAAAACAATCACTGCCAAAGGCTACAAGAGATGGAACTATTAAATAATCTAGTTTTACCGGAGGTGCCTGTTGACTGTTGTCCAATTCCCGTTGAGAACAAATTGGGGGCAGTAGAAGCCTGGGTCCCAAATGTGGGCCCACCACCGAACGGCGTTGAAGTAGCAGCTGCTCCTGTGCCAAATGAAGAAAATCCACCAGTTCCAGTACCAAACGGAGCAGTTCCTGTGGCCGCTGTAGATGTAGCTCCAAACGACGGCTGACTCTGAAATCCAAAACCACCTGTCGAAGCAGTAGGAGCCCCAGATGAAGCTAAATTTCCGAATCCTCCTACACCCGTAGATGTGCTTGTTGCTCCAAACAATGAAGGTGCAGTTGTAGGATTAGGATTGGAGAAAGAGAATCCAGGTTGACCTCCAAAACCTAACGAGAAGAAATACATAAACATCAGATATTACAAAACTATTAGCTTAACCATGTATTGGCCGAAATATAGAAGCATCTTACCTTCTGTCATAAATCTTTAGGAAACAATATTTTTACTGCATATTATAGACTTTTAAAAATGATACAAAGTTATATTTAGCAAGGAACATACGCGAAATTAACAATGCTTAACTATTGAGATACAAGTTACAAATCTACTTCTGAGTGGAAGCTAATCACCCCTAATTTTTGCTAGCTGGTGGAAATAAGAACAAGTTGATATTATTTTCACTACTGTAAACTGCGAAAACATAGCTTTACTAATTTATTTAACATTTATTAAAAGAAAAGTTGCAGTTTTAATATATACCGGTCATGCTCTTTATACTAAAGGAGACGTGCTAAATGAATTGGGATTATAAAGAAATAATTAATAAAATGAAAGTGTGGCCGGAGGGAAAGCAAAACCTTATAGAGAACCCACTCATGCAATGCTATACACTACAAAATTCATATAGCACGATCCAGGATTGCAGCAGAATTTTGAACACTCCAGTTTTTAAGTCTTGTGCACTCTATACACAGTATCACGAGCTTGTTCTATGGAAAACCCACCTCCTTATTCGTGTTACCATACTAGAAGTCATTATGATGTCGTACTGGTTCAGTGGTAAAGCGCTCACCTCTGCAGGGTGGGGTCCCTGGTTCCATCTCCCAGCTTGTGCCAAGTGGGCTTTGTGATGAACAAGCACCGTGCACTGGGTTTTCTCGGGGCTCTCCTGTTTTCCCCTACTTTAGTCTTTTCACCATTATGAACCATCATCATCTCCCTCGCCCTCGGTGCATAATCATGGGACTTTAACCTTTTAAAAAAAAATCAGCACCACAGTCTTCCTTAGCCTCGAAGAATAAACGTGGGACGTTATATTTTTTTACAAAATGAAGAATATCTGAATATTTCCATAAGAAAGGTTTAACGGCGCAGAATATCCACGTCAAAATGATTACTATATTAGATCACAGGTCTGACCTTTAAGTCTGTGAAAAAATGGACAATTAATGAATACAGGAGGGGAATCAGCATTGAAATAGGCAGTTGATCAGAAATGTCCATTGAAGCACTAAGCCAGAAAAAGACTGACTGACCATTAGGAAGATAACTGAGATAGTGGGGTTCAGGGTGGATTGATTTAAATCAGTCTGATTTAAATCACGATTTTAATCAAGATTTAAATCACTTGATTTTTTTAATAAAAATCGTTGATTTAAATCAAATTTCGAAATAAATTAATTTAAAGTGAAAATAAGTAGAATCCCGTTTCTGTTCTGTTATTTCGATTATGGAAGATAATATTCATAATACAATGAGACTCCAATGTATGTACAACACAGTATGAAAACGAGTATCATGCAGAGGATGATTAGGGAAAATCCCGTTTTGAACGGGTAACGGGAGAATCCTGCTTTCTTCTCTTCGTAACATAGGGTTTTTAAATCGTTAACTATTCCAACTGAGAAATCACCATCGACATTTAAGACAAAAATTCTTTTATGTCCACGTCTATTTGTTTGTTTCCAGATAATAGGGGCGTATTTAGATGGGCCCGATCCCCTTTCCGAAACAATAAATAAATAAATAAATAAATAAAACTTTAGGCGAAATTTATGTACTAAATACATAGAACGAAGTTCCTCGGGATCGTAATACGGCAAATTTTGGATGCGTTAAAATATCGAATAATACTTTTGATAAAGTGGATTCTTTCAAATATCTAGGATCAATATTTGAAACAGACGAAAACGATATCTACAAAGAAATTAAATGTCGACTAAAAGCAGAGAATTCATGTTATTATTCAGTTCAAAATCTCTTGTCGTCACGAATTCTGTCCAGGAATTTGAAGATTAAAATATATATGCTTGTTGTTCTCGGGGTGTCTAGAAGGAAGCATAATCAAATTCCCTGAGTTTCCCTGACAAAATTATAATTTTCTCTGACTGTCATTCTTTTTTTCTTAGTAACTCATGAAAAGTAACTTATATTTAAATCATGAAAATGAAATCTTTCAGTTTTACGTCCTACGATTATGCCAGTTAGGCTAAAGGAGACGGTGATGATGAGTAATGAATGAAATGAAGAAAGCGGGAGGAAACGGGAGAACCCCGAGAAAACCCACGACCACGGTGTTTGTCCACCACAAAGTTCACACGGTGCAAGCTGGGATCGAACCAGGGAACCCAAGCACCAGAAGTGAACGCTCTACCAGTGAGCCATTGCGCCCCTAACTTATATTTAAAGTGAACTGTAAGTTTTCACCATTGTTTATATGCTTATACAATATTCTACAGACGTACAAACGAACCAATTCATTTACCTGTAATTTATGACTATTTTAGTGGCATTTCTTCACCCCTCACAGCCTGGGAAAGATTTTTTCCTGATACACAATGAAATTCCCTGACATTTTCCCTGACCCTGCAAATTCCCTGACTTTCTCTGACTGGTAGACACCCTGCTTCTGTATGGTTGTGAAACATGGTCGCTTACTATGAGGGAAGAACGTAGACTGAAAGTATTTGAGAACAAGATCCTGAGACGAATATTCAGACCCAAGAGAAGCGGGAATGGGGGAAACTTCGTAACAAGGAACTACTTAATTTTTACGGTTTATCAAACATTGCTAGAGTCATCAAGTCTAGGAGACTCAGGTGGGCAGGTCATGTAGCCAGGATGGAAGAAAATAGGAACACTTTCAAATTCTTAACTGGAAGACCAATCGGAAAACGACCATTAGGAAGATCTAGGCGCAGATGGGATGACAATATTAAGATGAATCTCGCAGAAATAGGAATACAAAATAGAAACTGGATCCAGTTGGCTAAAGATAGAAGTCAGTGGAGAGTTTCCGTGAACGCGGCATTGAACCTCCGGGTTCCATAGGCCATAGAGTTAAACAGTTAATTTTGGGCGAAATTTATGTACTTTACATGTATTTCGTGCCGCTGGATAGTTTCGATGTTTTAAAAAATATACTCCTGCCAAATATCAGGAACTTTCGTGAAAAGAAAAGTGTTATGTTGATAAACGTTGCTAGTAAGACTATTCATGGCTTTGGATTAATTGTTTTAACAAAAGAGACACTGACCAAAGCTTAAAACTTTACTTTATTTTAAATTATAATTTGTAACTGTTTCGGATATCTAGCATATCCTTCTTCAGACACGATCGAAATTAATGAAAATTTCTGTATTTTCATTAATTTCGATCGTGTCTGAAGAAGGATATGCTAGATATCCGAAACAGTTACAAATTATAATTTAAAATAAAGTAAAGTTTTAAGCTTTGGTCAGTGTCTCTTTTGATAAACGTTGCTGTACGTTTTTTCCTTAATGCTTAAGAAATATTGTTTCGGATTGAAATAGGTTAACGATTGAGGATTAATTCGAAATTAAACCAAAATACTTTCACTTAAATGGCATAATTGCCATTTAATATTAATTCCTAATGTTTTTTCTCCAGTTCGCGACTTGTATTATACGAGGAGAAAGATTTGATTTAAATCAAAAAAATCGATTTAAATCAAAAAAATCTACAAAAATGATTTTTATTAAAAAAATCATGATTTTTTTCCACCCTGGTGGGGTTGTAAGCTATAAAACGTTGACAGAAAAATTACCCGTATCTGGAAACGAGATATGTTTACGCGAAACTGGAAACTTGTAATCCCTGACCAAAAGATGATCGGGTGCAATATTTCGAGAGGCTTTCCGGACAAATCTCGATTCATAATAATTAGTAGATGACACATGGATATATCATTATCAACCCGAGTCAATACATTGTTCCAAGCAGTAGAAACATCCTTCATCCCCATTTTAAAAAGAATCCCAAGTCAGTGACTTCAGCAGGAAAGGTGATGGATACTGTTTTTATTTATTTATTTATTTATTTATTCGGAGGGGATTGTGATTGTAGATTATCTTCCAAAAGGCGGAAACAGCAACTGAAGAATATTATAAAGACGTCCAACGAAAGCTGCGTGATCATACTTGAAAGAAGCGTTATGAGAAACTTTAAAAAGGCTCCTAACCATAAGGACATTTGCTCAACCTACAAGTTGGTACTGGTCACTGCAGCAATTCAGGATTGCTGCTTCGAATTGGACCCCATAGCCTACCCTTTATTATCGTGATTTGGCTCCTTTTTCATCTATTCTAATAGCTTAAAAAAAGAAATTGGAAGATTTTGATTTTGAAACCGATGATGACGTCTTGCGCACTGTTGATGACACACTGGAAGATTTTGATTTTTTTTTTTTCGAATATCGATTTGTAGCGCTTGTAAGTTGAAAAGTAACACTATACTTGAATCTCAGGTGCTCCTTTTATAGTTAGGCCCAGAAATTTCTTAACATCCCTCGTACGTTATTTTACGATTGATTTGATTATCCCTGCAAGGTAAATACGAGCTTTTTTTTTTAAAAAAAAAGTCTAAGTTCAACATGCACTGAAACGATTTGCAAATTTGGTTATCTTTTTATTCTTGATAAATCAGGGTTTCCACATTCTGGAAGAATGCAACCCCAAATCAGAAGAAGATTTACTCGTGAGTCCGCGACTACACCAATCCGTGCATTTAGCACAAGCACCACTTATGCATTACAAAATGAAATATTATAAATGTGTGTGGAGACTACTTCTAATTTGATTCAGTGTCATGAGTACGACTCAAATTTCTATGACTTAAAAACTTTGAATACATATACGCATTTGTGATCTAAAAATGACATAATATGACTGAATGACTCATAAAAATAAATAAAAATTTCAGAGAATAGCGAAGCCTACGAAGTTATTTTGTACTGACATGTGAGAGAAGCCCGCACCTAGAAATTTTTGTAGAGAGGAGTCCAAGCTTTTGGGGGAAGGCGAAGTCCAATACTACAAGCCACTACGTCTATTGAACGGATATTATGCTGCACTCGAAAAGACGTTAAGTAGTTGGTACAATACTTCTACCTATATTTTCAGAAAAAAAATGACAGAACTAGATTGTTTTTACAAGAGAAAGAGTTCAGATCAAGTTTAACTCGTAAGAATAAATGCTTATGTTACATCAATCATTTCCCTGTTAAACATGTATAGTTTTATTAAGAAAGTGTAGAAATGTATATTGAGTTAGGAAGTTTATTTTGAGATCCGGATCCGGCTGACCCCCATGGATGTGGCCCTCTACCGAATAAATATCTTTTAAGATCTGAAGCACTGATTACAGCATATCGCTTAACCCCATAAAAAGAAAACTGAATATCCCTTTCCTCATTGCTAACCCTATCAAAGAGAATTTCTGAGTAATATGTGATACTCTCTTGCCTGAAATAATACCAAAAACATTGCATCACTTTGCATCACTTGCATTGTTTTTGCATCACTTTGGATCCCCCTCCCCCAAAAAATCTAAAATATGGTTCAAATACGCATTTATATGACCACAGAACAGTCAAAAAACGTTTATACTTAATTATTCATGTAATAATAATCTCTATATACAAAAATGAAATTGACTATGTTTCTGACTTTGTAACTCTTGAACGACCCGACCGATCTTGATCAAATTTTAACATTGGTGACGTTCGGGCTTGGGATCGTGATACTAATTCACTTTGACGGCTCAACGTAGGGGAGGGAGAGGATATATATATATATAGGGTGTTAATCAACTATACCGACAAACTGTAAAAGGTGATTCACATCAAAATAAGAGAAAAAGTCCATATGGACCTATGGCGAAAAGTGCATAGTTTCAGAGCTAGGGCTGAGCAAATTCGCGAAAAATCTAAATTTCAACAGGACCTATTTCGAATTCCAGAAACTGTGGATCGTAGTCCTTATCAGCCTAAAAAAGCCACGTACACACAATCCACTAGTGAATATGTCAAGGATGTAATTCTCAGATATGCTCTAAATAGAGTTTTCAGACACACCCTGATTTCAATGAGAGTCCAAAATAGACAAATAGTAAGCCTTGACAACGGACATCCAATGATTTGGAGGAGAGTCGGAAGTGTCAGGAACCGGCAGCTCCATGATTTTTTTGCGTTCGGAATAATGCGTGATGCAATGTATTTCGTCACGGTATTTTCACGTTTTCTTCACTTATAAGCATGAAAAAAAATATTGCAGCATGCGTTTTCCCGAATACGAGAAACCGTGCTGCTGACCACCCTTAACACTTCCGACATCGCGCCAAAGGAGTCTGTGTTCACTGCCATCAAGGCTTATCGTTTGCCTATTTTGGACCAATCATAAAGTCAGAGCATATCTCAAAATTCCGTTGTTGGTATGTCTAGGAATTTCACCCTGTATGGAATACTCTGTACACGCATTGAAATTTTTTTGCATTGCGTATGCGTGACGTAATTTACGCTAATAAGGACCACTATCCACAGTTTCTGGAATTCGAAATAGGTCCTGTTGAAATTTAGATTTTTCGCGAATTTGCTCAGCCCTTGCTCTGAAACTATGCCCTTTTCGCCATAGGTCTATATGAACTTTTTCTCTTATTTTGATGTGAGGAATAACCTTTTACAGTTTGTCGGTATAGTTCATTAACACCCTGGATATATATATATATATATATATATATATAAAGGTAAACGCGCCTGAATTCGACAGGCACCCGAATTCGACATACCTGTGCTTAAATGTTGTGAAATAAGCGTAAGATGTCATCCCTGCGATCGTGAATAGAAGTGGCAACATTATGAGAGTGTCTTTTCTCGTGTCAAAAGTGCGGTTACAGTAGATGAGTCATATGTATGGAGAAAAGAAGTACATTGTCGTGTGTGTGATACACTCTTCGAGAAAAAACACATAATCTTAAGGAAATCATAAGACGGCAAGTTATTTTCGTAAGACTTTTATTAAAGTTAGGTTTGCTTCAAGCAAATAGTGGTACTTTAATGTTGTAAAGGAGTTTCAATCAGTGCGTTTTGTTTTCTTCTGTGAGGACAAAGATTGTGATGTAACATGAAAGGGGGGTTGTCGAAAACACGAACCTTTATTTGTAACGTGAACCGGGTTTCGACAAGGTTGTCGAATTCACGCTCAGTAGTGCAAATACAATTTTAACTGAATATCTAAACGTACAAGTGTGTTCAAAGTCTTTCATAAAGCTATTTGTTGCATAATTCTCCGATAGTTGTAACCTCAGTTCGACATGGAATGTCGAAATCAGGTTCCAGCATGTCGAATTGATTATCATCGAAGTAACTACTCAGTTCAGAAAATTTGTGTTCTTTTGCCCGTCTGATAATTTCTGCATAATAATAAAACAATATTTGAAGCTGAGAAGAGATTACTACTACTAATAATGCCGACTTAATGTTTTACATGGATATAATTGAAGGTGTCGAATTCAGATACCGCAACTGTCGAAACCAGGCGAAGTGTGTCGAATTCGGGTTCCATTGACGAGTGCCAGTTTCATAAAAAATTTTAACATTAGCATTTGAACCTTGAAGTGACTTTTAGTATTAGTAGAGACTGTACATTTCAAGGAAAAAAATGGGCCAACACTCACCAATATTATGGCCACAATAGGCAATTGATTTTGAAAAAGGTCCTTAACCTGTCGAAATCCGGTGCGTTTACCTTACGTATATATATATATATATATATATATAAGAACGGAAAAGACCAATATTAGTGTAGAATCTGTAGTTTTTAGGGTCGCTGAGATGAACAATGACACTTTCGATTCAGTTTAAGTCCAAATTTAGCCCTGCAACTTGGGGAGGGGAGGAGAAGATATATATATAAGACTGATCGAAAAAATGAAATGAAATCTTTGAGTTTTACGTCCCACGGTTATGCCGGTTAGGCTAAAGGAGAGGACGATGATGAGTAATGAATGAAACCGTAGAATTAAGAAAGTGGAAGGAAACGAGAGAACCCCGAGGAAACCCACACACACGGTGTTTGTCCAACACAAAGTTCACTTGACGGGGGTTGGGATCGAACCCTGGATCCCAAGCACCAGAGGTGAACGCTCTACCACTGAGCCACCGCGGCCTCATAAGAATGATCGAAAAATAATGGTGATATGTAAAAATAATTGAAAATGACTGATATTAGTGTTGAATTCATAGTTTTTGGGGTCCGTAAGTTGACTAGTGACAGTTTTGCTGATCTTTATATCCAAAATGAAACGTATTCTCTCCGTGCGAAGAATGGGTATTCTAATAATAATAATAATAATAATAATAATAATAATAATAATAATAATAATAATAATAATAATAATAATAATAATAAAAGGATAAAAATATGACAGCACAGAATTTCGAATTTTAGTCATGACTATAACTGATAATAATCAAAACTGATTTTACGATTTAGTTCAGCTTTATCGCATTACAAACAGTTCTTTCTAAGAGAGAATAAATCTGTAACATGTCAGAGTCGATCCAGTTGTATTGAATGGATATGAAAGTAATAGGATCAAAGAGGTCTTTTGTTCGCGAAGCGACGAATCTCTGGTGTTTTGAAACAACACAAGATATCAAAAATCATACATACAAGATGCTAGTTTTATCATCATTTGCACAAAATGAGTTTCGCAGTTAAGTTTCGGCGGAAGTCCCGGGCGTCGGGTGTAAGCGTGTCTTCATGATAAAAGTTCGTTTAATGCATTGCTATCTCGTACAGGATATGAACTTCCACTTTTGAGTAACCATTCCACCAACAAAGCCATGAAACCAAGAAACAATTTCCCATTTTAGTTGATTGATTTGAAGAAAATGTTTTTTTATATTTTTGTGTAACAGTTTAAATATTCCTACTTTTTCTTGGTTAAATTAACGAGCTATTGCTTTAAATCTGTTAAAATATTTGGTGTTTTTTTTATCATATAGAACTACAAAAGCGAAATTAGTAAAATAAAAAAAGTCAGCCATTGAGCAAGAAAAACATGACATTTTCACGGTAAACGTCATCACGATTATGCCCTTTAGGCTAAAAAGAAACGTGTGATTACCAAAAATGAATGATTATAGAATATTTGATGGAATAATAATAATAATAATAATAATAATAATAATAATAATAATAATAATAATATGGAAGAAAACGAAAGTACCCTAGAATTTCCGAAGACATCATGCCCATCACACACTTATATAGCCTGAGTGTGAACAAGGGACCCTTAGTGTAAGAATTAAGTGTCCTACTCCGCAATTGTTGACAAATTCTGACATACTAAAACATTCCAAAACATATAATCTCTCTATGTACATTGTCCACACTATGTTAAGTATGGGGGGGGGGGCAGTGCTCACCTCCGCTCACTGACCAACACTATGTGCGTTGTTGATTTGCAAGGTGTTCTTCTGTTTCCTCCCACTTTCTTAATTCCATTATTATAATCTATCTCACACCTCAGTGTCCCTTATCCCCTGTGCATAAGCATGTGACAGCAAACTCAATAAACAAGTATTCTAATATGAACTAAGCAGTGTCGGCTCTTGAGGCAGAAAAATTAATCTGTCATTAGCTAAGTTTCTTTCTCTATCTTAGTGGTTCTCTACCTGGCGGGCGCGCTCCCTGAAGGGTGGGAAAACCGAGCAAAGGGGCGAATGCTACCGACTGAAATAAAATATAATGGCAATCTAAACTAGGAACGACCAGAACCGGTTCCTGGTGGAACCATTTTCGGGACTGAACGGATCCGGTTCTAGATCTGGTTCCGGAACCGGTTTTTCGGATCCAGGTCTGGAACAGGTTTTTCGGATCCAGGTCTGGAACCGGTTCCCAAGATCCGGTTCTGGAACCGGGTTTTCAGATCCAGGTCTGGAACCGGTTCTGAAAACCGGATCTTCAAGAACCGGTTCCGCTGGAACCGAAAATTTGTGACCATTCCTACCGTGGCTGCTGGCAGGCTGTGAACAGTGTGCTAGATGAAATAGTGGAATCAACAGGCAGGCGCCCAGGTGGCGGCCGCTTGTCTTATTTGGCTAAATAAACTGGGTAACTGGCAAACTCATTGTCTAAACAGGCAAACTGGCCAACTAATTTGGCTAAACACCCACTGGTGGAACAAAATCTTTTTCTGGGGGCACAAGCGGGTCTGGGCGGGGAGGGCACAAGCGCATGGTCCTCTTTGCAGTGTTTTGAAGGTGAACTTTGTGTCTCCTTTACGGGTCTTTGGGGGCTTTCGGATCAAGGTCTGGAACCAGTTCCTAAGATCCTGTTTTGGAACCGGGTTTTCAGATCCAGATCTGGAACCGGTTCCTTAGATCCGGTTCTGGAACCGGGTTTTCGGATCCAGGTCTGAACCGGTTCCTAAGATCCGGTTCTGGAACCGGGTTTTCGGTTTCAGGTCCGGAACCAGTTCCAGAATCGGTTCTGAAAACCGGATCTCCGAGAACCGGAACTTTGTGGCCATTCCTAATCTAAACATGAAACTGATCTTTGTGATCGTCTTACGGGTAAGCGGTTATTACACAGATTGAAATTAATTTTTGAACGTAGTTATCAATTACCTCGAACTTGGCTTTTTATCATGTTACTTTGATCAAAAAGTATGTCCTAAGGGGGAGTTGGTAGGCCATGCAAAAAAAAGGGGGGGTATCTCACAAACCAGTTGAGAGCAAGATCAAACTCGACATGTAAACTCCTCGTTAAAAATAAACGAACCCGTGTCCTTGAGTTTTTGAAAAATTCTCGTCTAAAGGGGGGCCAAGGGAGGCCTTTTATTTATATATTTTTTCCACAGTAAAGGTGACGTTGTCTGTTGTTTATAATTGCTTAACGAGAAAACGTCTGAACCGTTTGATACGCATTTTGTAACATGATTAGTATCAATCTCAAGCTGGGCTTTTATCATGTTACTTAAGGACGTACCTTACCCCCAGCGATTTGTCTTCCTCTTCACCTGAAAAAGTGGCGTGCGTCAAAGTGTTTCAACGACAGTGAATTGCTCAAAACATTCAGTTCTACAGTGGCTGCACTCTCAGGCGGCAGATTTTTATACAGAGGTTATACGGAAGATTCTCTGCCACCCCACGCTACCAAAAATGTCTGGAAGATCGTCGAAAAATAGCCAAGGTATGTACTTATACATCACAATAAATTTCTTCTAATATCATCTTCTTGCTATTCTAAAATATCGGCCTTTTTGTGACATATGCGTCATATTTTTGGTCCCATGTGTATTTATGATCAGTAGTGGATCGTTTCTTAGACGATGAACGTAGGCTGGAAATACTAAATTTTACATCTAAACAGAATAAAATAACGATATATATATATATATATATATATATATATATATATATATATATATATATATATATATATATATATATATATATACTATGTGATCAAAAGTATCCAGACACCTGGTTGAAAATGACTTACAACTTTGTGGCGCCCTCCATTGGTACTGCTGTAGCCTTGACGACAGCTTCCTCTCTCGCAGGCATACTTTCAATCAGGTGCTGGAAGGTCTCTTGGGGAATAGCAGCCCGTTCTTCACGGAGTGCTGAACTGAGGAAAGCTATCGATGTAGGTCGGTGAGGCCTGGCACGAAGTCGGCGTTTCAAAACATCCCAAAGGTGTTCTATAGGATTCAAGTTAGGATTCTGTGCAGGCCAGTCCATTACAGGGATGTTATGGTCGTGTAACCACTCCGCCACAGGCCGTGCAGTATGAACAGGTGCTCGATCGTGTTGAAAGACGCAATTGCCATCCCCGAATTGCTCTTCAACAGTGGGAAGCAAAGTGCTTAAAACATCAATGTACGCCTGCGCTGTGAGAGTTCCACGCAAAACAACAAGGGGTGCAAGCCCTCTCAAACAAAAACACGACCACACCATAACACCACCACCTCTGAATTTTACTGTTGGCACTACACACGCTGACAGATGACGTTCACCGGCCATTCGCCATACCCACACACTGCCATCGTATCGCTACATTGTGTACCGTGATTCGTCACTCCACACAACGTTTTCCCACTGTTCAATCGTCCAATGTTTACGCTCCTTACACAAAGCGAGGCGTCGTTTGGCATTTACCTGCATGATGTGTGGCTTATGAGCAGCCGCTCGACCATGGAATCCAAGTTTTCTCACCTCACGCCTAACTGTCATAGTACTTGGTGTGATCCTGAAGCAGTTTGGAATTCCTGTGTGATGTTCTGGATAGATGTCTGCCTATTACACTTTACGACCCTCTTCAACTGTCGGCGGTCTCTGTCAGTCAACAGATGAGATCGGCCTGTATGCTTTTGTGCTGTACGTGTCCTTCACGTTTCCACTTCACTATCAGACACAGTGGACCTAGGGATGTTTAGGAGTGTAGGAATCTCGCGTACAGACTTCTGACACAAGTGACACCCAATCACCTGAACACGTTCGAAGTCCGTGAGTTCCGAGCAGTGCCCCATTCTGCTTTCTCACGATGTCTAATGACTACTGAGGTCGCTGATAATGAGTACCTGGCAGTAGGTGGCAGCACAATGCACCTAATATGAAAACGTATGTTTCTGGGGGTGTCCGGATACTTTTGATCACATAGTATATTTTCAACCGATTGCTGCTTTTTTTCTTTTCCTTTTTTCTTTTTGTCCTCGATGTTTTAATAGATTTCGTGTTATACTTTTTTTCTTATACAGGGAAGGTATTAGTTTGGTAACTTTTCTGGGAGGCCGCTAGGAAGGTCTAAAGTGGAATATCCTATGGTTCAGAAGTTTTGTCCATTTAATGCGTCCAATCACACAGCTGGAGCTGTTGTGACATGGTTTGAAGAATATCGGGATTGAGGTTGAGCATCTCCCCTGGCCCTGCCCAATCCCGGACCTGAAAATAACTGAACATTAGTAGTCCGTTCTGGAGACACTAATCCCGAGCAGATTTACGCCTTCATCTCTCACGGAACTCAGTGATGCACTGCACGGGAATGGTACAATAGTATTGCACTTGCTACTATTCATGATCTGAAATGACACCACTTCACCTCACAACAGGAAATGTTTTGAGGGTGAAAGGTGGCCCAATTCCGTATTAATCTTTACTTTATCAGCTGCACTTTTTCAGGTGTTTTCTATTAAATTTATGTATGTTGCTGTTGCATTTCTTTCGAAAGAAAAAATCATACTTATGTTACTGGATAGAACCAAGTTACCATTATAGATATAAATAATAATAATAATAATAATAATAATAATAATAATAATAATAATAATAATAATAATAATAATAATAAAGCAATAGCAAGTTTTTCATCCCCTCATATAAATCTATATTATCAGGTAGCCTACGTAAAATGCATTAAAAATAAATAAATAAAATAAGCTAATTAAAATTGAACAGTTCACTACGCTGCATAAATCTCCAAAATGTAAACTGTACAGACCCATCTGAAAAAAAGAGGGGAAGGCAGCTACCAGTAGACTAACACTTTGCACTGGTGATATCGCTTCACTCATTCCTATCGTACTTCTGGAAACGTGTGCTCAAATATATCTTGACAGGAAGCTGATGAGTTATCAAAGGAAACGCCTGCATCCGAAGTTATTTAACTACAGTCAGTATACTGTGTTTATACACAACAAACAACACTTCTGCTTCATTCGCCGTCAGTGTAATTCATCATTAATTGTTCATCGCGTTTCTTCATTAAATGGCTACCGTAAGTACATTTGTGTATTGTGTATTTTAAAATTATCATTATTCGCTAGAGTGTGTGGAAAAGGGATTAGTTCATTGGTGGTGCAAATAAGATTACTCGATTCTGAATCAATGTAGGATAATTTTATTGTTGTTGATTGAAGGTTAGTGTCTTTTTCTCAGTGCCGAGCTTATATAAGACATGGAATACAATTTGAACCATCGTAATGTATTCAAATTTAAATGCTCCCCCATCGGGACTCGAATCCTGAATCAATGCACCACAAAAGCACACGCCAGCCACTAGACCAATGAAAAGAGTTAGCATAATTTTATCTTCTATGAATGTCCTACCAGAAGGCATGCTTTGGCTATTAACCTAACACATCTAAAGGGAAAAGAGTAAATCGCTGGTAGGATTGCCTTTTTATTTTATTTTCTACGTTTGTTCCAAAAAAGGTACGTCCAAAACCCGAAATTATGGAGCAGTAGTAAGCAAAAATGATTAAAAACGATTGGAGATCTTCGAAATGTGGGTGTGAAAAAGAATGGAGAGAATTAGATGGGTCGAGCGGAGAGGAAATATATCTTAGGGCCTTATTTTTTAACTCCTCCCTCCCTAACCCCTAAGATCTACCGTCAAAGTAAAATGATAAAAAACTTCCCAGGTTAAAACCTCATCTATATTGAAAATTTGATTGAAATCGATCGGGTGATTCAAGAGTTATTAACTCACGAACATAGTCATCTTTATATATATATATATATATATATATATATATATATATATTAGTATATCTCCCTCTTCTCCCCAACGTTGCTCCGTCAAAGTGAAATGACAAAAAAACATCCCAGGCCGAATCTTATCTATGTTGAAAATTTGATCGAGATTCAAGAGTATATTAAATTTTATTTATTTTTAATTCCCTCTCCACCCTCTCCCCTAAGTTCTACCGTGAAAGTGAATAGCTAAAAACTTTCCAGAATCGCATCTACATCAAAAATTTTATCGAGATCGGTTGAGCGGTTCTAGAGATTAAGAGTCACAAACATAGTCGCTTTCAATTGCATAATATAGATTAGGGATATCACGCAGAAGCACGCACATAAACAAACTAAATCATTATAGCTTCATTACATAGATGTATATTTGCATAATCAATTAATACATCATATTAAAAAAAAACACTCTAACTTCTTTTGATGTTAATAAAAATTAACTATATCCTTAACAGAATTTCCTATTAGAATAATTAAAGCGAGCGTTAGCGAAGCTTCTACTATTCGACTCGATTGACATTTATGTGTATGTGTGTGTTTGTGTTTGTCCATCTGTTCCACAAAAACTCTCGTACAACTTATCCAATTTTGATAGAACTTGGTATGTGTCTTCATTCCACTTGCAGAAGTAACCCTATTGTTTGGGGTTGCAATCCATCAATTATAAGGGAGCAGTAAAAAGGTGATAAAATCAACTCTATGTTACAAGTTTACAACTTAAGAGAATGTTCCACGACAATTTTCATTAAAAAGTGTTCACTTTTGGCGTAATATTTCCTACATTTTCTTTGAGGCTTCCCCATTTCATACCCTCTGAAGGAAGTTAAAATCAGTAAAGAATAAAAGTACGGAATTAACCCTCCTAGCTTTCTCTCCGAGTTCAACGACAAATTTTCCAAAATTCGTTCGGATTTGATATAATATATCTACACTTTCACTTTTTTTATGTATCCCTAACACGATTGGGACTAAAATCAATCAAGAATAAGCGGTTATTCTGTAAATTTATGTACAAAATTAATACTCAGATTTTTTTCTCAATTTCATCTCAAAAAGTTATCAGAATTCTTCTGCGTCATACGAGCTCCACGAAAAGTGTTATATAACATTTAAACTGTATTTGTTATTGGAGTATAATATGATAAAAAGGCCTTGTGACCATCTGAAACACAAACTAGAAAACACTTGCTTACAAGGCTGTATAAAATCTTTATTATAAATTAACTAGAAATGTTACAGTTTCGGAAGTATATCACTTCCTTCTTCAGACTACTACTCCAACTGAAATCATAAATAACATTACATCATTTGTTATCTCTACCAATCAGGAATCACTTTTCATTAAAATTCAATATATATCTTAATCTAGTTAATATTGATATATAAAATTCAATATAGTTCTAGTTAATTTATCATCTAGTTAATTTATAATAAAGATTTTAGACAGCCTTGTAAGAAAGTGTGTTTAGTTTGTGAAGTATTTATATAATGTATGACTTGCATATCTTTAAACGCTGATAAATACTCTTTATTATGTTTGTATAATCTCTTTTTAATTTACACCAGTAATCACGTAATGCTAATAAGTGTTTAAGATCTAAGACTTAAGTAAACTAGTGTTGTAAACGAGACGAGGCATTACTAGATCCAAAAAGTCAAGACTTTCACTTGTATCCAAGGACGGTGGCTCAACGGTAGAGCGCTTACCTGTGGTGTGTGGGGGAGGGGTCCATGGTTCGATTATCGGCCAAGTAAGTTTGTGGTGGACAACAGCGTGTTAGTGGTACTTCCGTTTCCTCCCACATTCTCATTCCACCAATTCTTCAATCGTCATTCACTTGTCTTAATCACCGTCTTCCTTAGCCCAAACGACATAATTATAGGACGTTAAAATGGGAGATTTCATTTTCATTTTCTATTCCCAGCGGAGGCTTATGTGGTTCCGATCCCACGTTAAGGTGTAGGACCACCCTGAATGGGACGCTAAACCATTCAAGCTCCACCAACCAAGTAATACTCGCTTCCTGGTTCCCCGAGAACAGATATTTTGTGAATTTTCATCTGCATTATAGCTAAAAGATAAATCAGTGTTCATTTTTTGGCAGCAAACTATGTAGAAACTTGGTATTGGGTTAAGAGCACCTAAAAATTCAAATTCTAATTTGTAATTAATAAGCCTACCTGACGGCTATCATTGAACTGTGTGATTAGTCTATACTTCTCAGTTCACGCTGTGTGTTCACTTTCTTTTAAGTTTACTAGTCTGAAGTCTGACAGAAGATACTTAATTTTACAGATTTTTAAAGTAGCGAAAACGTAAGAAGTGATAGGGACATGTAAAATTCGCAATTCACCGCTGCTACAAGAGGACTGCAAATCATAATTGACAAAAACGCATGAAGGTATTCTCAAAAAACCTGGAGGTGAGGTGTGTAAAAAAAAAAAAAAAAAAGGCTGATGCGAATAAGATGTCCGCATTTTCGTCTGATGCCCATACGTCACTGCACGCCCGTATGGCACTGAAAGTAGGGTACAGACTCATCACGAGTTGCAGTATGAAACCTTTCCTCACCCACCGTACTCTTCCTACGCTACTTCGTAGTATTTACTATGCATTAGAGTGTCCCGTTCATCTAATACTAATACAGTGCCCCTTCGTGTATGAGTGACTAATCTTACGTCTTCTCGATGAGTGAACCGGGTGGATTTCCAGTGGACACATAAACCTAAGTAGTGGTTCGAATCCTACTTTTAAACAGTATATCCGCTCATTGGCATAGAGCGCTTATCTCTGGTGCCTGGGTCTCTGGTTTGATTCAAGGCCAAGTTAGTTTGTGGTGGACAACATATCCGGGAGTTTTCTCGTGGTATTCCCACTCCTTCCACATTCTCATTCCACAAATTCTTCCATTATCATTCACTTGCCTTAATTATCCACCTCCCTTAGCTTAAAGGACATAATCATGAAATATTAAACTGAATAGTTTAAACAGTTAATCTCCTTTCATATATCCTCGGTGGTAATAAGGGAAAATTCCAATCAATCTATCCAAATCCAAATTTTAATAGTTAATTTGTAAACACTAAAACGATGTGAATTTACTTGGAATAAGGCTAAAGCTCTGCTTTCACCCCTTCCTGAGAGAGAGAGAGAGAAAAAAAACTGGTATGAAGTCATTGGCAGCGGCAACAGCATATAATCAAAGCGCTTTGTGTATCTCCCTTTGACGCCTGCAAACAACAGCGTCATTTAAACTGCCAAATGATAAAATTAATTAAAATGATTTCCAAATCGGAAGGGAAATATAGTCTATTGCCGTTTCCGGAAGAACCGAGCGCGAACAATGGATGTATTGAACTTGTATGTCTGAAGTTATACTGATGGCGACACAACCCTGCGAAATTAGACTTTTTCGTATTAGATTATATTTTTCTAAACTTCTGAATTCTGCGAAATGACAATGCGGTCTAGAAGCAATGATGATAGTGTTTTCTGGTTACATAAGAAGTATGATAATGAAGAAAGACGACTGAGTCAGCAGAGGAATCGGTTTATTCTCACTCATTACAAAGGATAGAACTTATTTTCATAAGCTGTCATGCATATGTACAGCCGCACACCCAGATTATCCTCAACCATTTACATCAATAAAATACGACCAGAATGACTTATGTTAAGTTTCTGTTAACTACACACCGACTTGAACTTTATTGCTATTTAACTGCAGCTAATTAAGCTGTGCCTATGAACCTGCAACTGGGTTGGTTCTATTTATATAAATCACATGCCTTATAATATCAATATAGCTTTATCCTGTATAATGGTGCTTACATGGAAAAAAGCGAACTAAAACGTTTACAAAGGGAATATTATAACTTTTCTTTGTGAACGAGAAGGCTGTGATGGAAAATTCAATCGGAAACAATCTGAAAACTCGACATGTTATAGTACAGTTGGAAGAAAATTTCTCTGTATCCCTACAAGTCTCATGTTGATACTTTCTTGCATTTTTTTTTTTTTTTTTTTTTTTGTATTTCTTGCAGTGGCGGCTGGTACTATATGTTGCATGGTTTTGCAACCGGATATTTTTTTTAATACTAAAAATATTTTTAAGTGTTAAAGTAGTGTATCAGTAAAAAATAAACCTTTGCTCTTGAGCGCAAAACAGTATTGATGCATTTCTGAAAAAAGTCAATTAAAAAACGGAAAGAAGGAGAGAGATTTACCTTTCCAGTGGCAGCGAACGTTGCCACTGGAAGCAGTAACATTGAGCATATGGCAGCGAGATCCTATCTCTTAACATGGGGAAGTGGATTTATTCTTGCAACGCTCCCATCTTTCCGTATTGGTCCCGTGCGGTTGCATTTTCTTCCGCAACTGGTCGGCTTCTGTAATAGTTACGAATTCCTCCGCTTAGCAGCGCTTGACTCAATTGATAGGGTGAGGAAGAAACAGACGCGTGGAAGAAAGAAGTTATTCACAAAACATAAACTCGCAAAGAACAAATACGTGTCTGGTGGTAGCAGGGACGGATCCAGGCTAAAAGTTTGGGGGGCGGTCGTTCGAAGTCAATAGATTTTATTTAACATTTATAATACAAAGGTGAAAATTCTTGGGTAAGATTTATTTTTTAAAAAATCCTATTCTGGGGGCGGGGGGGTCAATCGAGTCTCCAAGAAGAAAATGTCTTACTATTGTTCTAATTCCTAGCTTTGTGTCTTTCGTGCACATGACTCCGTGTTCGATTTCCGTCGGAGAGCATAAATTAATATCAAATCATTCACTTCCAATACTCTTCTGTCTTCTTTAGCCTAATTTGCTGGAATGTTAAACTTTTTTTTTTTCATTTTCAAAGGAAAACATCTTAGATTTCATGCTTCTTTACAAACAAAAAAATACGTGGTTTCTGAAAATGGACTTTTTGTTCCGTATATTTATACAAAGAAATGCTAACAAAATGCATATTGTCGGAAGAGAGAAGTGTTTCTGGACCCTAAAGAAAATAAAGCGGAAAATATTTGCGGTAGCGACGCTTTCTATTCAGAGAAACTTGGCGAGCAACATTTCAGATTTCAATAAAGTCATAGAAAAATTTGAAGCCCGAAAGATCGAAGAAAGACCTTCCATTCTAAAATAATGCATAGTTTATATAATTAAATAATTTTGTTTAACTGCGTGCATGCAATTTTCTTGCTTTTTTTCTTCTTTTCGGATTAACGCCATCATTCATGGCTTACAGCGCATACTATATATTCGATTTATCTCGTGTTCAATAACATGAGTGTAGAGGTTTTGTATATAAATAGTGTATAAACGTACATTGATAGTGGTTGTTTGAAAAAAAGCAAATAGCTTATATATTAAATTAATATTACAGAAATAATTTAAGCAATAATATGCAAATAGAGCTTCAAAGACTTTCCTCTTCATATTTCCTGAATATTTCTTGGATAAGACTGAAGAATGCTGGGGGAGGGGAACACTTGCGCGTACCTACATACCTTTGATATTGCAACATTGCAACCGGTGCTAGTACAGACTACGATCCGCTACTGATTTCTTGTATATCAATGTAAGTCACAGCAATTGATACTTTCTTGTATTTTTTAAATTTTCTGTACATTGTCTCCGTGTTTTCGTAATGAAAAATGATTTTTACCTAGTTATGCTAAATGTCATTGCTTTCGGAAATTTCCTACTGAGACTAATTAGTTTTACATTTCCACTTCCTTTCTGGGACAATCTGTGGTCATTTTTATTAATTTCCATCCTTTTTTCTCCTAAAAATGATTATATTGATCAGAGGATAGACCACGATGACACCACTGAAGTTTTGCTGAACCTACCTACAACCGCAGAGAACAACTGTCTTTCCATATGATTTTGCCGCAAAGAATTTCAATATGTGATTTTTTGTCTTTATCGTACTGTGTTACATTATTATTATTATTATTATATCAATACCAATGATATTTTTGCAAAGAGTTGAGTTGATTTTAGTTTAGCGTCCCGCTCAGCAGCGAGGCTATATGAGACGGGACAGGACGTTTTGGCGCTGCCGTTTGGGCGCGGACGTTTTGGCGCGGACGTTTTGGCGCTGCCGTTTGGGCGCCGGACGTTTGGGCGCAAAGCCGTTTAGGCGCCAGACGTTTGGGCGCGAGGTACATAGTAAAAATCACAATTTACGACATATAAAGTAAGCTAGGCACTGAAAACTAAGCGCCAATCAAGATATATACATTTCCTACACTTCTATCTTTATCTCACCTCATTTATCTGTATATTTTCTATCTCTATCTTATTTATTCATCTAAATTAAATATTTTAATGCGTTTGTGGGATTTGTTGCCTAACCTCGTCATGGATTGATTTTTCGCTTGTTCACGATTCTTGTACTTCTGATCTAATTTTTGTATTATATAAGAAAGCTAGGAAATAAAGGAATCAGACGAACTGTTAATTTTCTTAATGTTAATTAAAACATATTGATTTAATTTTTGTATTTTTTTAAAGAAAGTTAATAATTACATATTTATGAATATTAAAATTGGTTTTCTTTCGTATTACGTTTGCCAAACTCTTCTCTTCCTTAAGTCCAATAAAGAACTACCAATAAAAGATTGCAGCGTAGTCGCTAACACTCTCGCCTTCGGTGCGATCGGTCCCGGGTTCGATTTCCGGTGGGGGCACTCAGTCGAAAAAGTGTAACACGCTCTTTCAGGCCAGCCACACTGAATGAGGTTTTCCTGGGTTTTCTTCATTCACATCAGGCAAATGCCGGGGTGGTATCTAATTTATAGGTCCAGGCCGCTTCCTTCCTTCCCCAATCCTTTCTTCCTTCCCTTTCCCCGGATAGTGTGCTCCCTCAAACGTGACGGGCTAAATGGCCTTAGATGCCGAGAGCCCAGAAATCTAAAAATCCTAAATCCTAATCGAGTTGAGGGAAAAATATTTTGCATACATGGTGTGTAAGACATATTTTGCATACAGGATGTCTAACACATTGAGTTTAGGAACTGTAGTATGCCGTATTTCTGGTATCACTTTTTTTTATTAACATTCCAATATAAAAATCAAAACTTAACACACATTTTTTTCGTCCCATTGTAAGCATTTAATCTGCATTAAAGAAAGTGGCGAAAAAAAAACTATTTCAAAGTGAAAAATATCAGTTAAGTGTACATATATTGGTCATTTAGCCACTAGAAATGTGTTTGACATTCACACTTATTGCGTAACTACAGTAGAAGGCCTGCTTTAAGTTTTTTAATGGAATAGGCTCACTATGTATGTAATGCAGTCAATCATATGTAGTCTGGTCGACTTACATTTGGCTTGAAAAGTTATCAAATAAAAAGCACACTTAACTTTCGTTGAAACTTAAATTTACAAAATTTTATTGTTAATTCAGTTTTTATAATTTTGAAATTCCAGTATTTCTAGTATGTAAAACAAAATCCAGTATAATTCAAGGACTTCCACTACAGTAGACACCTTGTGATTGAGACGTGGACCTACTGATTAACGTGGAATCCGAACCACATGAGCTCCCGCCGGGAATCGAACCCGGGTCTCCCACGCCAAAGGCGCGTACGCTAACCGCTTAGCCACGAGAGAGCTCTATTTTTGCAAAGAGTCAACGTAAATGTACACTTGTAAAAATAGTAGGCTACCAGGTAATTTTGTCAACCAATGTAAGGCAATTGCTGATCTGATACATAAATTTAATAAAATTATGTAGGGCATGTTTCAGTGTCTTAAAGAAGTCTCAAGAGCTTGTGCGTGTATTGACATTTGTCAAAATTTCCCTTGCATTGTTATACAACTACCGTTTATAAAAGCATATTGCATTTTTTTTCTGGTTCTCTAGGCCTTCAGGAAGACAAGCTTACCACTGTACTTAGTTTAGATTGGTTCAACAATTTATTGTGTTTAACTAAAAGGTTGTGCAAAAAATAAATAAATCAATAACTTTTATTTAAAACAGACTAGGAACACATTACTATGAAACAGAGGCATGTTGCATATCAACATAGGCATGATGCATATCAGGGGCGGATCCAGGACGGACTTCTGGGGGGGGGCGGTGGGTTGTAATACTGCTACTTCGAGCTACTTTTAAGAGCGTCAAAAAAATAAACTATATATTTTATTTATACATAAAATAAAAAAAGTTTCCTCTTCTGGGGGGGGGCGATTGCCCCGATCGCGCCCCCTGGATTCGCCCCTGATGCATATTAATCTTCTTAGGAAAATATGATTTTGCAAGTGGCTCTTTCCAAATAGTTCCATCTTTCACACAACTCTTACTACAGTGAAAAGACATATATTTCCCAAGTAGCTCCAAAAGCGGGGCTACTTGGAAATAGCACATTCTGGCTCCTGGGAAGCTTCAGTCTCAGTAAAATTTTGTTATGACTGCAGGAAATGGTAACATGGACTAAGCTCTAGAAACATTACAAGAAGAAAAATTAATTGCAACAAATAACAAGGGGTCGTATAAAAAAAAAAAAAACTCCAAGTAACCCCAGTTTACGGTACTACTAATTGTTCCTTCAAGCCTTTGGCTTATGTGCAAACTGCCTGCATGCTAGCTACATATTTTGGAGTCAGGTACGATACAGCGTAGCTAGCGACAATATTAGCTTCACTATGAACTATAAGGAATCAGCGTGACCGACAGACTAAGACGTCTTGTGTTTTTAATAAGCATTAAGATTATATAAATATTTTCGCATACAAGTTTATGTAGTACATAATTCTTGAATGTATTCGAGTATAACAGACAGATGGTTTTGTCTTATAAATAGCATACGACATCCGAGCGCTTTTATGAAATGAAAACTTTCCGTTTTACGTCCCACAGTAGGCTAAAGAAGACGGTGATGATGAAAAATAAATGCTATAGTGGAATGAATAAAGTAGGAGGAAACGGGAGAACCCACAAGCATGGTGTTTGTCCCCCACAAAGCCCACCTGACGCGAGCTGGGATCGAACCACGGACCCCACGCACCAGAGGTGAACGCTATACCACTGAGCCACCGTGCTCCAACGGAGCGCCTTTATAGCGCAGGAATATTAATTAATGTAAGTCAATAGCTGTATAATGTAGCAACGAATTCTTTAAGTCTTGTATACTCATGATATTTCTAATGCCAATTCACAATCCGTTTCTTCACACCCGCTATTTAATTTCAGATTTTTCATATAATCTTTTGATCTACAGGCGAAAGCTACTGGCCAGCAAAGGCTGTTCTGTTGGTTTAAAACGAGAATAAATCTTCGGGTAGAACACTCAAAGTGCAAGACTTGTAACACTTGAAATCTTTGAAAATCTTTCAATTTAACGTACCACGGGTATGCGTGTTAGGCTAAGGGACGATTAAAGTAAGCGAGTGATGAAGGAAGAAGTAGTGAAAGAAGAGTGTGGGAGGAAACGGGAGTACCCCGAGAAAACCCACGGACACGATGTTGTCCACCACAAACTACTTGGCTGGAGATCGAACCAGGAACCTCACGCACCAGAGGAACTCCACGCTCTACCACTGAGCCACCGTGTCTCCCAGTTGTAACATTTGGATTGTTAATAAGGGTAACGTTAGATTTGGAAGCTCAGTGTAAGTGTGGTCCTGGATTCGATCCCAGGGTAAACAGGGTTATACAGTATACATATAGTCAGAATGCTACATTAACATGTAAGTCCCGCCTCATTCAGCTTTCACGCGACAACCTGGAAAACGTCTGGTTCTGTTAGAGCGGCCGTTTGAAGAAAACAGTTCCTTATAGGTTGTTTATTATTTTATCTAGTATTACTATTATTTACTGCATTGATTTATTTCTATTTTGAATCGAAGTAAAAATTGGCCACAGTAAAATACAAGATATGTAGTCGATTAAAGAATAAGATTGCATTAACGATCACGATAGGTATGACTCATGAAACAGGAGACTGAGGCTGTGGTTTTATAGCACCGGATATCCTTGGTATTAGATCAAACAATAGTGATTTATATCTCAAGGAAAAATCAGATTAAAAAGAAAATATTGACTTCCTATTTACTATTTGAAACTATATATTTCAAGAAAGTACCGTAAATTAGAAAGCGATAGATTATTTTGGTATTCAATAACTATTTGAAACACTACTCGATCTCTTGGACAGAATGAAATTTACTGTTACAGTATTGAATTGGAATACGAACTCAATCCGTTTCAGAACCTTGTTCGACTTCCAAGACAGTTTCTTTTTCTCTTTCAAATAATAGAAATTGGATTATTATGTTCCTGACTCCCAAAAACTCGAATTTTCAAAATGACTTGGCAGTAAATACACTGAGTTTTAAGGTAAAGTAGTGACTCCGCGTACTATAGTCGCTAACGCTCCCGCCTTTGATGCGACCGGTCCCGAGTTCGATTCCCGGTGGGGACACTCGGCCGAAAATGTGTAACAGCTTTTTCAGGCTAGCCATCTTGAGTGAGGTTTATCCTGGGTTTCCCTCATTCACACCAGGCAAATGCCGGGATGGTACCTAACATAATAATGGTCCCAGGCCGTTCCCTTTCTTCCCTTTTCTCACAAGTAAAGGGTCTAAATGGATTAATCGAATTGCGGGATGAGACATAGTGCATCTGATAGAGTATGTGAAAATATGTATATGTGCAAAGTTATAGCGGCTGAGCGCCATAAGAAACGGAGGGGGACAAAGTTGGTGGGAGAAGGGCTATGCTATGTTATAGAAATACATCAAATAAATTGCGAAATCCTAAAAACAGTGAAAGATGGAGAATGCAAATGATGGCAGTTTCACATATTGGTGGAAGAAGAACGGGAAGAATAGATCACGAACCTCCGACGCCATCTTGAAATCCGCCATTTTGATTATTTTTTTTCCATGGAAAGGCTGTCATGTGATATATCAATTAGGGCCAGTATGCTCTCACAAATCAATTATGAACTTTAGTGATCGTTATCTGCACTTATTTGGAAGATTTATGATTATCTTTATAGTTATCTACGAAGATCTAGGAAACTGATACTCGTATGTTGAAAGTTTGGATTATCACGAAAACACACCTAAGTTAAATATATCTACAAGTCAAGAAAACTAACAGTGAAATTTGATATCCAAATTGTACATTATTATTTATGACATTACTTCTAATTTGCTTCATATACTGCCGAAGAGAACTGTTCCGGTCCGGAAGAACCGCTTCCGCTTTTGGCCGAAAACAATGTGGAGTTTATATAGCTACCTGTTGTTAAATGACATACTTACTAATATAGACTATAACACAATAAAATCTGATAGATTGGAATGCAATTATTACGTACTTTACGTAAACCACTACTTTTTACCACTTGCTATATTTTTCATTCAACTTTCTCTGTCCACCTTTGTAAGCAACAGCAACGTGGAACGAGCGTAGCATGTAGTATCTGGATGAAAAATGGAATACTGCAGTGAGGTAGCTTTCTCGAGTGTCTATCGTGTCGCATTATATTTGATCGGTTTGTTTGAAATATGAAGTCTTCGATTACTGTGACAGCAGCATTGCATTTCAGATCAAAATACAGTCTTAACACATGAGCCGCATGGCTACCTTTCCATTAAAAAAAAAAAAAAAGTATCACAAATTTCAAAATGTCGGATTTCAAGATGGCGTCGGAGGTTCGTGATCTACTCTGCTCGTTCTTCTTTCGCCAATATGTGAAACTGCCACAGTTTGCATTGTCTATCTTTCACTATTTCAGGATTCAACGGTTTATTTGATGTATTTCAATAACATAGCATAGCCCTCCTTCTCCCATCAATTTTGACCCCTTCCGTTTCTTATGGCGCTCAACCGCTATAACTTTGCATATACGCATATTTTCACATCCTCTATCAGGCGCACTATGTCTCATCCCGCAACTCGATGCATCCATTTGGACCCTTTATTTGTGAGGCAGAGTGATCGCCGAGGGACATCATTCCTCATATACGTGACGGCCTAAATGGCCTTAGATGCCGACAGCCCAGAAATCTAATTCCTAATTAAGGTAAAGTACTATCCAGTTACAGTAAAACATGAATATAAATGAACTTTTTAGCACCCATGACAAACACACTAAGTTGCTGTTATATTTAAAGAAAAAAAAAATGAAAGTTAACACTATATTACATATTTCACAACAAATGACAAAGCGTATTGGTGGACCAAGCACATGGAAAACGTACCGGTACGTATAAACACACAAAAAACATGCAGGAAGTTCAGATTCCAAAGCAGCGTTCGTATTCCGAGACAAAATTTTCGCTCTAATTATTCGTTTATATTCTAAGTTGTTCCCAGTTCTGAGGCAATAATGTACTAACTACCACATGGTAAACACACACAAAACTTGAAAAAAAAAAAAAAAAAAAAAAAAAACCTAACAGTTTAGGCATATACCGGTGTCTTTCCTGACACGATCCATCTTGTTTGGTTGGACTGGGATTTATACAATATCAAATCTATTACACCTTATTGTTTCTTTTAAGTACATTCAATCTTACTTTTTAATAGATGCCCAAATCTTTTTTTTTGAAAATTACTGTTATTCTATCCCACAAAACTGAATGAAACCAAATTAATGTGGATTTTCTTTGCTTGTTTAAGGCCTTGTCACAATTAGCAACAGTAAGCGGAATTAAATCCTACGCAAAGAAGATGCAATATCATAGTTTTTTCGTCATCGGAAATTCTCGAAATTCATTTCTGATGTAAGACACTAACAATTTTTTTATAATTTTCCTGATAGTATGCTCATTCTATGACTCAGAGAAGCTGAGGTTCCTTTTACCAGAACAGTCAGCGGATTCTAGTTTGTGCTAATCCAAACTAGTAAGATTGCTGTTAGATCCACAGCTACCTTTCTAAAATTCGCATCACATTATTAATTCAATTTCCTGGTCTGATATGAAGTTCACGTTGTGTTATTTTCTCTATTCACACTTTGTTAGTATAGTTTTGTACCGAAGTATCCGTACTATACTATGGTACAAAAATTGATTTTGTGTTTAATGTCCCGTTCAGCAGGGAGGCTATATGAGACGTGGACCTACTGGTTAACGTGGAATCCGAACCACATGAGCTCCCACCGGGAATCGAAGCCGGATTTCCCACGCCAAAGGCGAGTACGCTAACCGCTTAGCCACGAAGGCGCTCTACGGTACAAAAGTAATGAAGTGTTTTTAACTTCAATATCCGTACTATACTACTGGGATTCCAGATTTTCACTTTTACTTTTTTCAATATCCAATCATGACAACGACGATAAAAAAATCAGCAGAAAATTACAATATATATTTCCAGCTATTATCAATGGGTAGTGGATGTGGGGAGAGTCAATGAAACTCTATGTGTGTATTCCCTCGGCCAGGTCAAATGGACTTGCTAAATCATAGAGATGACGTTACCCTTTCAGAATGGGACTAGGTGTATCCACATACTGAAAAAACAAACTGCAAGGAAGCTGACTCTCATGTTCCTGAAAACGCGAAAGCTACAACCGAACTTAAGAGAAACAAAATCCATTTTGAGGGCAAAATTAAACAAGAAATTCATGATTCTACTTAAATTTTAACCCATAAAATATCAGGAAAGCTACTGAAATTATACGCTGCTTCATATTCAATACTTCTATGCACTTGATGAGTCAATGATTCTTGCAACATCTTCCGCAGATAAACACCACCTTATGATTACTAGGTAATGAACAACTCATTTCTGACCAACGAAATCAGAATTCGATCCTCGACAGGCATACGAACCAACCTTGCTATTAAGCAACTTTTAGTTTGTAAATTTAGCGATTTAGGTTTTAACGCCCCTTTTCAATACCGTAGCCGTATGGAACATGGATCTACAGTTTAATAAGGATCTCCCAACCACAAAAGCTCTCAACATAAATCTGAAAGATTATCTAATATCACATTCCATAAATTACTCCATTATAATTGAATTATATTTTTCATAGTTTTCAATTCCGCTTCTGAAGGATTCTATTGATATTTACACACACACACAAAAAAAAAAAAAAAAGAGTAACGAATGAAATAAAAAATATGAGCCACAGCACTAAACTTTCTCGTTCCAATTTCTTAAACTAAACAGGGTGTCTATTAAAATTCCAAAATGAAATTTCGCGACTTTTTGGTGACCTTTTCTTTTCCAAACCATAAAATTTAGTAGTAACATTCTCAAGAGCGAATTTGGGTGCGAATTAGGCCGAATTTTCATGCATGCGATAGAAGCGTGTTTTGTTAGCGATTTGGTAGCGTCTAAAGCCGACCGTAGACATTTTTGGTGATGAATTTTGATGTTTTATAGAATAAAATTTTTCAGTCTTTCTTACATTTGAACAGATAAAAAAAAAAAAAATAGTGAGCAACAAACTAAATTTTGTGACTTTTTCTTGACTTTCATGACCGTTTTCTGAATTCGTGACTTTTTCGTGACATCCATGAGCAATAGATACCCCGACTAAATCACGTTATGCTGCAGTTATTACTGAAACATTTATTTATTATATGTATATGTATATGTATATGTATATTATATGTATTCTCTTATTTAAATATAAAATACCCACGACATTTTTCAGGCGTTTTCGAAAACCTGGTCCAAAGAAAACTCACCCATACGAGTAAATTACCTTGTGGATACTTTCATAAAAAGAAATCTACGTAAAATTATAGGTTATTAATGAAATGTTTATTTATGAAATATGAAGAAAATGGTCTGAAAAGGATTTTTTTGTTTTTGAGAAAATCGCCGGAAGAAATCACACTCCCAAAATCAACAAGTAAACTACGATTCCTTGTGAATTCTTCTGGAGACAAATGAGTTATGCCATATTGTTACGCTGGTAATGAAACATTTATTTATAAACCATGAACAAAATCGCCCGAAAAACATTCGCTTCCCAGAGTAAACCACTCCTTGGAATTTGTCATCACAAACGAGTTATGCCATGCCATATTCTCACGTTAGTAACGAAATATTTATTTATGAAATATGAATACAATCGCCTGAATCATTTTCGAGAAAATCGTTCAAAACGAAATCATCCCCAAAACCAAACTACTACTTCTAGATTTTTCCCAAATGAGTTATATTACAGTACAGGTTTGTTAATAAAATACTGGATTATAAAATTTAAACAAAATCGTTAATGCAGTTTTCAAGAAAATAGCAAATTTTCATTTTCATTTTCACATGACCCTTATTTTTGGGGCCAGGGAAAAAATAGAAGAAACAAAAAAAACAAAACCTTGACAATCTTATGAAATTCTTAAAATTTAAAGTTTGGTGCCCATACGTTGACTGACATGATCTGTAGACAAGTGAGCATGTTTACATGGGACGAACGAATGGACAGACACTCAAAAATAACTACCGGCATGTACGGTCATGAATCGTGTAGGTATGTTAATATCTCGATATGATTTTTTCAGTCACTATACTTTCTTTTCTCCTACCATCATTCAAAAGTAAAAATATTCCAAAAATTACGTAAAATATCTATGTACACACGAGAACAGAAGACCGACTTCAGTTGATATGATACGTAGTAACTTTGACCTAAAACATTTTTTAAAAAGTAAAAAAAATTACAACACAATTTATTATTTATCCCGTGTTAGACTAGGATAGTAGACGCTCTCGTTTGAAACACGGTAAGCTTAACTCAAACTCAAGATTTTAATATAAACGTGCTCAACTTTAATCCATTCTTCAACTGAACTATGCTCAACTTTATGCTCAATATTGGAAAAACCACAAGTAAACTTCGTCTGAAAATTTAATAGTAATGAAATAACATCTGTACACAAAGAAATTTGAATATTCACTATTTACAACTTATAATTATATATAGCGCCAATGCAAAACCACTTGTAATGAGAGAGAGAGAGAGAGAGAGAGAGAGAGAGAGAGAGACAACACTTCTTTGTAAACATTATGTTCTATATTATTATTATTATTATTATTATTATTATTATGTCCTTACTGGCAGTCACTTGCAGCAGCTAAGAAGCTTCCATGCTCCACGGTCCTCCGCTAACCTCTTCGTCTTCACATATGATCTTTGTTTTTGTATCATCCACTGATTGTAGTCTCCTTCGCCCCCTCCATCTTTTCCGCCACCATACCCTCTAGGACGTCCCTCATGACACAATTTCTTCTTAGGTAATGTCCCAACCAGTTTCTCTTCCTCTTCTTAATAATATCTAAAAGTGTTCCTTCCCCCTACCATTTCTATTACTCTCTCATTCGTTCTCCGATCGACCCAACTAATTCTTTCCATTCTTCTCCACACCCACATTTCGAAGGCTTCCAGTCGATTTTCATCACTTTTACATAATATCCACGTTTCCACCCCATACAGTATAATACTCCACACGAAGCATTTTATGAGTCTTTTGAGTCCTATATATAGGTAACAATACATATCTCGTCAATCAAAGAAATATTGAGCTACGTAAAAGGATTCATGTTCAAGGACGCCCATCAGGGGGGCAAGGTGGAGCGCTTGCCCCCCCCCCCCAAGAGGAAATTGTACTTGGGAATATCGAAAACAGAATAGAATTTTTACATTAGTTACAGCAAACTTTGAAACTATATTTGAAACGTTGCTTTTACTTGCCCCCTCCCCCTTGGAAACCACAACATGGGTGCCCTTGTTCATGTTTCTACTTAGTGCAAGTATTTGAAATGCTAATATGAAAAGCCTTTCCTGCTATGTTCCAGATTTTCTTTCCATATATATCACCATCAAACTTCAGGAAGTGATTGTTTGGAAAGGTAAAAAATCTCATTAAAGAAATGAAATGGAAGAAAAATTTCTGATAGACATTGGTAAAAAGTAAAAATAAATAAATAAAACTCTTCTCAGAGCTAGAAGCAGTAGAATGTACAAAATTCCTAGCATGAAAATCACGGTACTAAAACAATTACATAGGAACTAATATGAGTTCTACCTAAGTGTCTATGTTTCTGAATTTACGATATTTGCTTTAGAAATTTTCCAAATAAATAATTTATTTATATTTAATTAAACATGTTAGAGAATAGATATTGAAAAATAAAGAAATTATTTTAATGAGAGATACAGATTAAAAAATAAAGGCATTTCTTAAACAGTGTGTTTAATTAAGTGTAATATTATATAAATATTTCAACACATGCTGCTGTTTTTCTGAATACCCACACCTCGTTACATATTGGATTCGTGCAAGAATTCTGTATGTTATGAGGCACTTAAAGCGATATGAATCATCGTAAAAACAAATTCATAAAATACCAGGGGTGGATAGTTTAAACCAAGGTGGTTTAAACCAGCTGTTTTTTTTTTCAAAAAAAAAAAAAAAAAAAAACTGGTTTAAACCAGACAACGAAAAATGTTCGTAAAAGGGTAAGTGTTCGTAACATCTTGATGAACACACACTTATGGGTTATCACGTTTCACTCCCGTATATTACAGTATTATATTCAGACCTAAATTTCCCATTCATTACTCAAAGATATTAAACTACAAAAGCAGCTTTTTTAAAATATAAGTTTATGAATGTTTTTTTTGTGATTTTTTTTGTAGTTTGTTATTATTGTTATGCAATTGCAACCGAAGAAAATTCTAAATGTTGTTTCTTTTTAATATGTTTACTATTGATAAAATAAATCGAAATGCGGTATTTTTTGGAAGGGGGGTCATACAAACCCCACAAGAGGCATTTATTGAAATCAGAAGTATCCTCTATGTATAAACTGTTTAGAGCCAAAGTGAACTCAAATAATTCGCATCTTTATTCACTTTTCTTACTGATATGCAAATTAAGTCGTTATATTTCTTTAACTTGGACTAATAAAAGTCGTAGTGAACTAACTTGGACTAAATTAGTTCTTCTGTACTCTGTAGTATTTTGAAATTATTCATATGTAATTCTGTACAATGATTTCACTTCTGCAACTGTTTCCTTTTTGTCCTTCTGAAATGACTCTTGATAATTGTATTAACAAGTATGTAAAAATTAGTACACCATATTTTTATCAGGAGTCCTTCGTGAGTGAGTCGGCAGACGTATCTCATTTATGCCCAAGTAGTTCGGGTTTCGAGTTCAAATGGAGGACATTTTTTCTCGGACGTAAGCCGAAAAGCCGTTTGGATTCCGTTTTAAGCTTATGTGATCCCTTCCAGCATAACCTGGTTGTTGCATAATAACATCAAGGCGAAACAAACTTATTTCTATCCATGTGTGATATAAATACATCGAGCAAATTATTTAAACTAAAAAAACCTGGTTTAAACCAAAAAAACCCGAGTTTTTTGGTTTTTTCAATAAAAAAACATGGTTTTTGCCAACCCTGTAAAGTACACAGAAAACCTATGATCGACTCTTGCACTAACCAATTGAAAATTGTTAGCAAGTGCATCACTCACTCAGAAGAATGAGAGGAACGTTTTGAATATCCCCCAAACAAACTAAGTACTTACGTACTTAGCACTTTTCATACGAAATTGTTTTTACAAGAACACCACCAATACATAGGAGATGTACAGTAAATACAATTTTCATGAAGAGTGACTATATACAGGAAGTGAGTACACAGACAAGTTTCCGAACATAGCTAAAATCCAACTATATATTATCGTAAAGGGACAAGTCTTATGCATTGGTAATGTTTTTGGTGAACACAATTTTCTATGAAATGTGGCTAAGTGTGTAAGTGTCTAGTTTGTTTGTAAATATTCTAAACATTCCTCACATTCTTCTGGACAAGTGATACAATTCCTGACAATCTTCACACAGTAGTTACAAGAGAAATTCGAGCCTTTTTTTATTTTTTTGGTATATTTTGTATATTTGTTTTTCCGATGATTTCCATCTCTTTTAACACCTTCGGACATACAGAATTCTCATTTGAAGTTGAGTAGCGGAATATGGATATTGAGAAAGACACCAACATGTATTGAAACTATATAAAATTACACCTAATTGGGTATAAAGGTAAGAAGTTTCTTCAATTTATATATTATTTGCAAAACATCTTTAAATATCGCTTAATAGCCTACTTTAGATAATGATATCGAATGTTTCGCAAACATTTTCCACTTTTACTTACTTTAGAAAGAACATTCCGTTTAGGTGTTATGCAACTATGCAATCACACACACTACAGTTTTATATAATGCATAAGTCAAGGACAAAAGAAAACAACAATATATAAATGTGTATATGATATTTGCACTGGGCGCTGACTATATAACTTTGTGACTTTTAATTAAAACATGTGTAAAAAAATCTATAAAAGCTTTGTCATTTATTTATTATTTACTAGCTGAAATCATTTATTTCGCATCGGTAATTACATTTGTGAAAAATATTTGAATCCTGTTTCCCCTTAGGATACTCATTTCAATGAAAGTGATGATTAAAAAAACATAAGATATTCTACTTTTGGCATAAATTTTGAAGTATCATACCCACTAGAATACGCTGTTTAATCAAAGTGATATGAGCTTGAGAGGGGTACTGTGTTCCAAAAGTCCTTTCCAACGGGTCAGTAGTCTTCCCGACCTCGAAAACCATCGATTTCACACTAATATCATCGTTCTGGTTTATTTCTACACGCCACCCCATTCCCACTTCCACACTTTTAAGTCATATTTGTATTACGCTTGGTTGAAATTGTTCCAGGCACTCCAAAGTTAGTTGGAACATACACATACACGTACGGTACCATTAATATATATATAAGCAACGTCTCCCAAGCCAGCTGACATGCCTGTTCTTCCCTAAACTCGGATTTAAATATCATTGGAATTGTCACTTATCAGCTTTGTGACCCCAAAAATTGGACACTCACTTCGGTCATTTCAGACATTTCGCTTGATTTCTTCTTATCCTCCATGGCGATGGGGGCTAAAATTGGATTTTAACAGCATCGAGAGGGTGACTATTCGCCTCAACAACTCCAAAAACTATGGATTCGACACTAATATTGGTCATTTTCAGTTAATTCACATGTCACCCCCTTTCAACCCTCTAAGAGTGATAATGAGAGCTGAATGTGGACTTAAATGGAATCGGGTCACTATTTATCTCACTGACCCCGAAAACTATGAATTCAATACTACGATTGGTCATTTTTTTAAATTTTATTTTTACACTTTTCCCTTTCCCCGCCTCCTAGGGATTAGGGGGTTCTTGTCCCTACTACGGGCTGAACTTCGAGTTAAACGGCATCGGGAAGTTGCTATTCATCTCAGTGGCGTTGAAAGCAATATGTTCGACATTATTATCCGTGCAACAAGAGCTGGCATCTGACAGTTGGGTAGAGCATGCGGAGTATTGATAGCGCTGTTGCCAAAGGCTCTGCAACAGACACAGCAACTCTGGTGTCAAATTAGGGCATGGATATTTAACAAGTTATAATTTTATAATCGTAAAAATATACAGGGGCGTATGGTTTCCAAATAAACAATAATGGTACTTAAAATATTGATGTGTCAGAGGCCAGCTCTTGTTGCACAGATAATAATATCGGTCGTTCTCAATTATTTTTTCTTGTTATTCCTCCTCTCTCTCCTAGGAGTACAAATGGAGGTTAAACTTGGACTTAAGCATCGGCAGTGTCACTATTCATCTAAGCCACCCAGAAAACTATGGATTCGAAATTAATATCGGTTTTGATTGTTTTTGTATGTGTCTTCCTTCCCATGCCTCTGATAGGAAGTATGACCCCCCCCCCCTCCAGTATTTTTTTTCAGATAGTAAGTAATATGTGTACCAAGTTTGGTTGAATTTTCCCCAGGTGTTCCAGAGTTATGCTGGAATATACATACATTTTTATATATACAGAAGATTTTTGTCATATCTGTGTATTTGAAATAGAAGTATTTGTTGCTTTATACTTAAACTTAATTTTATTTTTATTTACAGGAAGTACGAGGAATCGTCCACGTCACAGTACTGGTGTTATTTACATCAACATCATCTTTCCACGCGCTCAACGTGCAATATTGCCCTCAAGCCTGTACTTGTACGATCTCACAAAGTTCGCAACGTTTTCAAGCACCAACTGTATTCAGTGTTTGTTCTCAAATACCAAGGACCTTGACAAGTAACGTAACTGGGCTCAAAATACAAGAAGAAATCACAAAGCTCAGAGAGGAACTTTTACCAAGAAGTGAGAACTTAGAAACCTTAGACTTAAGTGACTGTAGCATAGAAGAAGTGTACCCAAGTGCATTTGAGAATGTTCCCAACCTTATCACTCTTTACTTATCAGGGAACAACATTATCATGCTACACTCCGGTATTCTGGATCACGAATTTTTAAGAGAGTTGTACCTGAATGACAACGGCCTTAAAATTATAGAAAAGGACGCTTTTACCAAACTAAGTTCCTTACAGAAATTATTCCTACAAAATAATCATCTTTTAGAAATGCCTACTAGGTTACCACTTAATCTAGTTGAATTTGATCTCAGTAACAACAGAATTGGTCCGAACATCAATGGACATATTTACATGAACCATCTCAAATACCTAAATCTGTGTGGGAACCAATTTGATGAACTTTCAACCATGCTAGTTGTAATACCGGAAGTACAATCTCTGTGTCTTGGTGATAATCAAGTAAAAATAGTTTTAGACTTCACATTTAGATTGCCCCATCTCGCAAATCTCACATTAAGTGCTAAGAATACTCCTCATGCTGTGCTGAGTAGTAATTCAAAGGATTTTATCCAGTTGTTACCACAGCTCTCTAGTTTGGCCATAATTCACTACACAATCCCAGATTTAAATTTTTTATCCAATTTATCTACTATTTTAAATCTTCGTCTGGAACACATAAATTTCACAGGTAACATACCATATCATGTGTTTGAAAAGTTGGAAAGACTGAACTTCCTTTACTTGGATTACAGTCCGGTTTTGGCAGATCAGATACTGAAAAGCAATGTTCTGGCCAATTTTGTGCGGCTCAAGTTTCTCAGTGTAACAAATACAGGTATAACATATCTCGATTTCAGAAGCATTCCGGAAAGCGAAGAGCTACAACTTGATTTAAGTTCAAATCCCTTACATTGTAATTGTAGTCTTAAATGGCTTCTTGAGAGGCGGAATTATTATAATGGACAGTTTCTCGTGGCTACAGACAAAACAAAGTGTGCAACTCCTCCATCATATAGTAGCAGCTTATTAACTAAGGTTCAGTTATGCGATCATGAGCCACTCCAAGTACTTACTCCTGACAACTCAGGGTCCACGTCAGATCTTCAGAACAAAGACATTGTGTTTATTACCATTGGGTGTGCGCTTACTGTGCTGTGTTTAATCGGATTCGGGCTTCTTATTTATCGCAAAAGAGCCTCAATCAGAATTTATCCATACGAAGAACCCCGTCAACCGCAAGAACCAAGTTTAACGCAACTTCTAAAGTCTGGGGCTGACAATAACTGTGTTAGAAGTTAATACGAATTTTGATCTTTATACAGTAATTTTCTTTTAAAAATTGATGTATAGTAGTCTGTTCGATTAAAAGCTGAATTCATATATTTTCATTTTTATGGGCAATACTATTCAATTTCAGTTTCATGTAAAATTCTTTAATTAGAATGGATACGGAAATGAACCCTCAGTTCCTTATCACCTACCTTAGCCGTTCATTATTGTAATAACCTGTGCATGTAGATTTTTTTGAGTTTATTTTATATAAATACTAGCAGAGGTCCTCCGTTTTTCGAACGGAGAAAATAAGTTTTAATGAATACTACGTTTATACCCTCACTCATCTGGCTGTTCGTGGCACATTTGGTGCCTATCAGCAAACTTTTGAACCATCCCACCCCTTTCTCGTCCCTTACAAGTCAAATATTAGAAAAACGCTCGATCACTTGTTTCATTATTTTAAATGGAAATTCTAAATACCAAACTTTATGTCTTTAAACTTAAGGAATACCAAGATATGAAATCTTATAATAAAATCCTTTTCTTTCCTTCTAGGTCAAATTGCAAAAACTGCTTGAACACAGTTTAATTACATTTTAAATATCATACTACATACTTCTAAACTTAAGGGATTCCAAGATATGGACATATTATAATAATTGCAAGTTCTATCACTCCTTCCCCCCTTCGTCATCGAATTTCCAAAAATCATTTCTTTGTGGTACCTTACATTAAAAGTTTACGTATTGCCCAAATTTTAAGTTTCTAGCTTAAGTAATTTGGCCTAGGCGCTGATAGGTTAGTCAATCAGGACTTGTTTTAAATGAAAAGATTTTGCACGACCTAAAACTAGATTATCATTACGTTTGGTGTCCCTCATGTGCTTTTCATTCTTGTGTGCAAACTTCTCTCATGCCAATATATGTTTCACAGCATGAATACGTGATCTTATATATTAAAATAAATAAATATATAAATAAATAAATAAATAATGATCTAAAATTACGAGTGAAACTCATGGATGACTTGGATATTGGAAATTAAGATTAATTATGTCAGAAATTGTCTCCTTTATCAAGAATTGGTCCCACTTCATTGACACTTTCACCACAGCTTCTGAGAAAAGACAAACACATGTAACTGATACATTTACTTCTCGGCCAGTTAATTCGTATCATTGCTTTAATTAAGTCGATGAATAATAGCAGTATGGATATAGTACATATGTATATCCATAGCTTACATTTAGAGCAACATTGAAATAAGAATGAAAACAAGAATTGCAGAATTCAGCCATTTTCACCTGGTGTGAGTAGGAAGGTGGGGAGCAAGAAAAAATATTTTTCTTTAATAAGTATTCATAATTGTAGATTATAGCGAAAAAAATAATTAACTCGGGAGAGAGAAAGGTCAAGGATTTCCCCTTAATTTACTCCTGATGAGTGCAGAAATAACGATCTCATTTACAAGTTGTATCCCCTTAAAAATAAATAAATAAATAAATAAATAAATAAAACAAAATAAAATAAAACTTGTAAATCTGGCCAGTAGAAGAGTTTGTTTGCATCTAATTGGCGTATTTTACCAAGAAAGCTAACCTTTTAATTGCTACATATCATAACTTAAAGAACTAAACCGATGCAAGACTACAAATATATACCTGGTATACGTTGCATCACGTTATTCACAAGAGGAGGATTGAAATATCACAAGAAAAGTTTCACAATAGTGGTTCTAATAAGTTTTTAAATACTTTTAACTCTTTTCCGAGGAAAGAAGAAAAAGAAATTAAACAGCGCAGAAATTGAACTATATGAGAAACGTATATCAAAATTAGTCCAAGCGAATATTGGTATATATCGTATTTTGCGCGCAGAGCACACTTCTTCGATCTGAAAGAAAACTAATCGGAGTGGAATGATGAGTAATAGCTTCTCTATTCCAATTTACTCTTTGAATATCGACTGACTTTTCTATAGACTGAATAGAACACAATTCTGAAGAAAATAACAATAACGCTGGAGGGTAGGAGGAGTGAGGGTATATTTCTCAATGTTTTTTTTAAAAGATATTTGAATTTTTATTATTAATTATCGGTTTTATTTGAAAATAGTACTTTGTCATAGTAATAGATTAATTTAACATGCATTTAACTTTATCCAATAAATCTTACATCAACAATCACAACTCAAGACAATCCATATTGCGTTGTAGTAAAGTTATGATTTTTAATGTTAACTGTTACTTTTTCTGATATTAAGTTTTAATTCAATGAATTATATTTTCAAAGTTTTAACTTTTAACTTTAATCCCTTAAAATTTTGATTAATATTTCCAACTATGGATATATCTAACTATCTCACTTCAGAAGAAATGGAAGGAAAATATATGTAAAGTTAGATTTGTAGTTTTATGATTTGAAAAGGCATATAGGGAAAATAATGAAATAAAAATATTGAGAAGAGGCCTACAATCAACATTGTTTCTATGGTTAATAAGTTCTCAGGAAAATAACTACAACTTTAATTAACATATATTCATGTTAAGAGTTTATTAATTAACGAGTATTCATGCTGGAGCTTATTGTTTTCCTTTATAACAATCAAGCACAGAACTCACAAAATTCTTTCCAGGGCATAGCCTTGGAACGAGGAGAGAGAGAGAGAAAAAAAAACCTCTACAATTTACGTAACTTAACCTCTTCCACTACGATTTATTTTCTGAATTCTGATAATTGAAGTATAAGTTATAAAAGTGTATTATAGATGGTTTATTATTATATAACTTTCAAAACATCAATACAGTAACCCTACGTGATGCTACAATAGTTTAAATTTTATGACGAGTGTAGCTCATCATTATGCGATTTGGCATCGGAAGGCCATGACGAGCTAGACTCGTCATTTCAGTGCAAGAGGTTAATTTATTTGATTGATTGGGAACTTTATCGGACTATATGATTAGCATATTCTATCTTTGACGCGGGGAACGTCGGTTTGATTCCCAGCATGTGGTTCAGATCCCATGTTAAACTGTAGATCCATGTTTTATACAGCCTCGATGCTGAGAGGGACGCCAAACTCTAATCCAATCAACTAATTTGATTAATGATTTGTTTTACGTCCACTGTACTGCGTTCAGTGTTTTATCGGAACCATAGACCTTGTGCACCAAAGGCAGACGCACTAGCCACTAGACAGGAAGGAGCAATAAATTTGGTTCATACACAGGACACAAGAAAAGAAAAATGAAATGAAACGATTATGCATCGAGGCTAAGAAAGACGGTGATGATGATAATGAATGAAATGGTGCAATGCAGAAAGTGAAAGGAGACGGGAGAACTTAGAGAAAACCCACGGTCACGGTGTTTGTCCAGCACAAAACACAAGAAAATACGGTAATAAAAACTTTTATAATTTCCTAGCATTTAAAATTGTGTTACCATGCATTGTATAAGCTTCACTAAAAATCTTCAAGGAAAACAAAAGATTAAAAACAATGGATTTTCTTAACCTTAACGCATGGCCACAGACTAAGTGGTAAATCTAATCTTGTAATCGACGGCATATGTAAGTTTTATTTAAGTTATTAACGTTTAGAAGTTACGAGTTAATGAGGCGTAGTCTTAGGCGAGGACAGACACTTGAAAACATGAATTCTTAAGAATGCTGTACAATGTTGAACTCCCGGGAGAGCCTAATTATAACATTCTGCCGATTGCCTTGGTCCAAGGTAAAGGAATATTTCTTTGGTAAAATGTTACAGTGATACAAGAATAAGTTTTTTTCTGTTTTTATGCCGGAATTACGAACAATATTTATCCTGTCAAATGTTTTATTTTCCAATAAATCCTTCGATACACCATCATATGTGTCTAGATTTTATTTGAATACCTACTTTGCTCTTTTATTTTAAGTTAGAAGGTAGTTCCGTCATACCGATGTAATTCTCTGTAATTCTCTGTATGTATTTCATCGTATATGGTCACACATACAGACAGTAAATGTACATTTGTATTACAAAGAAGAGGCTTTATTGTTGGAGCAAAAACAAGGGCATCATGTAAAGTATTTTTTTAAAGATCGCTATTCTGCTACATCATTACATACAAGAAGTTTGTTAAAGAAAACTTGAATAGTATTTCAGAATTAAATGAAAAATAAATATTTATTAACAGTAAAATTAAAAACAAAAGATATGTACAGTGAAACCTTATGTTGGCCACCATCGGTTCCATTGACAAGTGGCCAAATTACAGAAAATCGGTATGATTGGTGTATTTTCAGAATATGATTTCTAGTATTACTTGAGTGTAAAATTTTAATAAGCAATGGCACGACAGCTATTTTTAAATAACGTACTGTACATTAGGATAGTCCTTATTTCTCGAATTGTATATATATATATATATCTGAGACCGCACTCCTTATTTTTTTTCCTTTGAATGAGAAAAGTGTCCTCTGTAATTTTGAAATCGTTATGACGACGATAAATTGTGCCGCAAAGACATTTCAATTTTTATAATAATAAAATATTGAAAACAGTAGTTTCCAATGTTTCTCAACAGATGGCAACACATTCACAAGTTTAAATTATTGTATTTAATCCCCATTTTGTGTGTAATTTAAAGCAAATTCTTAGTTTTTAATTACAAGTGTTATTGTAACTATAATAATTTCAGGCTATTTATAATATATATTTGAAATTCTGTATTTTGTATTTTTAGTCTTGATGTGATAATGTGATAGTTATTTTCAGGGGATTGAAGTTCCGTTGTGATTCTTATATCATCATGTGAGATTAAATGAGCAAGCGAAGTTATTGTTAAGTGTTCGCTGCTTAGTGAATGCAGTCATCGCAGTGGTTGATAATATGAGTGAACAGCTATTGGGTTCTAAGTTACCGTACGACAGACAAGTACTTAGTGCGTTCTTTTATAACTTACGAATGGTGAAATTACCTTTAACCTCTACAGTTCTGATTTTTTTTTCAAACTATGAAAAAAAATAAATATTCGTGTGTTCTGGGATAGAATAAACAGAAAAACATAGTGCTTGTGAAAAATTTGCTTTCGGATGGATGTTATTGGTTAGTGCTCATTTGAGAACTTTGGGTTTCAATATAAGCTTTTACAAATTACAACTAACGAAAATAGAAATATGTACTCAATTGAGAACACGGGGACCGTAGAGGTTAAGAGAGAGTGGTCGTTTAGCTGTTCGTGAAACAGAAATATTTTGGTCTAAAGCAAGAATACCGATCAAAGATACTCACCACAGCATCGATAAACTCATTGGATTGTACGAAATGTTCGTCGGTTACAAAAATTAAGTAGAAGAAATAGTGAAGGGAAGAAAAGACGAGACACATATTTCTTAGATATGTTTAGACGATTTATTTGATATAGCGCATGCAAATGCTTTAGGCTTAATACAAATTCAAGAGGACAAGGAAATCCTTATATGTCAAAAGCAACAAGGACGTCCTGAAGTATGCTTGGTAGGGACATATGTCTAGCTCGCACAGAAGAAAGAGTAACAAAGCGACTAGAGCTTGAAACGTCTCGGAAACAGAAATATAAAGAGGAACAGTGTAAAGTGAGTGAATAGGGTGAATCGTCGATTATATATTCAAGTGGTGAAGACGAAGATATATGCCAAACAGAAAATACAATTTCAATGGAAGGAGTAGAAACTGATGAGGAAGTGACAGGATCTTCAGAAGAAGAAGGAAAGTACGTTTCATTACTCCACGACTCGTTGCGGCTCTTGATCACTATAAAGTGAGTGATAGAGCTGCATACACGTATTCATCGCAACAGCAGAGGCATTGGGACATAATGTGGAAGAACTTGAAATAAAGAGATAGTCTTTTCGACGATGTCGAGAAAATATCCGCAAAGAAATTATTCAGAAGCAGCTACATGCATACGTTACGAAAACGTCAGATCCTCTTGTTGTTCACTAGAAATTACTGGCAGCATTAACTGGAAGAGCCAATAATTGTTACAGGTGAAAGTGGTGAGAAACTACTTGGAGTTCCTATCCTACCGTCTGGAACATGAGAAAACATTGCCAATATTGTTTTCACACTTTAGAAGAGTGGGTAATAGAAGAACGTGTGCAGACGTTGTCCTTTGACACAACTTCTTCTAATACTGGACTTATCAATGGAGCTTGTATTATTCTTGAACAGAAATTGGGGAAAGACCTTTTATATCTTACGTGCAGGCATCACATTTTTGAATGAGTATTGAAGTGTGTATTTGAAGAATATGTTTCGGCTTCTATCGGTGTCCAGAGGTGCCAATTTTTAAGCGTTTCCAGAAAGAGTGGCCGAGATTTCAACACAACAATTTTGTTACAGGAATTTCTGATCGAAGTGTCAATTCAGTTCTCTGCAACACGAAGAAAGATACGCTAATTTTTGCTGTTTAAAATTTGGAAATGGAGCATTACAGAGAAGATTACAGAGAACGTTTTAAGCATATAGTAATTTTTCTAGGCAGTACGCCTCCTCGAGGTGTTTTCCGTTGGCCTGGAGTTGTACATCAGGCGAGGTGGATGGGAAAAGCCTTTTATTGTTTAAAAATAATTTTCTTTCGTAATCAGTTTAAGTTAAGTGAGCGGGAAGGACTAGTCAAGTATGCACTTTTCTTGTTCTATTGTATGTAAAAGCTTGGTTTACTTGTTCCAATGCATCTCGTGGACCACATCAAGAGTTACAATTTTTGAAGAGCCTTCAAAGGACAAACTCATGAACCTTGATGTCTCCTGACTGGCTTTGTTGAAGTTTTCCCGGCATCTTTGGTACCTCTCAAAGGAATGTGTGGCACTTTCATTTTTTGACGAGAATGTTAGTAATAAACAAAAACAGAAAGACAGAAAAATTTAAAACTTGTGAAAATTCATGAAATGATGAATCGATTTGAACTTCACGCTAGTGAAATGGATGGCATTGAAGGAAAAGAAATTGCAAATTTTGTAACAGGAAACACGAACAAGTTCTTCGAAAGGTTTCGGATTTCTACAGGTTTTCTGGACCTTGATCCGGTTTGTTGGTCGACAAATGAGGATTTTTTTTTTTTTCGAGAAAAAGTAATTGATAAGCCGCATGTTACAAATGACGCAGCGGAAAGAGCTGTGAAGTTATTGGACAATTATAATGCTGTTCTAACTAAAAATGAAGAACAGAAGCAATTCCTTTTGCAAGTGGTGAGTTTTCAGGATGAGGAAAAGCTACCTTATGTAAAAAGTAACAGTTATCGTTAAGTCGATCTACATTTCAAGTATATATTTCTGTCCATTTTTTTGGGATATCAACCACTATCATTTTTATTTGTATTTACTAGCTAATTAATTCTTAACTAATGTAAATTTTATTAACGAAGCAAGTGGCATGAGAAACAGACCTAAATATCTTTTCCACAGTGGTTCATAACACCATGTATTACCATAAGTACTGTATGTACGGACGATGATTATGATACTGGTAACTTGTTGCCTGATAACCAACCGACTGTATTTGAACACCAGTCAATTCTGAATTATGGAGGAAAAATTTAGATCGTTCTATTTACAATTGTAATAATTATTATACGTTTATTGAAAAATAGTAAATCGAGTGCCATTGAAATTCAAATGGATTTTTTTTTATTTGCAGAAATCAAGATGTGGCACGGGTTAACGTTGATGGATTTTTGTGAAATTTTGAGTGTGATATTTTTATTACCAAAGGAAAACAAATCGAGGGTGCGGCGTAACAAATTCGAAAATTTACTTTTTCCCATATACCTAAGGACCATCCTGCTGTACATCTTTAATTCTTTATGGTACATATACACATTCTAATTTTGTAGTTCTTGTATAGTATCGTCTACCTCTTGTTAGTGAGCTACAAGTGTTTCCTCTGGAGCAAAAGATGTTTTCAGAAAATCTTAAGGGAATTCGTATCTCAAAATCTCCGGTACTTTTCGAGAAGCCGTCAGGTGCCAATAGTCGACAACAGAGATTATTAGTTTTAACTTTGAGAATTTTCCAAGGAGCCGATATAGCTAATGGTTTTACCAAAACAGACAAGGTAAACAAATATGCACAACCATTTCCTGAATGTGCTCTTTTTTTTTTTTTTTTTTTTCACATCGTCCTTCACCACCCCTTTATCAGGGTAGTTCTGGCGATTGAGCTCCAAGAACAAATCATGGGAATCCATGCCTCTTTGTCTCCAGTCAAAAATACAGAACATCTGCCTCTGATATGGGAATACGAAAGAGTTAAGAAAATAAACAAAACGGTATTTTGTGTGGCCAACTTCCAAAATAGATAGGTGCTCGACTTACAGAGTAATAAGTAACGAATGTCTTATGAGAAAATGCAGGTTCAAGACGAACCAGGCCAAAATGAACAGGTGGCCAAGTTGACAGGTTTTACTGTACATTCTATCTTATACTACATAATTATATGGCAAAGGTCCAAGTTATAGAGCAATGACAATATACACCGAACTAACCAATAAAATCAAATTAATACAAAGTAAAAGGTTTAGAAAGGTAGTTAAATGATTTATGTTTTCTCATTGTTTTTATTCTGTAAATGAATACCTCAATTAGAGATACCCATTGAGGGAAGAAAATTATTTATTACCTGGTAATATACGGAGATTTACTATTAATGATCATGCACTTGCAGTAATATTATATATTTAGACCATGCAGCGAAACTAGTGGTTATGATTTTAAATATAAACTAGGGATGGCTAAGATCGTTTCACAAAATATACGTATCACCTAGAATGTAGATTCATTCTTGGAAAAGTTTATGGAGTCAATTCATATGAAATAACTCAATTAAAAAAAAAATATTGGTTGCTTGACCATTTTTAAAAATTCGTAGTAATTAAAGTACAAATCGAAAATGAACAATCTTTATACCAATGCAAAGAGGAAGGTTGAAAGTTTTGGTGGGCAATGATGGTTCCCGAAGCGGCCGGTAGAGTTCGCGCGGGAATAGGCCGCCATTCGTTTCCCTCTCAGTTGTGAGTGGGATGGCTACCCTGGAGCACAAGGTTTTCTGCGTTCTTGAGTTCACAAGAAGTGAGTTACAAATTGTAGTGCAGCGGGCATTTCGTACAAAATTCGGTTATGTTAAGGAAGCTGTTTACGTCCCACCTCTACCAATAACTCTGGACGATCTGCGGATCCGTATCACAGCTGCCGTGCACTCAGTAACAGTAGATACACTTGCTCCTGTGTGGGACGAGTTCAGATACCGCATAGATGTTTGCCGTGCAGCAGACGGTGGGCACATTGAACATTTATAGTGTATTGCAAAAAAAAAAAAAAAAAAAAAAAAAAAAAAAAAAAAAAGAACTTCCACTTTCCATTGGTATAAAGATTGTTGATTTTGGATTTGTACTTTAATAAGTACACACCTTGAAAAATAGCACATCATTTATAATAATTCTGTATACTGCATTACAAAATACACTGGCAGCACAAAAAAGGCTGGTTTTTCGAAACTACAATCCCAGCCCGTTTAAGTGGCTGCCGTGCTGAGCAGCGCATGCCAATTGGTGACATTGCAGACCTTAGCGTAAATTTATATAAATTACAACTATTTAAAAACATTGCAATAAACACCGTTTTCTTAGCACTTTCTCTTCTTTATTTTGTCTCTTAGCATGAAAAGAGCAAAGAGTACAAAATTCCCATATCGTGATATTCACTAAAGTTGTAGAATTGAAAAAAAAAAAAAAAAAAAAAAAGTTGGAGGTGTGTTCAATAAAAAACGCTATATTTTTTCACAATTTTAAAAAGATTTATGGCTTTTCTTTTCAGTACAACAAATTCTTTGCTTCTGTTTAGATAACGCTTAGCCTCAACTTTATTTAAAGATTGTTTGGACGAGCAAAAGGCACTATGTTCTATAAGTATATCGTTCACAGTACAGTGAAACCTATCTATGTTGGTCACCATTGGTTCTATTGAAAAATGAACGACGTAGACATATGGTCAACTTACAGAAAATAAATGTATTTTGAAGAAAATCTATTATAGATTGTAATGTAACAGTTTCTAATGAAATAAGTAATTATCTATGTCTATAGGTATTCATAAGTTTTTTTTTTTTTATATAGTAATTATAGAAACAAGTTTAAATTTGTATCGCAGTTTATAAATTTTGTAAAGCATTTTCGACAGCAACGGAAATTATATATTCATGTATGTAAAATTTAAGGATGAGATGTGTTATTTTAGAACACACACATACGAGTAATGAAAATATATGGAGATCTTAGCTGTAACGTCAAGGTGTACAAAGTGTATGGTCTCTTTATCACGTACTACGCTAAAAGGAAGCATGATGCACTCAACTGCTACCTGAAGGCAATGTGCAAAATGATATGTAGCCATAACAGTGTGCGAATGCTATTCGACACGTAAGGCATGTGTTTTTAAGCCATATGAAGAGTTTTTCCATTATCTTTGTTTACGCGCACACTCACAATCGCTGGCGTGCTTCTTCTCTACAGACCCATCTCCGCATAAACCCCCTGCCGCGTTGTTCCTCTGACTAGATATAGTTCTTGTTTTTAGTGGCGGCGTAGCACAAGTTCGTTAATTTTTTTCATTAATTATGGTATACTTATGAATGCTGTATTTATACTAATAATGGGTTAAACAGTTAAACCTGACGTTTTTTTTTTCTTTCTTTACGTATTCCTACATAATTTGTCGGAGGAATTCATTAGTATACGGTATGTCCCGTTTCTTGAAGAAACTACATTGAGGTCAAATGTGTAAAGTTCTCGATTAAGTTCCAGTCTTCTCATAATTTTGTAGACCGCAACGCAATGAAAAAAAACAGAAAGAACCAATTGTAAGTGCTATACCAACTATCGCAAACTAAAACGCCATTGTTGCTTTGCATTGACCAGGGTTGGCTGCTTTAAACCAGCCGTTAAAAAAAAAAAAAAATAAAAAAATAAAAATAAAATAAAGAACGAAAAATGCTTTAAATCGTATGAACTTCATGGTGACGTTTCCACATATCATAACACATGCATTAATATTATCTCCTTTTCAGCTTTTAATCAAGGCGTCCCATGTTCAATTCTCGGTGGAACCACAACCAATCTTTCAAGTGTAAAACAAGTAGCGGTTCGGATGTCACTTTAAGCGAGTCTTCTTCCTACCTCGGTTATTGCATAAGAATGTGTTAAGCCTAAACACACGAAACGAAACCCAATTGTATGCCTGAATGTCTGTTATTTTATTAAGAAGCCACGGTTGTTTAAATATATTGATAGAAATAGGCAACATTTATCGATTGCCTATGTAGCTTCTAACATTAGGTCGGATTGGACTTTCAGTTTTAATTTAACTGAATGATATCTGCATACTAGATTGTAATTTAATAACTCAGTTTTAGCGTACTGATTATGATACATTGACTATAAAATTTTACATGCCAAGCAATAACGGAATTTTTCCGTTATTGCTTTGCATTTAAAGTAATAACAGGATTTTCCTCAATGGCTAAGGCTGGAGTTTCCTGATTTCTATATAATTCTGTATAAGGGTTTTATTTGTGCAACTGTTTATCTTTTTGTCTTTCTGAAATGACTCTTGACACGTATTTTTATCAAGAGTCCTTCGTGAGTGAGTCGGCAGAGAACAATTTTTTTCCAATGTAAGCCGAAAAGCGGTTTGGATTCCGTTTTAAGCTTATGTGACCTCTCCCAGCACAACCCCTTTGCTGCATAATAACACGAAGGCGAAACAAACTTATTTGCGTTCATGTGTAATGTAAATAGATAGAGCAAATTATTTAAACCGAAAAAACCTGGTTTAAACCCAAAAAACCTGTTTTTTTTTAAATAAAAACCATGGTTTTTGTCAACCCTGGCATTGACCAATATTTGCATTTAGTTTGCGATAATCATAAAGTAGTTATAATAATTAACATTCTATGCATTCGCTGTTTTTTCGCAGAATTTTCTGAAGACTGTTACGGGTTGACCCTTGAATTGAGTGAGCGAGTATTTTGTGTGTGTGAGTGAGTGAGAGTGTGTGTGTGTTAAAGAATGTTGAAGGTACTAGTACAGTTTAAAATATCATAACCTAATCATCAGCCTATTTTAAATAAAAATCACCACATTTTGACCATTTAAAAATTTCTAGCTTTACCGTAAATTTCCTGCCACTCGAAAACACTGGTTCGGTTTCGAGTTATGCGAAGTTCAAAGTACACTGTGAAAGACAGGAAGCGCATGTAAATGTCAACCGAATTGTTATATATAGATCTTGACTTTTGAGCGAGCGGTCATCTTCAGAAATCGGGATATATAAGTATTCTTGAAGTATATACTTTCAGTAAACATACTTCCTGTATCTTAAACAGTAACATTCGGAGTTTGAACTTGCACTCCTTAGTGCAGATTCAATTAGGTCAGCTTTAGTGTACTTATGCCATAAAAGCTAATCTGAAAAAAAAAAAAAAAAAAGTAATCAACTTGTTCTAAGATGCCACTAAAAGACTGGTAGTAGTGAGGATGACACAGTAGGAGTGGAGTTGCATTTGAGATAAATGTAGTGAAATGGAGAAAAATTCTGGGTGACATCCCATGTTATAGAGGAAACCCACGGAAGAAGTTTTGTATTTGATTTCGTAATAGGACTATAAACGCAATAGAAAGAAAACCGGGCTGTTACGTATAATAAAGTAGAACATAATGGAAAGTGTGCTCGGTACCACATAATACTCAATAATAAAGAGATCATGAAAGAAAGTGCTATGTCAGGGGAATGTGCAGAGTGGTAACACAAGTATCGCAAACTTTGCAATACACAATACATGTTTTATGTCATATGATTTTTTTTTTTTTTTTTGACTATCATCATTAATGTATATACCCACCGTCGCTGACATGACTGCTTCAGAAGGACGCAGCCCCTCGTTGTCGCTCGCTCCCCCTACTGCGCTCCTGCTCTGACTCAGCTAACTAGATTTGGCGCTTTTTAGTGGCCACCTAGCACAAGTTGGTTCGTGCTTAATGCACTGTAGTTTCTTGTGGCATACATTTACACACTGTATTTATACTCACTCCTCGTGAAGTCAGTTTGCACCTATTAATGAAGCTCCTCCATTACGAAACTTTCTAAGGCAGTAAGAATATATGTGATGCCGAAAGAAATTCATTTCTCGTGAATGTAAGTATTCTTCCACTGAATTGTTAGCAGAAAAGGAGTATCTTCGTACGCGTTTCAGTTGATTGCATAGAGTGGAGAACAGTTTGTAATTACATTCACACACATGGCAGGAAAACGGAAGACTTCGGTGAATACTTGGTTGAATATGTATTCAAATAAGCAACAAGGAAGGATGATATTCACGAATTCTTAATAACAGTTTCGAAGGCATATCATATCCTCTGTCGCAGGAGAAGTAAGGACTCAATGTTTTAGTAAAAATGAAATGAAATCTTTAAGCTTTACGTCCCACGTTTTTGCCGCTTAGGCTAAAGTAGATGGTGATGATGAGAGATGAGTGAAATGGTGGAATGAAGAAAGTGGGAGAACTCCGAGAAAACCCACGAGCACGGTGTTTGTCCAACACAAAGTCACATGGCGCGAGCTGGATCAATGTGTTAGTAATTTCTGAGTAGAGCATAGTTTGTAACATCACCTTGACAGTATTAATTTTGCGCAGTAATACTATGTAGATGTATGTGGATGTAGGAAAGAGGAAAGGAAGCATGAAAATAAGAAATATTTGTGATTAACAGTGAAGGTCTGAAATGAAACAGGTTTAATTGTAGGTAAGGTATATTAAAGTAAGAAATCATAAATAGGGGAAGGTTCTAGGACACAGGTCCCCCCCATATAGGTTAGTGGCTAGGTTGATTCGTTTCTGTAGCAAGGCCTATGTTTAGCAGAAAGAGTCCAGCTCTTTTCTCTACAAAAGTTACAATTTTGGTAATTTCTGTTCACATTCGGTTAGTTTAGCGTAGGTTAGGTTAGTTTAGGTTAAGATAGTTTAGTTTATGTTATATTAGTGTAGGGGTCCCGCATAATTTTCCAAATAATGATAGAATTTCGCTTATTTCTACTAATATTAGGTTAGTGCAGGTTAGCTTAGGTTAGTTACTCGTAGGTTAGGCTAGATTTGGTTACGTCTAAGTACTTGCATCATTCATTTCTCCTGTAAATTTTGTTTTTACGTGCCTCTACTTCTTACGTGCTTCTTATACTAAACATACTCCAAGTTTAATATTCAATTCACATAGTATTGGCGAGCGAGCGTTAGCAAATGAAGGCGCGTTACAGCTCCGCCCGGCATGTTGTTCTCTGTATTTATTATAGCCCAACGGTAAAGGGAACCTTTGTTCTAGAACCTTACCGATAAGTACTAATACAAGGTTAAAAACAGGTTCATCTTGGTCTTATTTGAGACCGCCATCTGTGGCTGTTTAGCTAAAATAAGAAAAATTAACGAACTCTTGTATAAAGTATTCTAAAAGGTATGTACTGTCTTCACATATTTAAATATGACGTTACTGATATACAATGAACAAGATTTTACTTTAGGCAATTCATTCAATGATTCAAATTCTAAAAACCTAAACCTAAGACACCTAAAACTAAACATGATCTAACTTTTCACTACTGAAAATTTATCTCCTCTAATAACTATGAAATTAAATACCGGAAATAATTACTTAATAAATGAATAACCTAAAATAAAGTCGCACCCATGAACAATAACATCTAACCTCTATTTCCTGATTGAGTAGTGGTTGTCGTTCCTGTTCCAAAACTGAACGGTGAAGCTGAGGTCCCAGGATTCGAGAAAGGTGTTGCAGTACCTACTGCACCTGAAAATGCCATACTGATATACGACTAACTTGCACAATTAACAAGTTTTCTTTAGTTTCCTTTTCTGTCGTAACTTTTAATAACTGGTAAAATTTTTAAAATATTACCACCGCGCTTTAGATAATAACAACATTAACATACGCGCTAATCGTTTGTCAGTTTTTTAGGCTTACAGGGTTGGAAAATTTTCTTCTTTGGATTCAATCACGAGCGGATTACGTCACAATAAGACAATCTTGTTACTTGCGATAAACGGCAAAGCAGTTATGATTTTTTGCGTTGAGTAGCTGTATGCAAAAATTTTTCGAAAATTGGTACACAATGATCGTTTAATTTAGCATGCGCAGTCGTAAGATAAGATATAGACACTTGCCGTCTTTGCAGACTCGTTTTGACGTATGATTATCATCACACTAAAGGCATGACTGCTGCAGGAAATTTATGTTAGTTGAAATCTTTATTAATTAAGGCACTAATCACGCTTCAGAAAACTATGAATACGGCCCTTGCTTTCTTATGGGGCAACACTAATATGGTGGTTCTGTGTGGTCTCCCAAAATATTTATATATCAATCTGCACTTGTATAAGAAAGTATTAGTGCATTGATTAATTTTGCATGAAAGAAACAAGTTCGCTTCATCTATAATTCTAGAGTTATTCTAGGCTTCCAATTGTGGGGTTTAATATTGATCATTCACTCATTGTTTCATACAAAGGTAAGCTGGATAATAACCTATTATCAGATGCTAGATAAATATCGTAAACTACGTTAATGTGCTATGGAAATTGTTTTGGAAACAGAATTTGTAACCTTCTACTATTTCCTACTTAAATACAAAGTCAAGAGCGGGCATGGATCATTTTCTTGTAACCGGATTACAATTCGTATCAGGCCCGAAGCTAGCCTGATTTTTTCAGAAATGCCGAAATGAAGACAGAGAGGACAATGAAAAAGACAAAAAAAAACACCATAAAATGTACATTTAGTTATTATTTACAGAATTTTTATTTATTGTTGAATTATCGAAACCGTATATATATATATATATATATATATTATTGTGTGCTTAATAAACTACCGTGTCTCGCTTAGTTTGGAAGTTAGAAAATTGAGTGCAAACGTTGAATAAAACATATGAAAGGTGCGGCAGAAATAGTTAGATAATGTAAAATGAACATAGAAAACGTAACCCGATAGATAACGTGCTGATTGTTGTTTTGTTTTGTAAACTGGTTCAAAGCATGTAGGTTTGTTCGACTGTTCGGTGCGCATGCGCAATATTGGAAGAATTACGTAAGCCTTCCGTCAGTAGCCATGGAGCATTGGTCGGACGAACATCGCGCTTTCGCAGTGGAGTGTTTCTTCAAGGACAAAGACTCTGCAACAATTACGCAGCGTAAGTTTCGAAGTCGTTTTAACATTGGCAGAAATGGACAAGTACCGACACGACAAACTGTTCTTAATTGGGTGAAAAGGTTCCGAGCTTCGGCTTCTGCAAGATCAAAGAAATCCCCAGGTCGTCGACGTTCAGTGAGAATACCAGGCAAAATAGAGAGGGTACGAGAAGCATTAATTAGAAGTCCTAGGCGTTCAGCTCGTCAGCATGCTGTGTCACTTGGCATGTCAGATAGGAATGTGCGGCAAATACTACACCAGGGCCTACACTTCCACCCATTCAAAATTCAGATGATTTACAAGTTGCTCCCTGAGGATTTTAATGCTCGCGTACAATTCTCCAATACGCTGTTGCAAATGATTAATAAGAACCCAAACTTTCTACAGAGGTTAATCATGTTCGACGAGGCTCATTTTCATATTGATGGGCGTGTAAATAAGCAGAATTTCCGTTACTGGGCACCCAGAAATCCAAAGTTGTTGCATGAAGTGCCCCTTCATAGCCCTAAAGTTGCAGTATGGTGTGGTGTTTATTTTGATGGGATTATCGGACCATACTTTTTGAACGACGAGGATGGTAACACTATAACTGTCACGTGTGTTCAATATGAGGACATGCTCGAAAACGTTTTACTCCCAGAACTGCGACGGCGTCGCCTTAGACAGATGTGGTTCCAACAACACGGGGCCACGTCAGACACAGCATTTGCATCGATCAACATTCTTGGGAGGATTTTTCCAGGACGAGTTGTCTCTCGTCGCGGCAATGTTCCTTGGCCTGCACGCTCGCCCGACCTATCGACATGTGACTTGTTGCGGGGTTACTTGAAGCAACAAGTGTATGCAACAAAACCTCTGCAACGTTACAGGATTTGCGTGAATCCATTCAACATACAATCCACCAAATCCCGCTGGACATGGTTCAGCGAGCTGTAAGTGCTGTGAGGCGACGTGCAGAGATCTGTTTGAATAATCATGGTGCACACCTCACTGACATAAGGTCATTAAAATAAAAAAAAAAAAACATCATCTAACTATTTCTGCCGCATCCTATACTTCTATTTTGTATTGATATAATCTACAATTGCTGTAAAATAATTTTGTTCTAATTGTTAAAAAAGAAATACTTCAATTTTAATTATTAATATGAAACAAAGTACCTCGCAAATGGCTCGTATTAATATTCACAATTAACGTTGCGGACTATGATACTGTTGTTTGGAAGGGCATCAGGTACGGTATCCTTGGCTGCTTCTCAAGGGTACGGTTTGAAATTCTTGAAATGGGTAAATGCAAAAGAAAATAATTGATGCTTCTAACAAGAAACATATAATTTTACACAGAAACGAGTAGAATTCGCAAAGTCTAATTTAATTTGGTAAATACAATTGCAAGAATTTCACTGGATTTGAGTCAGTTTGAAAATTCTCTTTAGCGTAATTATAGAGTGGGCAAAATACAATTTGGGATATCCAATGCCCTTTATAGCACCTTCAAAGCTATGGACCTGATCCGCACCTACTTTCGCAAAAATTGCGAAGCGTAAAGCAATGCAAAATATGCAAGAATAATTATAAACGCTCTATCTGTTGTTGCAAACTAAAACGCCGATTTTGCGTTACCATATGAAATGGGACCCGTGTCAAAAACATTTTCTTATAGTCCTTACTAAATGGAGATAAATACAGAAAAAATAGGAATTAACTGGCTACACATTTCTTGTAAAATTAGGTTTCCGGTTTAAGTACAGAAATAAGAGATGTTATACAATGTATTATATGACGTTGAATCCGTATAAGGACGCTTCTGGCTACATATTTCCATCATTTGCCTCATTTCAGACCTTACTAAAGAGAAGGAAGCAAGATGCTGGACCGACATAAGAGTTACATGTATTTCATTATAGGAGCAGTTCGAGTTATATACAATTTTGGTGCAAAAGAAAGAGTAACAAAAAATAAGACCCGTATTTTTAAAAAATCTTTATAGGCCGTCTCGTTCTGGTTCTATAGGCATTTGTTTTTGATGAATCGCAAATGCTGACGTCGCTCGTGGGCTACGTAAGGAATTCAATGTGAATCAGCAGCCACTCCCTTGTATGCAGCTGATAAATATTTAATAGTACAGTGGATTTAATAGATGCGTATTTTGGGTTCGTTAGCAGTCTTGCTTTATCTTGAATTCTTGAGGGACGTTTTTGATAGTTGTTTTTCCTACAGCATTATTATAAAAAGTAGTAGCGAGAGAGAGAGCAGTAATTACGTAGTGTTGTGCGAACCAGTATTCTTCCAGACATGTTTTTAGGAGGGCACTTTCACCCGGAGCTCTCAGAGTGCCCCTCGGAGGAGACCAAATTAATATGTCTATAATATAATAAATATATTAAGAAGGAGTGAAAATAATGTTCCTCTCCGAATACTAAGTGTGGCCCCTCAGAACATTTTTTTTTGTGTGTGTGTGTGTGTGTGTGTGTGTGAAAGAAACTTTGGTGTGAAGTAGAAAGCACGTGTTAGTACAGCATATGCTATGTCTGTGAATTGCGGTAGAAATACATAACGCTGTTTTCAGTTGTAATTTTCGTGCGATTAAAGCTGAGAACATAAAGGGTTTTTTTTTTTTTTTTTTTTTACGTTTCCAAGTCGTGAGAAATCACTAGATCGATATAAATTATGGTTCAAGAAAATCGATAGGAAAAAAAATGTGCCAAATGAAAACACTCGTAGAGCTCCTTCGTGAGTAAGCGGTAGCGTCCTCGGCGTGGGAGAGCCGGGTTCGATTCCCAGCGGGAGTTCAAGTGGTTCGGATTCCACGTTAATCGGTAGGTCCACGTCTCTTATAGCCTCGTTGCTGAACGGGACGTTAAACTCAAAATCAACTCAACTAATGTTTCCCATGCCTTGAAAGTTATTAAAAATATTTTGGATATAAATAGCTGTAGAAGCATTTGTTTTGGTATCTTTCAACCTTAGTTAATGTACGCCATTGGGTGATATCAATAAAACGGATAAGTTACTCATTATTCCCATTTTTTAGTAGTTACTTGCATTGGTATCAATAAAAAGAGAACTCAGCACTACTCGTCTCGGCTGACCTCGCAGAAGCTCCGCCCTTTTGAAGTAACCACACCTCTATTCTCGAGACGAGTAACTACTCTGCGTTTGATATCAATAAAAATCAAAGACTCCTTTGTGATGCTAGTAACTTCTCCAAATTTGTGGAGCAAGCTAAATAGGTGACTCCGTGCGAAATATGGCAGAATATATTATTGTTTTGCTACATAGAAAAACTTATAAACTGCATAAAAATGATGTAAATGGAGGTTACAAAAAACATTATAGGTTCATGAAAGAAAATGTAGAGTAGTTAGCACAACATTTTTTTAAGGAGAATCAACCCAAATTTGGGCTGGTGCACTACGTAATGAGGAAAAGATGCGGGTTTTCTTGCGTTACGTGAGTGATCCGGGATTCCAGGAATGTCAGGGGATTCTGGTGTGGCTCAAAGTACTATGTCTATGACTACTACAAGTGTAATGGATGCGATTATTGTGAAATCTGAAAATTTACTGTTTTCGGAAGTGTGCGTAATATGCAAACAGCAAAGGCAGAGTGGCAAGAACAATATACATTTCCTGATGCTATCGGAGCATTTGACTATACACACATGGCAATAAAGAATCCTAGTATTTTAAAGACGAATACACTAATAGGAAGAGCTCATTTTCGTGGCTAAGCGGTTATCGTACATGCCTTTGGCATGGAAGACCCGCGTTCGATTCCCGGCGGGAGCTCATGTGGTTCGGATTCCACGTTAACCAGTGGGTCCCGTCTCATATAGCCTCGCTACTGAAAAGGACGTAAAACTCAAAATCAACTCAACTCAACGTTGATAGGAAGGGTATATACATGAGAATGTATTTTGTTTATGTCAAAGCGAAAGGGGACACGTATGGTGTGGAAAACGCAATCAGATGGACGTGCTTTTAGACGTGACTGGCTTGACTTTTTTAAAAGGAAACAAAGGAGCCAAGTGTCTGATTTCGTTCTTAAAGCCAAATAATCTACAAAGACCTTGGACAATACGTGATATGCGCTTGTCGTCTTAATCTTGATATTGCTGGATTCGAATCAACATCCATCAGCTCCAATAGGTTCGTTCCCATGGTTTCAGGGTTACTTTCTTGTTTACTTTTTTTCTTTTTTCTTTTTGTTTTATTCTCGCTCGAATATTAAAGATTATGTTTTGGATTTGTGTCTCAGTCGTAGATGTATTTGATATTTCGTTGCATTTCACTGTAATTGCCTTCAAAGCTTCGGCTTTCCTTCGTTTACTTTCTGGTAACTGAGACTTTGAAAGTACCACTGGAAACTATTTTATAATATCCACAAATGCACTTTGATTGAAACTGTCGTTGCTACTTGCCCGTTCCATGGCGTACACCATAAATTAGAAACAACGAAATGACCGCGCAACGGATGAGAGAAATGAGTAATCACTTCTTTTATTGATACGACTCACTGCTACGCGAGGAGGAAACGCGAGTGAACGTTCATAAATCTATAGCAGTCTAGACCTGAGTAGTGGCTTGTTGTTGTTGATTTTAGTTTAGCGTCCCTTTCAGCAGCGAGGCTATATGAGACGTGGACCTACTGATTAACGTGGAATCCGAACCACATGAGCTCCCGCCGGGAGTGAGTAGTGGCTTGTTTTATTGATATGAAATTGAGGGAGGAGATTACTCCAGGTGTAGTTACTCCGATTCTAGAGCTTGACTTCTCAGGACTAGTTACTTATTTTTATTGATATCACCTATTGGGTGATATCAATAAAACGGAGATGTTACTCATTATTCCCATTTTTTAGTAGTTTCTCGCTTGGTATCAACAAAAAGACAACTCAGCACTACTCGTCTCGGCTGAGCTCGGAGAAGCCCTGCCCTTTTAAAGTAACCACACCTCTATTCTCGAGCTGAGTAACTACTCTACGTTTGATATCAATAAAAATAAAGGACTCTTCTGTAATGCTAGTAACTACTCCAAATTTGTGTAACTATTATAAATAGGTGACTCTGTGCGAATATGGCAGAGTATATGATTCGGTGATATCAATAAAACGAAGTTACTCATTATTCCCAATTTTATAGTAGTTACTCGCATTGGTATCAATAAAGAGAAAACTGAGCACTACTCGTCTCGGCTGACCTCGGATAAGCCCCGCCCTTTTGAAGTAAGCACACCTCTATTCTTGAGCCGAGTTACTACTCCGCGTTTGATATCAATAAAAATCAAAGACTCCTCTGTGATGCTAGTAACTTCTCCAAATTTGTGGAGCAAGCTAAATAGGTGACTCCATGCGAAATATGGCAGAATATATGATTGTTTTGCTACGTAGAAAAACTCGTAAACTACATAGAAATGTTGCAAATGGAGATTACAAAAACCATTATATTGTGAAGATATGTGAAATGAAATGAAATCTGTAAGTTTTACGTCCCACGGTTATGCCGGTTAGGCTAAAGGAGACGGTGATTATGAGAGATGAGTGAAAATGGTGGAATGAAGAAAGTGGGAGGAAACGGGAGAACCCCGAGTAAACCCATGAGCACGGTGTTTGTCCACCACAAAGTTCACTTGGCGGGGGCTGGGATCGAACCCGGGACCCCAAGCACCAGAGGTGAACGCTCTACCACTGAGCCACCGCGCCCCCCTGTGAAGATATGTGTTCATGAAAGAAAATGTAGAGTGATTACCACAACATTTTTTAAAGGAGAATTAACCGAAATTCAGGGTGGTGCACTACGTAATGAGGAAAAGATGCGTTTTTTTTTTTTTTTTTGCGTTACGTGAGTGATCCGAGATTCCAGGTCGGAATGTCAGGGGATTCTGGTGTGGCTTAAGGTACTGTGTCTATGAGTACTACAAATGTAATGGATGCGATTATTGTGAAAAATGAAAATCCGGAAATGTGTGTAATATGCAAATAGCAAAGGCAGAGTGGCAAGAACAATATACATTTCTGGGTGCTATCGGAGCACTTGACTATATACATGTGGCAATAAAGAAACATAGTATTTTGGAGACGAATACACTAATAGAAAGAGCTCATTCGTGGCTAAGCGGTTATCGTACATGCCTTTGGCATGGAAGACCCGCGTTCGATTCCCGGCGGGAGCTCATGTGGTTCGGATTCCACGTTAATCAGTGGGTCCCGTCTCATGTAGCCTCGCTACTGAAAAGGACGTAAAACTCAAAATCAACTCAACTCAACGTTGACAGGAAGGATATATACATGAGAGTGTATTTTGTTTATGTCAAAGCGAAAGGGGGACACGTATGGTGTGGAAAACGCAATCAGATGGACGTGCTTTTAGACGTGACTGGCTTGACTTTTTTAAAAGGAAACAAAGGAGCCAAGTGTCTGATTTCGTTCTTAAAGCCAAACAATCTACAAAGACCTTGGACAACACGTGATATACGCTTGTCGTGTTAATCTTGATATTGCTGGATTCGAATCAACATCCATCAGCTCCAATAGGTTCGTTCCCATGGTTTCAGGGTTACTTTCTTGTTTACTTTTTTTCTTTTTTCTTTTTGTTTTATTCTTGCTCGAATATTAAAGATTATGTTTTGGATTTGTGTCTCAGTCGTAGATGTATTTGATATTTCGTTGCATTTCACTGTAATTGCCTTCAAAGCTTCGGCTTTCCTTCGTTTACTTTTTGGTAACTGTGACTTTGAAAGTATCACTAGAAACCCTTTTATAATATCCACAAATGTACTTTAATTGAAACTGTCGTTGCTACTTGCCCGTTCCATGGCGTTTAGCATACTACGCCATAGGTAAAAACAAGGAAATGACCGCGCGACGGATGGGAGAAATGAGTAATCACTTCTTTTATTGGTAAGACTCACTGTTACGCGTAGAGGAAACGCGAGTGAACGCTCATAAATCTGTAGTAGTCTAGACCTGAGTAGTGGCTTGTTTTATTGATACAAAATTGAGGGAGGAGATTACTCCAGGTGTAGTTACTCCTATTCTCGAGCATGACTTCTCAGGAGTAGTTACTTATTTTTATTGATATCACCCATTATCTTCTGGGGAAATGATTCAAGAAGTAAATTAATCTTCCGTATTCAAAAAAAAAGTTGTTAGAGTATTAGCCAATTCGAGAGTAAACGAACCATGTAAAAAAAACTTTTATAACACTACAAATATTACCACTGCCGTGTCTTTATATATTAAAGTTTTTTTATATATTACGTGTCTTTATATATTACAGATTTTCACGCGCCAAAATCTTAATACATTCTTTGCCAATAAAGGAAACTTTCACTGTCATAATACTAAATATAGGGAACATCTTCACATTCAAAATCACCGTACTGCATTGTTTCAAAGCGGTTCCATATATTTAGGTCCAAACATTATATAATAACCTCCCCAAAGATATTCGTAACATTGAATTAATGAATGTATTTAAATCAGTTACAAAGAAGTATTTACTTCACAATTGTTTTTATTCAGTAGATGAATACCTATCTGTTAAATGCAGCTTGTAGATTGTGTAGTGTAATTTTGTCTCATATAATACCATAGCGTTATTGTCTTTTAGTATGTAATAACAATTTCTTTGTATCTATTTATTGACGTGTCCGATTCATACGCTCAACTTTCTTCGAGCTTCATGTATGACTTATGAATGAAAATTAAATGAAATGAAATTCAAAACACTCGTGTTTGTTCCAAACAAGTTGAAGAGTCCGACTTCGAGCAGTCATGTTTACTGAAAGGAAAGCTATTGCCAGGAGAATTATTTATACGCAAACTGAGAAAGAATGCTATTCTACGTATATTATTGAAAGGTTTAGAATCCGAGCCATTGAATAAGCGCCGATCTATGTCCAATTACCAACCTAAAAATATCGTACAAGACGAAATTGACGGTTGTAGTCGAGACGAGACATTAGAGGGTAATAGCAACGGTGTCACTCAAGATTGTGACGGTACTACTTTAGAAGTAAACGTAAATACAACTGCTATACAATGTGAATTGGGGAGTGGAATATACCGGCACGTAGAAGGAATCAGTGACGATGACAGTGTTCCTCAGGACATTGATTTCGTTTAATTTTTTTGTACCAAGTGACATTGATGAAACTGGTGACGAGGGTTGTTCCGCGGAGAGCGATGCGAATGAAACAAATTTAACCGGTAAAGTATTTTTCGTATTCTGACAAACTTTACATATGTTATTTCATTTTTGCTACATATAGCGCGCTCCTGTACATACCTTGAAGCACAAACTTATAGGGTCAGCCTTAAAAATTGTAACAAAACGTGAAAATGAACATACTTGTGTTTGGGAATCGAAAGCGTGATTAAAGAAAAGGCACTTAAGTGTTGTAGCAATCTCGTCCGCCATCTATTTACATGGCGTTGGTTTCGAAATTTTAGTTTCTTTTGTGAAACGCTGAATTTATGCTTTGTAGAAAAAATTACGTTTTCTAATATTATGAAAACTTTTGTGCAGCACACCATCACATATTATCATTTTCTACATGCAGATGACATTTTTAAGTCTTTGCAATCAGTTCTGGGAAAGGAAATCGCACTTTAGACGTGCCACCGCACCTCTCACAAGCTAAATGCTTCGCACTGTGTATGGAAGCCTGCTCTCGCTGCTTGACCACGTATGACGTCATCACAAAATATTTTTTCCTCTGTTACTCACTAACGACTGAACGTATCGCAATAAAACAAACACCATTTCTTTTATAACTTTCAAATCTACAAATGGAAATAATTTGTAAAAAATGCATTTCTAAGTATAACTGCTCCTTTATGTTAGTATACATTTGATTAAAAAGTATGAAATTTTCAAAGTAGAAGGTAATTATCGCCTGTCATTTCAAAAGGGAGCTCCCAATTATAATTTTTTCCGATGGTAGGACGACTATGAAGCTTTTTCCTAACGGTCTAGGCAAAACTTCAAGATCACAACGCAAAAAATGGATCAAGTTATAATAACTGTTGTACGCTATAATATATTACGGCAAACTAAATCGTAAGATTATTGTTGCGTTGACGCAATACGAAATGATATCTAATGATGTTTTGATTTTTTAAATGGCCCAGTGTTTCCTTTTTAAACCAAACACCCCGTTTATAGCTCTAGCTGCGTAGTATATATATATTTTAAATTGTTTAAAACCCAAATGTTCAGTGTTTGGAAATATTTCGAAATGTTGTAAAATTGTTTAATAAATTTTAACCAAAGCAGTGAACTCATGCTTTGATAATAATAGTACGAGGATTACTACGAAAGTTTTGAGATGTGAAATAACTTACATACTTAAAATCAATTTAACACTTACATTTTCTCAAAGTGTTCACCATTACACTGTACACACTTTTGCATCCTCGAAAACCACTTTTGGAAGCAGTGTCGCCAGTCTTTTTCTTCAAGTGTTGGAAGTTCATTCTCGTAAACCACTACAGTTTCTTCATGGCTGCAAAATTTCTTCCCACGCATGCGATCTTTGATCCTGGGGAACAGAAAAAATCACACGGGGACAGGTCAGGGCTATACGGTAGATGAGTCATAAGTTTGACCTCCGTAGATTCTAAAAAATGAATTGTGATGTTGGCCGTGTGTGAGGACGCGTTGTCATGATGAAGCTGGATCCCACGCAATCCAGTTCTTGGACGCCGTTCTCGAAGCTTCTGGAACACTTTTGTTAGGCAAACAGTGGTGTACCACTGAGCAGTAACAGTCCTTTGTTCTTCAAGTGGCACAGTTGCAATATGGACAGATTTGGAGAAGAAAGTTGCGACCATCTTCTTCCCTACACTTCTCGGTCGCTTCAGTTTCGTGGGTGGATTTTCGTCTGAAAAGATCCAAACTGTAGACTGGCGTTTATTTTCAGGGTCAAATTGATAGATCCAAGTCTCATCACCAGTAACAATGTCAGAGAGCGTCGAGAATTGCCTCCATCAAATCTTGCAAGCAATTCTTCACACTATTGCACACGCATGCGCTTCTGCTGTTCAAAGTGTGAGGCACCCAACGAGATGAAACCTTCCTGAGCCGAAGATGATCATGAAGAATTTTTGTTACTACTGGTGATCCAATGTTCACTGTTGATTCAATGTCCTTGAAAGTTGTCCGAGAATTTTCTCGAATTATTTGTTCCACAGCGGCAATGTTTTCATCCGATACAGCTGTTGCCGGACGTCCAGCTCTCTCTTCAACTTTAAGCGATGTCCGGCCTCTTCCGAATTCACTAAACCACCGAAAAATTGTAGCACGGGAAGGAGAAAGGTCCCCAAATGCTCCCTGCAAACGGTCAAGGCTTTGTGTCTCGTTCAAACCACTTTTAAAATCGTAAAGGATCATTGCCCGAAAATGTTCCCTTTTGAGCTCCATTCTAGACAGCCGAATACTGCTCACATAAACAAACAAGTGAAGGTGATACGGCCACGCCAAAAAGCGAGGCGAGTTGAAACTTGCATTCCCTTTTCCGCTCTGGATACCACTACCGAACGCAATTGTTTGAATTCAAATACTGTGCCACAACAATGCGTATCTCAAAACTTTCGTAGTGACCCTCGTATCTCCAGTTTTTGTACACACGCAGTAATGGCGGACAGCATCGTTTACTGGCGCTGTCAAGATTTGATTGATGAATTTTTAATAAAACCATGTGGTGTAGATAAACGGTTTCCCACTGGGGGGGCGGAGTGCGGTGAAGGAGCAGGTTTCGACAAGTTATGTGTTCAACTTTTTTCATTTTTATCAAGGATGTTATAAAATAGAGGATCTGCCCATACGTATCTTCATCACGTGAACCCAGTGAAGGTGAAAAACAACCGAGCATCGTCTGAGCCGGAACATCTGATTGGCTACTCTCGTTACCGCCATGATTGTTACCTCGAAATATTGCGATCTTAGTGGTGCGGAGTGGGCAGAGTAGATGTGGCGAAGTTGTGACGTATGGCTACACGATTTTGTTGTATGGGTAGATCCTCTATTTGATAACATCCTTGATTTTTATAATCTTGGCTAATATAGCCGTCTTGGAAAATAATTCGATTCGTCAGATTGAAGTCATTATAAAATTAATTGGCAATAATTTTTATTTTTATATTTGTTGATACGTACACATACGTGTGCTATTACTAAAATTGGCCAAGATGGCCACCCTAGTAAAAATACGCTTTGCGGGCTGATAAATTAATTGCAAAATTAATCTCGAACCCGGGAATTTTTCTTAATTGGTACCATCGAGATAATATAAAGACCTAGAGGTGTCCAGATGCGAGATCTTTGATGGCATCGAACTCCCATATATCGAATCGATCCGCCATATTTAAAATGGAAAAAGAGGTATTTTCACGTAATGCTCCATAGTAACTTATGTCTCTTTTATTGTTGATGGTCTATGTTCCTAGATAAAATTGTACGACGAAAAAATCAACGTTGTTTCGAATTTCATATGTGTCAAAGATAATACATTTTCTTTCTTCTTCTACCCTATAGAAATGAAATCTTTCAGCTTCACATCCCAGGGTTATGCCGGTTATTCTAAAGGAGACGGTGATGATGAATGAAATGGTGAAATGAAGAAGGTGGAAGGGAATGGGAGAACCCCGAGAAAACCCACGAGCACGGTGTTTGTCCACCACAAAGTACACACGGCGCGAGCTGGGATCGAACCAGGGACCCCAAGCACCAGAAGTGAACTGTCTACCACTGAGCCACCGCGCCCCGTCTTTTATCCTATAAAAATCAATAATACAATCAGGGGCGGATCCAGGGGGCCATCGCCCCTCCCCAGAAGAGGAAACTTTCTTGTTTTATACATATAAATAAAATCCATACCAGAGTTTGGAGCCCTTAAAAGTAGCATTATGACAACCCACCGCCCCCCCAGAAGTCGGTCCTGGATCCGCCCCTTAATACAATGTGGTTGTAATAACATTGGGTGAATGGGAATATGTAGTGAATTTATACTGTCAAAAGGCTCGTAAAGACTACTACCTAAATAATAGTTAAACTATTATAAACTACTACTAAGTCTGCTTATTTGTTGAACAATATGATTATGAGTTGTTGGAAATTTTGCCAAAATTATGTAACGTACAAGTGTTCTATTATAACTTGGGAAGGCAACTATTTGGTTGGGCGGAGGAGTATTTGCCTACGTTAAAAATTGATAACGATGGCAATCATGGGCGTACATAGGAATTGTCTCCTGGGGGCAGACGTTTTGTCTGCTGGGGTGCAGGGTAAATACAAATGAGAATTGAAGGATCTTACATGTGGCATTTTTATTTTTTCTCAAAAAGTTTCAGGGGCAATGCCCCCTATGCTCCCCCATAGCTCCGCCTATAATGGCAATTATTGCATAAAGTAATCCCCACTCGCTGTTAAAAGGAACAATCCGCCTTATGCAGAGTCGTTTTGACGAATGATTAGCGTCATACTAAAGACCTGACTACTGCAGGAAACATATGTTAGTCGAACTCTTTAGTATGGTACTGTTTCAGAAATGCATAAGGCCCAATATGTCTATCTCTTACGCAAGTCGCACGTTACTTATCGATATTCTGTACAAAAAGCATATATTTATAAATAGGCTCACGTTCACTTTAGCAGACGGTTCTACCAAATTGAAAATTTATATTGCCATTGACACATTTATTACATTTTCAGGGTAGATTAGAGCTTTGTATTTCTTTCCGCTGACCATGTACTAAATGAGGAGCTGCATTACTACTTGCAGATTGACTTCAGAAGGGTTCTGTATAAGTTCAATGTGGACGTATGGCATAAAAACTACAGTACATAAAATATGAAAACTTGTGCTAGGTGGCCACTAAAAAGCACAATAGCTATGCAACTGAGTCAGGACAGGAGGGGGCCCGAGGGGCAGCGAGCGAGAGGGTGCTTCCGTACGTACAATCCTTTGAGGTTGTCCATTGCCTAAATCATAGGCTTAATGACAAAAATATTCTATACTACTCTATTCTATATAATATATAGGCCTACTTATTGAAGATGATGCGGAGCGTTGTGGAGAGAAATCTGCTTCTGCCGGGCTCAAGGAACTGACTGAGTTTTCACGCGCTTTGAAACAGGTTTGGCTGATAATACCCTGCGGCAGTGAAAGTTGTTGTAACTTAGGACAATTAACTTAAAATGACGGGAAAGTGTTGTAACATGTCGCCGAAATAAAATAGGATAATGACCCCAATATGGCGCTATGGTCGACGTTAATAAAATAGAATAATGACGCCGATAAGGCGCGACGGTCCACGTTAGTACAATAGGACAAAGACACCGACATGGAGGACTGCGGCTGTAATACAATAACGCATATCCTTTGTGAATACGTGCATGCCTTGCGGATCGGGAGCGTGTTGTAACATGATTCCAACGTGGCGCGATAGCTCCTACCATTTGTCAACACATGATTGCACTGCGGATGTGACTTTGAGAATGATTAAGCTAACGAAACTGGTCATATTAAGAGTGGATCGCTATGTGATATCAAAACAGAAATACATACATACTCAGATGACAAAATTGATAATATACGTGCAGTAACGCCATTACCTACCAGGGGCGGATCCAGGACCGACTTCTGGGGGGCGGTGGGTTGTCATGTTGCTACTTTTAAGGGTTCCAAACTTTGGAATGGGTTTAATTTATATACATACAATAAGAAAGTTTCATCCCCGATTGCCTCCCCCTGGATCCGCCCCTGTCACCTACAGTATCACCAACACCGCAGCAATCCCTGACATTACTTTTCCGGATAAGTTGTAATTGTAGTGGACCCTGAATGTGTCAAGATATGTGGACCCTGAATGTGTAAAGGACGCTATTGTAAAGTAGGATTTCAACGATACATTAATATGCGATGGATGTAGACCGGGTGCTTATCATGATTATGCTCACGATTGTATGTATGTAGATACAAAATCGCTGGAAACCCGTGCTTGGAGTATTATTGCAAGTCCTAGTGTTGAAGAAGGTGTGTTTTACCTATATGCAAATACACACATTATTGGAATATTAACAAGAGAAAACTTTATGAAGCTTATTGGGGAATGTTCGTGGTGTCCCCTCAGGATTCATGTAAAATTGAATCAAATGCAAAGTTCTCCACAGCCCAATGTGTAGGCCTATTGTTTTAATTTTAGCAGTCCATACTGATAATTTGCATATTTATGGGCTTTCATATATATATATATCTGGAATTCAATCTTAAACTAATATAACGCTCGACACAAAATTGCTTTTAGTTTCTTTAGATGTAACTGTACATCAATGTGGGTATATGCAAAACAAATTGGATCAAGTACTCCCCATAAGTAATTGTCCGCCGCACATCGTCGGGACGATCGCTACTATGGCGGTATATAAGCGGATTTCGAGCGGAAACGAGGCGGGATATTGAGTCGGTTGAGTAACTGCAACCACTGGCGAACCGATGACGGTTATGTCGGGGTACCCGCAAACGCGCTACTGCGACGGATGTAGCCTTCGGACCATACGCTTATCGTGGCGGTTGTCCCTGCTTACGGTGGTGTGGCGGGCACGGATTGGCTTTGCATTACCTACAATTCTTCACTCTTCGCGTGGTGAACGTCATTTGTTCTGGTTTTCATATGAACAGAAGAGAACTTGGTAACGTCTGCTGACCTAGGATATAAGAGCAACAGGTGGTAGCACTGTACTCATGTAACTATGGACTGAAATAGTGTGACGTCACATCCTTCTCGTTGCCATGGTGATAGTCATTTTATTTTCTAAACAACATGGCCTAAGTACCTAATTACAAAGTGAAAACAGTGACGTATGAACTTATTGATTGCAAACATTAGAGTAAAAGAAGCACTTGTATATGTAAAAAAGAAAAAAAATCCAATTAATGAAACTACGAAAAGATACAAAAAGCAAGGAATTAGGTAAGTAATATGTTAAAATATGACAAGCATTGAAAGTGAAATGTTTTCTCCGATATCGCACATTTTGTGTATTTATAAATTTGGAGGTTGCATTAAGTGTCAAAATATACTTAGCTTGTTTATTATCGGATCTTAAGTTTAAACAACTCTGGAAAATTTTTATTTAGTTAGTTATATCAGTATCACACATTACATTGCTAATGTGTAGGCCTACAAAATTACTGTTTAAAACTTATGCTGAGCCACTCATAATTGCATGTTTTCTTGTATTGCCTGCGTATATTTTTCAAGTGAATAGGAAATATAAGAAAGATGCGATGCATGTTAACCAATCAAAAATTGGTCCAGATTGAAAATTCTGAGCACACATATAGTTACAACCTTAGTGTTCGTTTTTGTTTTGAATGTGTGTTTATTTTGTTGCTACTGTATGGACTCAGAGGGGCGTAAGAAATCTAAATGCGCCAATATAGTTAACATTATTCTCAAAGTAGACAATGATCTTTCCTTGTAGACAAATCATATATTTGTTCTATTTGCATTGTGCCAACAGCTCGCAATCTGCACCTTAGGTTTTTGACACTGTGTATAATTGCTTTTGTTCGTGCATTACGTGGTAATGGCGCTGGCATTACTTATGCAGTTTCTACCTTATCAGTTTACCTAGAGATGTGGGCTCTGTAGAAAAAGATTCGTTAGATGTTACTTCAAGAATTATTAGATTTCCCTCTAAATTTCCTAAATACTGACCCCATATTCTTAATCTGTATCTTTTCCCTACTTTGTTTTCAAAATTTTACTACAGTTGTCTTATTAACAGTAGACTTCACAGTATTCTTTTCGCTTCACGCATTTGTGTAGAAAAAGACATGGCGATCACCATGGTAACGAAGAGGAAATGACGACATCACTATTTCAGTCTATTGTCAGACAGTTCGTTCCCTTACAAAACTATTTTCGTGACCGGTTACAGCAGAACATGTTACGTTATTTGTTACTTGGCAAAATGTCAAATATACTGCCTAAAGCTTTGCTCATTGCAAACAATCAACTTCAAAATTACAATTCTCACTGACAATTACGAGATAGTAGTTCAGATATGCTTGGAAGGTATTGCCTTCTACAGCTCACCCATCCCCGGATAGGAATGGAATTCTTGAAAAAAAGAAATGGTGTTAAATGTTTGTATTTTAACTATGTATTAGTATAAAGGTTTCAGCGCTTAAGCGCCAATACATTTTCAAAATTGAGAGTAGATGATTAAAGGCGGCATGAAGAAAAATTGAGGGGGCAATCCGCCGTGGTTTGCGGTAGATTCGATTACGTCTTGCACATGAGGAAATACGTGAGGGATTTCAGCGGTTCGGTATCGGCTAAAGGCGGGGGAGCAGCGGGATTATGGCGGATACCCCGCCGGCGGGACGAAGGCGTAATTAGTGTAATAGAGCAAGTGGCCCGGCGGCGGCGTCCATCAGCGGCCCGCCATTCGCACGTCGATGGGCCCACGGCGGCCCGCTGGCGGAATGCTTATGGGGCTGTTTCTCTGACACTCATTGCACGTCCTGGCCGCTATCTTGGATCCGAGTACAATTTTCTAGAAAATTCACTGGTGTAGTGAGTTCTACCATTTGCAAGGTATTGCAAGTTAAATGTGTGTATTGCAGGGCCCCATGTGTATTGTGCTAATTGCTACAACCCATACCTATACATGCTAATGAGAATTCATGAATCAAATCTGTAAGTATAAATATACACGACAGAAAGCAAACTGAATGAATCTCTAACATAAATCCAAATACGATCAGATTTGGGTGCAGACCTACCATTTCCGTATTGACTATGTCTGTAGGTGTGTATCTCCAGAGAATATTTCGTCAACGATAAATCACGGAATCAACGTAAAATGTTAGATATATTAATACACATGGGTATACTGAACAACACAACTTTCTGCCTGCTCTGCTCTGCACAACTTTCTATTTGGTTTAATATTCGTGAATTGCCTGAATTTAAAATGCAATAGCTTGCAAACGGTGGAAGATACGGTAAAACTTACTACATCAGTGAATTTCCGAGAAAATTGAATGCCAATTAGTGTCCCTATTCCCATTCGAAAAATTGGAATTTGAATCCAAGATGGCGGTCGAATGTGTAGCATGTGTCAGACAAACAGTACTTAATAAAATTTGTTTTGTATATGCCCACATTCATGTCCTGTTACATTTAAAGAAACTAAAAGCAATTTTGTGGCCGAGTGTTATCAAGGACGCCCATGTTGTAGTTTCCAAGGGGAAGCAAGTATAAGCGACGTTTCAAATATAGTTTCAAATTTTGCTGTAACTAATGTAAAAATTCTACTGGGTTTTCGATATTCTGAAGTACAATTTCTTCTAGAGGGGCGAGCGCCCTACCTTTTCCCCCTTGATGGGCGCCCTTGAGTGTTATAGTAGTTTATGATTGAATTCCGGATATAGGAATGCTCAGAAATATGCAAATTACCGGTATGGGCCGCTGAAATTAATACAATACACATTCAGCTACGGAGAACTTTGCATCTGAATCAATTTTACATGAATCTCGAGGGGACATTTCACGAAAGTACCTTAAGGCTAGTTTTAGACGGAAGCTATTTCTCGTAGCAGATATGCTGCTAAAAATCTCGTATGATTTTCCATGGCATCGAAAGTATATGATGTTTTTACACGGTAGCATTTTGATAACCATCTTGTCGTGACGTAGCAAACAAATCACTGGAGAAGAGCGCAATTATGGCTTCGAAACTAAAGCGTAAAGTAGCTAAAACTATAGTGGTTGCAATAACAGTTCTCTCCCGTTATATTAAAAGAAAAAGCGAAAACCACAAAGAGGTGTGTGGGCAAAGAATTGGTTATTGCGGAGGGATGATAATATTTCAGTTCTTTCTATCGTAGAGAAAGAACTGAAGCCTCAGGATCCTATCGCATTCAAGAACTTCCTGCGTATGGATAATGAAGCCTTCGAAAAGTTCTTTGTACAAACAAGGATGCTCCTCATATTTTTCAATCAGCATAACAATGGCATCCCTACCCCAACTCATTTTTCTTAGTACAATTCAATTTTCCACACAAAACAAGAGCATGGATATTTTGCACAAAATCTTTTAACACACCACGGCGCTGTAATCGGGCCAGAAATGCTGGGGAAAATGCTACGAAATAGACCAGGTTCTGTTGATAAGAAATGCCATAGGATATGCCAAGGGATGTGAAATGCTATAGCATTTGCTACTTTATATGGTACGATATCGATGATATGATTTTGTTACGAGAAATACTAAGATAAATGCTTCCGACTAAAACTAGCCTAAGACTAGAACCCTGATGAAATCCCACTCTTCTGCCATTCCACACGGTCTTCACTCCTGTTCTCCATCCATTACACATACGAATATCTTGAATTATATAAATGTATATGTTTGTGACATAATTCTTTTTCAGTGCCCACCAACACAGTGTGCGTGGGTTTTCTTGGAATTCTCCCGTTTCCTCCACTTCCTTCGTTCCATCATTTCATTCATTTCTCATCATCGCCGTCTCCTTTACCCTAGCCGGACGTGACTGTGGGACGTAAAACTTCAAGATTTCATTTCATTTTTCAGTGCCCACCAAGTAAGATCTCGTAGCACTCTATCATACCTTATTTCTAGGTCGATGAAAATCATATGAAGGTCCTTATGGTATTCTCTGTAGTTTTCCACAAGCTTCCAAAGTACAAATGTTATATCCTTTGTCGATCGTCCTGGCATGAAACCAAATCGATTCTCACAAGTAAACCTTACGTTTGGGTGAATCGAGTTGCTGACTGAGACACATATGAGAAAGTAGTACTAAATGTGGTCAGTATTTCAGTGAAGTTGTAGGTGCGAAGCTCCAGGGGTTTAGGAGATACAGCTACCAGAACATCACATAGAAGTACAGAATAGTCTTCATACAGTTGGAGGTAAAAGCTCTGTAATACGCCTTGTAACGACAAAAGGTGAATAACAAATATATGGGTACATATTAGGACTAAGGGGAAGTCATATAGGAAGGGTATACCTGACGGCGGCCATCTTGAAATCCGCCACTTTGAATTAAGGTTAAGTTTTGAAAATAGGAGTAGGGTCATGTGATACATGATTTAAGGCGCAAATTTAATCAGAAGAACAATGGTGACGTTAATTTTGATTTAAGCGCAATTGGTAAAAAGTTACAAGGAAATCAAATATTGTTGCAGCATATGTATTAGTCCTTTACCCCACCTTGTAAATTTTGTGTTAATGATAATAATTAAATAAAAAGCAGGTGGATAAATATTAGGTCTATGGTAAGAGTTGCCTTGATGGCGGCCATGTTCAAATCCGCCATTTTGAATCTGACAAAAGTTTTAAACAAAACGCATAACATTGACACCTTATTAATAGCAAATTTTACCATAAATCTAACGGTATAACCATTTTTGCTTTATCATTAACCAGCATTTGTTATCGCATAAACAAGTTGCTAATTTAAGGAAAAATTACAAAAGTGGAATTAAGTCATAATTGAACTTGGGTCTTTCTTCCAGAAACGTCTTCAATTAGTATTTGGTCTAGGAATTAATTCGTGCGGTTGGTACGCACACATTGAAGCTGTAGTACAAACACAAAATACATAAATACTTTAAGAAAAATATTGTCCATCGCTAGCCACCACTTTCGCCCATCTGTCAGGCAATGTACGGATTCCGTGGCGAAAGAAGTCCTCATCCTTGGAAGCGATCCAGTCAGAGACCCATGTTTCGATATCTTCTGAAGAAGTAAACCGCTGTCCAATCAAATCGTTGTTCATGCAATCGAACAAGTAGTAGTCCGAAGGAGCAACGTCTGGTGAATACGGCGGGTGGGGTAAAACTTCCCATCCGACATTTTCTAAATAGGTTTTGACCGGTTTTGCGACATGTGGGCGAGCGTTATCATGTTGAACAATAAGTTTATCATGTCTGTTCTCCCATTCTGGTCGTGTTCTGGCCAGAGCTTGCTTCAAACGCATTAATTGTCGTCGATAACGTTCTCCATTCATAGTTTCACCCGGTTGCAGCAGCTCATAGTACACCACCCCTTTCATATCTCACCATATGCACAGTGAATATCTCGTTTTGGTTGTGATGGACCTGGTTCACCTGGTTTCACCCAGGCCTTTTTTTGTTTAGGGTTATCGTAATGGATCCACTTCTCATCACCCGTAATAATTCGATGCAGAAACCCCTTTCTGCTCTGTCGTTGAAGCAGCAATTCGCAAATGGTTTTTCGTCTTTCAACGTCTCTGTCTTTCAATTCATGTGGAACCCAATGTGACATCTTTTGAATCATTCCCATGGCTTTCAAGCGTTTGGAGACTGTTGTTTGATCAACGCCTAATGCTGCTGCAAGTTGTTCCTGCGTTTGACACGAATCCTGCTCGAGCAATGCTGTCAATTCTTCGTCTTGAAATTTTTTTGGCTGTCCAGCTCGCTCTTGGTCTGCCAAGCCGAAATCACCACTTCTAAACCGTGCAAACCACTTCTGACACGTTCGCTCAGCTAGACCATGGTCACCATACACTTCCACCAAAATACGATGACTTTCAGTCGCACTTTTCTGCATGTTAAAGTAATGCAGCAGGACACCCCGCAAAAACACTTTATCAGGCACAAATTGCGCCATGTTCACTTAACTACAAACTGGTGTTGTTGACGCTTTAATCCACTGCCCTATACTACGAACGATACGCGATGACAGGGGTTTGCAACACATGTGTGGATACACGGAACTGTGGGACGCTCCATTCGTTGCGCCATCTCTTGTCCACCCGCACGAATTAATTCCTAGACCAAATACAATCAATATGTAATTCATAAAGGAGTGCATGACTTGCACATATGCTCTGCTCACAGTGAGCACACCTGACAAAGGCAATCGAGTTATACTTGACACATTCAAAATGGCGGATTTGAACATGGCCGCCATCAAGGCAACTCTTACCATAGACCTAATATTTATCTACCTGCTTTTTATTTAATTATTATCATTAACACAAAATTTACAAGGTGGGGTAAAGGACTAATACATATGCTGCAACAATATTTGATTTCCCTGTAACTTTTTACCAATTGCGCTTAAATCAAAATTAACGTCACCATTGTTCTTCTGATTAAATTTGCGCCCTAAATCATGTATCACATGACCCTATTCCTATTTTCAAAACTTAACCTTAATTCAAAATGGCGGATTTCAAGATGGCCGCCGTCAGGTATACCCTTCCTATATGACTTCCCCCTAGTCCTAATATGTACCCATATATTTGTTATTCATCTTTTGTCGTTACAAGAGGTCTTACAGAGCTTTTACCTCCAACTGTATGAAGACTATTCTGTACTTCCATGTGATGTTCTGGTAGCTGTATCTCCTAAACCGCTGGAGCTTCGCACCTACAACTTCACTGAAATACTGACCACATTTAGTACTACTTTCTCATATGTGTCTCAGTCAGCAACTCGATTCACCCAAACGTAAGGTTTACTTGTCAGTTATTTCGGTCTCTTCCTTTAATCTTGCTTCTATCACTCTCTCCTAATAAAGAAAGGGTTTGGATATTATAGAAATGACCCACATTTCCCTCTTAGAAGCAAAATTTTCGAGAACACTAGGAAACGTATGCCCTAGGTTTTATTCAAGAGTTGATATGCCAAATTTTACGTCTTGGATTTTAGCAAATCCTTACATTCGAGAATAAATAAAGAGAGATTTTGATATTAAAGAAATACCATCTTTCCCCTCGGGAGCAAAATTTTCAAAACTGCTGAAACACGTATTCTCTTATTTTTAATTAAAAGTTTATGAACCGAATTTCATATCTCCAGCTTAAGCGAATTCCTGCATTCGCCACTTTGTGAATATATAAAGGGAAATTTCATTATGATTGAAATTGTCTTTTTTATTCTTCACTCCTCTGCAGCAGGGTTAACAGAAACACACACACACACACACACACACACACACATATATATATATATATATATATATATATATATATATATATATATATATATATACAGTGGCGGCGGTTGGACGTTAAAAGTGGGGGGGTCAAGACATGATCTCAATATTTGTATATCAATGTTAGTTTTCCTGGTTTCTTCTAACATTTTATTTGACGGAAGGTTGTATAACTATTAGGATACTCTCTTTTCCAGTTAAAATACCGTATATCGTGTTTCTTATTTTTTTAAAATAAATTGGCAAGAGCAACGCAAGTAGATACTAGCCTTTTTTACTCTTAAAGAACGAAGATGTAAGAAGAGATTTGATTCCTTGCTCAAGAACATTTTAAAATTCTGTCTTGAAAATTGTGTGCACAGATTAGGGGTCTATTTAATAACAAATTTGCAAAACAAATAAACAGAAAAAGTAATATTAATCGAATAGTAATGAAAAATGAGGCTTGTTTTGCAAAAGTTACATTGAAACCGGGGATTAATGAACAACTTATATTTTTAATTCCACACATGCTATTAAATGTATGTTATTACTCTTAGAAAGATAGTAAATACTAGAAACATATGCTGCGACATTTAAAGAAGTACTTTTGCAGCTTTCCGAAGCATGTTCGTTGCATGTACAGTTTTCACTTTTTTGGAATACGAACATCAAAACTCAACAATACTTAGAATCACTCCAGTTATACAAAATAATCCTAAAACATAAAATTATGTTGAATTCACTAAATTTAATTGTATATACAAAATTGTATATGTACACCCCTAAACTCGTATATTACACTGCAAACATTGCCGCGCCTTTGACGTGGGAAACCTGGGTTCTATTCCTGGCGGGAGCTCATGTGGTTCGTATTCCACGTTAATCAGTAGGTCCTCGTCTCATATAGCCTCACTGCTGAACGGGATGTTAAACTAAAAAAAATCAAATCAAATTATTCCTTAGTATTAGATAGATGAAAAGTCATTTTAGGAACTTTCTATTTTTGTGCAATTAAAGAATATCTTGTGATTCACAAGTTGTGAAGGACTTCTTTTTTGTACGAAATGTTATCTCAATTTGTACCAAAGCGGCTGACTAACATATTGAGCCCTTGTAAGAAGAATGAAAATACACTCGAATTATGGCGCTCCAATAGGTTAATTTTTGGGCCATTTTTCATGGCAATTAAAACGCAATTCCTGTAGCTTTCTTAACTGAACCGGAAGACAACCAATACGTACTCACGGGACGGCATATATTTTATGGCACAATTGTTATTCTATGAACCATTAATACATACAAAAACTTAATATTTCCAAATGAAACTATATACATTAATGGGTCATTTGAAAGAAGTGGGGGCAACTACCCCCCTTTGCCCTCCTTAATCGCCGCCCGTATATATATATATATATATATATATATATATATATATATATATATATATATATATATATATATATATGTGTGTGTGTGTGTGTGTGTGTGTGTGTGTGTGTTTGTGTGTTTATTTTTAATTAAAGGGGCCGCGGTGACTCAGTGGTAGAGCATTTACTTCTGGTGCATGAGGTCCTTTGTTCGATCCCAGCTAGAACCAAGTGAGTTTTGTAATGTACAAACACCGCGTACGTGGGTTTTGTCGGGGTTCTCTCGTTTCCTCTCACTTTGTTGATTCCACCATTTCATTCATTTCTCATCATCACCGTCTCCTTTAGCCTAGCCGGCATAACCATGGGGCGTAAAACTTAAAAAAGAGATAAAGATAAGATTTTTAAATTAAAGGTCTCTATAACGAATTTCAAATATCGAACTTAAGCAAATCCTCATATTCGCACTTTCTGATTCAACAAAGTGAAATTTAAATATTTCATAACTATCCTCATTGGGAGCGGAATTTTCAAAAACGCTGAAAAAGGTTTTCGTTTATGTTTCATGGCAGTTCATATGCCGAGTTTCATCTCTCTAATGCCAGTGGTTCGTGAGGTACACTATATACTTGGAGAAAATTTTAATCCTTTACTCCCTTGGAATCAGTCTTTCCGTAAATCCTTTGGTATATCTTGCTTTCATGAAAAGAGGAGTAATACCTACGGTAGTGGGCTGGACGATGATTACCAACTAACTTCTATTTTATATAATAGTATAAATTACTATAATTAAACATTATGTCTACCTTGAGCTGCGTTTGGTACGGAAACTCCAGGACATAATCCTCCAGTATTTTGGAAAAGATTAGGATTTACTGCTGTGGGTACCATTTGATTTGGCACGCCAGAAAAGTTCTGCATACTTGTAAATGGATTCTGGATACCTAAATCAGAATTCCAGCAGATTGTTATTAATGTGTGAATAACTACAATAAAAATTACTTCTTTACTAAAAATACTGTGCTATTTGTAATTGAATAAAGTTGATAGCCAACTATAACGTTGAGATCAAATTGTGCAAGTATGACGGTGCACCATCGTCATGTAGTTATCGTAGTAATGATGAGAAAATGAATTATTAATCCTGGGATATGTTACTTTCAACCCTAATATCGAGAATTGTTGAAACGGATTATAACGTTAGTTGTTATTATTGTTGGAGTTTAGCGTTCCTTTCCACCATCGAGGCTATGCGAGCCATGAGCTTGTAGTTTAAGGTGTAATCCGAAGCACGGTGATTGCGTTCAATGCTCTCATATCGAAAATTGAACCGGCACCGCGTAATCAAAGGCGCTAGCGTTAGCCACTAGACAAGCAGGATGGGATATTTTAAATATATATATATATATATATATATATATATAAATGGAAGTCACTGTGTTTTTGACTTAATAACTCTTGAACCACCCGAACGATCTCGATCAAATTTTCTACATAGGTTAGGTTCGGGCTTGGGATAGTTTGTATTATTTCCCTTTGACGGTGCAACTTAGGAATGGGAAATTTAAAAATGATCGTAAAAGAGAGATATTAGTATTGAATCCATACCTTTCCGGTTTCACTGAGATGAACAATGACAATACTGATGCCATTTAAATCCAAATTTACCCCCGCAAATTTTTGCGGGAGAGGGGGTGCAATATTAATATACAATCCGTAGTTTTCGGGGTAGCTGAAACGACAGTGACACTTCCACTTAGTGTTGTAAATAGAAAAAAAAAACCGTCCGTATTTTTTTTAGAAATGTACGTTTTTTTAGAAAAAAAAACATTGGTTCTCGTTTTTTTTCTAAATTTCGTTTTTTTTCATATAGTCATTTTTAATGCATCTTACGTCTATTTAAGTATGAAATATTTATAGGTAGGTGTAATTACCGTAAAATGCAACATAAATTACGCTACAAATATTTTACAATTTATATGAATAGCATACCTACTATCAATTCGGATTTCAGCAGTTTTTATCAATATCAACTTAGAAATAAAAGTAGAAATGAAATTTTGGTTTTTCGTGAAAGCAGATCTTTATTAAGTATAAAAATAATGTCACTAACAGTATAAAATTCAAATAACTTGTCTAAAGGCAAAAGCCAATACTAATTTGGCTACTTTTATTTTTCTAAATGTCATATATAAATAATTTGTCGACTAGATATATATAATATGCAGAGCCGGCTCTACCATATGTGCAACACGTGCATTTGCATGGAGCGGCAAGTTTGGAGGGTCCGGCAAAATCTGCCTAAAGTATATTATTTAAATTAAATATTTCTTGTTTTAAACAGACTTCATGATTATGGTAGTTACATTTATTAAGCTGACATAATATTTGAAAACTACATTCATAAATTATGTTTAGGTCGCATTAGTTTAAGGTCATATGGACAATGCTAAAGCAAATAGTCAAATAAATCCCAGCACTCAATTCTCGAATAGTAGCGAATATCTGTTCCATTTAGTTAGTTATCACAGTTTGATATGACAACTAGTCTTGTTTTTGTCACAAACAAGTTAATTATCATTGAAGATTAAAAAAAGTTTTTTTTAATGTTAACAGATGTAGAAGAAAAATCAAGAAATAAAGATAAAAGAGCTAGTTGCACTGGAATTGCAAACTGATACATTGAGATTGAAGCTCGATATTGAATTCTATAAAAAAGGGTTATCATCTTTCCTCTGCAGGTGTGTTTCCTTTATCTCTCACTAACATTACAGATTAATATTTAAAGAAAAAAACAGACACAAGGAGATTGTACCTTTAGTAAGTATTTAAGCCTTTCTGAGTGCGACTGTACTTACCCTCCCCTTTGTTGTTCATGCTGGAATAGCATACTTAAAATCGTGACTTTTAAGATTGGTTATATCTGGAGAAAGGGGAAGGCGGCAAATTATGCCATTGCACGGGGCGACAAATTGCCTAGGGCTGGCCCTGGCCCTGATGATATGTATACACAAGACATGAATATAGGATGACTCAATTTGAAGTAATGCAGGGTGTTTCAAAATGAATATTAGAGTTTTGAAACTTTGTAGTATCTATTACACTTAACTTACAATTATAAAATACAGTGAAACCTCTCTAAAGCGGACAGCCGTGGGGAATCAAAAATTGTCCGCTATTGAGAGGTGTCCGCCTTAAAGAGGTTTCAATATTTTCTTATGTAAATTAATACACAAGGTAATATGCAATTAGAAAAAAAATATTTTTGCATGAATCACGTATTTATGAATATTACCAAAATGTTACTGTACCTGCATTATCTTGCGCCATCCAATTCGAGGCACAACATGGGAATAAGATGTTATAGTTCTCTGCACTTCACACTTACCGCTACTTACTACGTTTTCGGTGTGTTGCTTTAATTTGTGAGTTAATTGCAGTCCAGTAATTACTTTTTTAAAAGACAATATGCGTATCCGTGGTCAAAGATACCAAAATTGTCTTCTGTTTGCTTAGAGATTCCAGCGGGACAGTAGAATGATGTGTCATTTCAAACAGTGGGCAACTGTCAATCACTTTTGTTTCTGAAGCAGGTTCGGTGGGAGTGGAATGCAAGCAAAGGATATAAGGGTGTTATGAAACAGAGACCCTTCCTCTGGGTTGCTGAATAGACAGTTGAGGAGGCAATATGTTGTCACACCCACATGTTCTTCCTTGGTGACATACGTATGAATTACTAAAAGTGTATTTTTCCTGCACTTTCCAACTTGTTTCTAGAGAAAGTGTCCGTAAAACGGAGGTAAATAATACCTATAAAAGACAAGAAAGACTGTCCGTGTCCGTACTAGAGAGTGTCCGCTTTAGAGAGGTTTGCCAATATGTTTTTCCTATTACAGTGTTAGAGGATTACAAAATATGTCCGTTATGGCAGGTGTCCGCTTTATAGAGGTGTCCGTTAGTAGAGGTTTCACTGTATTACAAAATCAAAGAGCAACTCAAAGAGTTTTGTACCCACGCATTCACATGCATTGTTTCTTCTGTCTGCCGTTAGAAAGAGCAAGTAGCAAAGATGGATTAGAGAGCAGAAAGCTTTTTGTGTTTTAATAAAGACTGAATCTGTAGTTACAGTGCAACCGTCTGTGTGAAGAATATTAAGGAGACGCTTGCAACTACGTCCTTATCGTTTGCAGTTGGTACAGGTCTAAAGTCTACAGACTACGGTTTACGTGCCAATTTTACAAATATTGATGCATAACAATGAAGATTTTCTTGATCGTGTCGTCTTCAGAGATGAATCGATATTTTACCTAAGAGCTAATGTGAATACTCATAATGTTCGCATCTGGCGGTCAGCAAATCCTCAGGAGATGGTACAGTTGCAACGAGACACCACTAACTTGAATGTGTTTTGTGCTATATGGCGAAAAGTTTGTGGGCTTTTCTCGCCTATCGACTAGATGTGTCCCGTGTGACGAATGAAGCTCACATCGAACACTTTTAGCAAAGACTGTTTGAGGTGCTCTTTTACTTGATGTATTGTTTATAATTGTACGTAACATGTAATAAGTACTACGAAGACTTAAAACCCCGATATTCATTTTGAAACACCCTGCATTTCTCAACAATATTGGAACTAAGATGTAAAAAGGAGAGATAATTTTCCTTATAAAGTTATTGTTTACAACAATGATATTATTATTAGTCGAGACTATAGCTACTAGAACAACACGAGTTAGTAGTAAAAAAAAATGTAATCAAATGTACACTCGAAACCCTTTCGGACCCAGGTGGCCAAAGTGACACACGGGTGTGTCACTTTTTTTAATCCGCTCCTGTGTGGACACTAATTAAGATATCGAGATATTATTTTTGCCAAATATGGTTGGACCATAGTTTATCATATTAATTTCATTTTCTTCTCGGAGTCGAATTTCTTCTCAAATTTCAGCCCAGTTAAAAATTCGAGAATTTTCGAATTTCCTTTACTTCTTTTTTTTCCCTGTAGCTTCCTTCATTGTAGAGAGACCTCCTTAAGACTTGCCAGGTACATACTTCGGATTGATACCTAATTGTTCACATCAATTGGTCGGGCCTGCGCGCAGTGTTGCCAATTAGGTAAATTAAAATTTCCCTAAATTTGGACAAAAAAAATCGAAATTTTTGTTCATAAATCCATATCTATACGTCTGAGTGCAAGTCAACTTACGCCAGTCGAACATTTGTCCTTACTAAACAAAGGCGGGAACAGATATCGGCGCACGGAAAATTCGTATTTAGGTTCTAACCCTTGATTTTTCTAGTTTTTTTCCTACTTTTCTGTTTACCGTAATATACTTTTGGTAATTAGAAGCTTTGTTCCTTAAATATCGGCATGATACTTGTAGGATATATTAGTGGTGTACCAATGTTTAATTTAAGATAGTTTACGTCTGTCTGGTAGCAGTGTTACCAGCAACAAAAAAAATAATTCCAGATTTTAGAGGAAAATTATTTGTTTTGTCTCTATTATTTTCCTCTTGTTCGCTACATCGGAACAAACGTATTAGTATCTGAAAGTCTCGTCTGTGCCCTACACAACACATTATAGAAAGTTTTAATAGGATAATTAGGGGAAGTATAGTTGAGATTTACAGTATACCTTGTTCTCTAAGTTGAAAGATAACTGTGATTTTTTTAAGGTAGAATGAGATTTTTTATTGACATTCTTACTTTATTAGATATCGTCACAATACTTGTAGGATATAGTAGAGGGATACAAAATCTTATTTTAAGATAGTTTGTGTGTGTTTGTGACTGATAGCAGTGTTGCCAGCTACAGAATATTTTAATTCCAGATTTTAGGTGGAAATTTTGAAAAATTCCCTTTTTGTCTCTATTATTTCCCTCTTGTTGGCTACATTCGAACAAACGTACCAGTGTCTAAAAGGCTCGTCCTTAGCCTACACAGCGCTCCATAAAAAGTTTCACTCGCGTAATTAGAGAAAGAACAGTTGAGGTTTACAATAAACTATGTTCTGTAAATGGCAAGATAATGGTGAATTTCTGAGGTAGAATGAGATTTTTTTTTAATTTCATGCTTACTTTGTTAGATATCGCTATGATACTTGTAGAATATATTCTTGGGGTACCAAGGTTTATCTTCAGATACTTTTCGTCTGTTTGATGGCAGTGTTTCCAGCCAAATAATTAATTCCCGATTTTAGGTAAAAATTTCGGAAAATTTCTCTTTCCCCTCTATTATTTTCCTCTTGCTGGGTACTTTGAAACAAATGTACCACCACCTGAAAGCTTCCTCTTTGGTCTACAGAACGCAGCATAAAAAGTTTCAATAGGATAATTAGAGAAGCTGTAGCTCCGGCTTATCTGCTGATTTTTGCTTCTGAGGCGTAAAAAGTGTCAAAATTTCATGTGTATCATGAAGGAGAATTTTTTGTTTGCCTCTTTGAATGTAAGCCAGCGACTTCAAAATTTCACTGTACCTTGTCAACACATCAAAGAATGTTTTTAGGTGACTTGAACCCATATGGCAGCAGTGGTGCTAGATACAAAAATTCGGTTAGGGATTTTTTTTTGTAAATTTTCAACCCTACATTTCCCTCAATAATTTCCCACCTGTTGGCAAGACTGCAATGTAACTTACACCAAAAAATAGCCACATCTATTTTCTAGAAAACAAGGCCTTAACCATATCAATCAAATAAACGGTTTTTGAACAATAAGTCACTAACTGAAAATGTAGGAAAACGCCAAAAATGACCTGGGTCCGAAAGGAATAATCACACAATTTTGCTAGTATATGGGTACAAAGAAACAAGCGATTTTTAAGTTACGAGGGCTTCAACTCAAGTTCTGTTGATTATTTCAATAATCTGCAACATAAATCAATAAATAATAGTTGTCAGAAAAAAAAACAGACATTTGAAAAAAACATGAAAAAGAACGGCGTTTTTTATTGAAAAAAAACTTCACAGAAAAAAAACCGTTTTTTTACAACACTACTTCCACTGCCGTTTAAATCAAAAATCAGCCTACTATAGTAATAGACCCATATTTAATTTTTACTGTCATTTTTACTAAACATATGTCATAAGAAGTTATTTCATTTAAAGATTTTATTTCAACGACGCGAAGCGGGTAATCAACGCTAATGTTAGTATAACTATAAGGCGAAAGCATTAATACTATTCGAAATGAGGTAAATGAAATTTCTAGTTTTATGTCACACGCTCATGCCGTGTTGGCTAAAGGAGAAGTTGATTACTGAAAGTGGATGATTATGAAACAATTGGTAGAATGGGAATGTGGGAGGAAATAAGAAACCTCGAAAAAATATTTGGACATGATGTTGTCCACCACAAACTGTCACGGACTGAGATCGAGTACGGACGCTTCGTACTAGAAGTTAGTGTTTTAGCACTGAGCAACCGTGGTCCCTAAGTATAATTGGAGAAATACCTCCAAAGAAAAGGTTAAGATCTGTAATAACAACCAAAGTAACGATACAATGTTGAGTGACTCTTCGGTAACAAGTTATTTATAAGAAATCGTTGAGTAAAAAACGAGATATAGCATCGAATCAACTGCTCTTTGTTCATAATTTTGTGCGCTAAGGTTACATGTTAGTATCGAAACATGTTACTATGTTTAAATCCAGAAATCTGTGGAAAGAAAATCAAGGGTAACTCCATAATTCAGTCACAAAATCACGTACCTTCTCAATTGATAATAAGAAAACGCTTAAAAATAATTATGGATATTTGTTTCTGTATATTAATAACTAACAACAGAACAACAATGTAAATTCTTTTAATATGGAGTCCGCAACCTTGATTGATGTCCATTAGAGAATTAGTAACAAGCGTAAAGTAAGTCACGATCGATGATTGTTGCTACTTTACACTTCCACGTTGTGGCTTGGCTCTTTTTAGCCTCCGTCTGCTATAACAAAACAGTCTTTTAAACTTCTGCCCATAGATAAAATGTAATGACACTTAATTTTTTTTTTTTTTGTTTAAAAAATGGTTTTATACCTCCATGCGAGGAGCAGAAGCTGAAAAAATAGAGTAAAGCCTCGAAGTTCTCCGCTGATGACGCGCACTGTACACTATGATTGAGATATGGATCTAATCTTCTTCTTGCAGAGAAATGAATGACTCACATTGTTTCAAGGTCGATAGCACTCCGCAGTAGATTTTCGAGCTATTGTCATTGTTTCGTGACATTGGCGTATTTAGAAAAGGAATGAATGCCTTTAAACTACTCGTATATTTTTAATTTATTTTCCTTCTAAATGTCTTATGAAAGGATGTATGTGAAGTCAGAGAAATACGCAAATGTTACACTTATAATTCAAATAAATCACTCAAATAAATATAATCAAATAAATATGAAATACTGTTAAATAGAGAATAGCAAAATACCCAAAAATAAAATTTCAATTTTTACAAAGAAATGCATAAACTTGGATTTCTGTTTTAATTTGCTTGAAGATCAGAGATCGTATGTTTGAGTTAACTATCAAGTCATGTAGTGTAGGCTTATGGTGGTGAACACTCACGCACGGGGATTCAGTAAATTCGGTCCCTGGTAGTCATGCGGAACTTCATGCACATTTTGTAACGACCTCATGGATAAATGGTTAGCAAACACGTCTTCGACATGAGCTACCAGGGTTTGATTGCCGATAATAGCACATGTGATTCAAATTTTACGTTAAACAATAGCTCTACGTCTTGATGTGAAACTTCATGTTTGAATTAATTGCTCATTTGCTTTAGAAATTATCGAAATCGAATACATACTTAAATTTTAATGCACCATCAAAATATTATCGTGCCTCTATTTTATAAGGTAATAAATATTATAAAAATACGAGAAACAAACCTAGTTAACTTCACTCTACTTAGCTTTTGTTTTTATTTTAAATTACGCTGTTGATATGCAGTTTTTTAAATGGCTATTTAACCGAATGATCTTTACAGAATCGACTCTAAAATTCACATGAAAGAAAAAGATTGGAAACACTGTTGGGAACGTAAATTGTTTCACAGTTCTAGAATTATCTAACTCTTTGTGTTGAGTAAAAAATTTAACATTATGTTCAATAATTCTGTATATGAGACTATACTGAATATAATGCATCAAAAATTGGTTATTATTTTTTCCTGTAATATTTTTACCTTACATCAGAATTTAAATAATACATTTAATTTGAAAAATCATTGATTGGTGGTCCGAAAGCTAGTGGAACCCGGTTTTACCTCCACTGTGACTTTCCCTTGTAGAAATGTGGACTCGCCATTGAACAGCCATAAAACTCCAGTTTGTGGTGTTTCGTTGGATAACCGTGGATAGCCCACAACCTTAAATCTGTCGTTCTGCCACAAGAATAATGATAATTATAAGATTAAAAAGTATGAACATATGCGATATTTGGCTAAAACGTGTCATACCAGTGTTAGCTACATACCATTGTTAATTTAATGGCAAGCTGCAAACATTCCAGTTGCCTGGGTTGTCAATGGTGAGGCGGCGACTACAGCGATGGACTGTTGTTGGTAGTATGTTAGAGCACATTCCGTACTACGCGAGGAGCAGTAGAACGGCAGTAGGTAGTGGACAGAGCAGACAGTGATCATGTAAAATTGCATCTTTTTTTATTTTCAAAGAGAGCAAATTGTTGATGTTCATGCTCGGCTCTGACAAGCGTGACAAAAGTGGCAAGTATGGTGGGTGTGTTGCGAAGGGCAATGTCCAAGGTGATGACGGCCTTCGTAACTTAAAACCATATCGGCAAAGGGAAGCACTAGTCGGAAAAACACCCGCTGAGTATTAAAACAGATTGCTACTCTGAACCGTATCTATCTTCTAGCATGATAATGCGCATCTACATACCGTCATGGCAACCCGAAATTCTCCACTCTACTATTTTGCCTTGTTAGGTCTTCGGACCTAATCTGACCAAGGATCAGTGGAATATAGCGAAACGCTGTCTGACCACCACCCGGACTCCGGAGATGATCATATTCAGATACGCTAAAATCTATATCATAGTGTGGCATTCATATCTTATAAAAGTTATTTAGCATCTAGTGTATGCCTAAGAAGCTGCTTGATTGGCTGTCCGGGATAGTTACACGTCTATCAATGTTAGTACTGCATTATTTTAAACACTCTGAATAACATTTTTAGGATGCCCTATCGGTATGATATAAGGATCACAACTCTTACCATCACCTTGTGTACGAACTTTGGACCATGTATGTGAATTTCTAGTGGTTTCCCAAAATACGTATTCACCAATGTATGTAGTAATGGTATTTGGATAATGACCTAAAACGCTTAGCAAGCTTTTGGGCAATGAGAATGATATCTCTTCTGAAAACTAATACAATTTATTTCAAACAAAGAAACGGGAAACTCTATATTCACATGGGAGAGGGATGTGCAGGATATTGAAAGGAGAAGTGACATAGAATTGAGGTAAGTAAAAGATATTAGTTTGGATAGAAAGAAGTACAGAAGTATGTGGTATAACCTAGACGCTGCAAGGTAGAAAAGTAACGATTAAGTGAATAAATAAATGGTAGTTAGCAATATTTATTAATTTTGACAGTTGTTGGTGAAACAAAACGAATGAAATATTTTACAGAGCAAATTAAATAAAAAAAAAACTAATGTTTACACTTTGGAATCGGAGAGTTCCAAGTTCGAATCCCAGAGTTTTCCTTCAGCCTTAACAAACAATGTTGGAACAATATCATTGACTCCTTTTGCTTTGGCCCTATCAATCCGATATTTCATTGTTAATTGCTTCCAATCTAAAATGAATGTATCATGAACTACTGCACAGTATATAAATAAATAAATTAGATACTTTCAATTACCTGGCTGTTGTTGTGGCATATTTCCCATAGGTGCTCCAAAAGGCGCGCCCATATTCTGGAAGCTAGATGGACTAATACCAGTAGATCCCATTGGAACTTGCATTCCTGGGGTCTGTACATTCGTAGGAAATTGATTTGGGAATGGCTGAAAACAACCTCCTGAACCTGAAAAGATAATAATGAAATTATTCTATACTACCAAGCTGGTAGTATATTCTATACTACCAAGCATTCTCGACTATGCATCAACCACGTGTTTTCTGCGCTCTTTGCCATATTTCCTATTTTCACGATAGCTTTTGTGGCTACGCATGCACTAGTTACGAGACAGTTGAACAAATGTTGAAAAAATAAATGAAAATTCTTAGTTTAACGCCCCACGATTATGTCATTAGGCTAAAGGATCAATGAAAGTGAATGGCTGAGATTTTTTTTTTTTTTTTTTTTTGCGCCCTCTCACCGGGACCACGTAAAAGATGGTAACTAAAGCGTATGTTGCCGTAGATGTGATTGCAATTCATTCAACTGGTGCAAATCTTTGAATACAACTAATGCATACATGAAAACTTTTTCATTAGTAGTTTGGTCAGAAAGCATTTCTTCTTTATAATTCGAGCAGGCCTTTATTTTGTTATTTCCCATGTTACAGTTTGCATCCGACCGTCCGTCTGTGAATTACGTGCACCGGCTTAAATCAAAATCGACTTGAACGTCACTCATAGCTAATATGGCTGGGGAGGCAGGGGGCTACCAAATTTGGACCAAAATCAGGAGAAAGACCAACATTGATACAAGTTTCCATTACTCAGGAACAGCTTGAAAGATTTCAACCAGACTTGAAAAGAAGGTCATTGATGACCTTTTTACATGGTATACAAAATTTGTTATGATTCGTCAGGGACAAATGATCAAATTTGGCCACGGGAAAGGACAAATTAGACATAAACCAACCAGCATACAGATGCTCCATCGATTAATGAACATTTGATCATTTGCGTCAGCTACCAGCTGGACCACCTCAGAAGGAGGAGCTCGCGATAAAAGCGACGATGATACCCTCTTATGCAGCCAAGCGTACACCAATATTGCCATCAACGCCATTGATCGCCTACAAATGCAGTATACTTCGTTGAGATTAGCAAGCCCAAGAGAACAAAGTGGTCAAAACTCAAATCAAAAACCAATATATATGCTTAGTTTTAACGATAGGAGACAAAAATTAGTCAAGAACATTAGGGAGGCACGTCCAAGAAATAGCTTTCCAATGTAATGTTGAAGGAAAACATGTTATGGAAAAAAATCTGAACAATTCAAACGCGTAAATGATTTCCAAAGAAGGAATAATTGAAGGCCCAAAACCCAAAATGATTGAACGAAACTTTCAGTCCGGTTTATGAGTTTATAAAAGTACAGTAAATTCATTTTGTCAAGCTCAAGACACTATATATACACTTTTCTTTGGAGACCAACATATAAACCTAGCATTTTAATATATAGACTAGCTAAACCTGTGCTGTCTACTCAGCGCATCGTTCTGTTATGACACTCCACCTATACATCTATGCATAGCAATTCATTTCGTTTGTGTCTCCTATCCTTTACTTGTGTGAGTAAGGAGACATGCACAATGGGAAGGAGATTCATGGTCATAATAAAACGGTCATGGAGATCTCGAAAACCACAAGTGCTAGAAACGTGCCGTTTTGACCCGTCGATTCTAAATTTTGTGAAAATTGTCCAGTTCTAAGTGAATAGTTAAAAAAAATATGACCGTTATTTCTTTATTACATTTTTAGGGGTGCACTGAAAGAGTTGAAAGGACCCCGCTCAGAGCTTATGGAAATCCGGTTTCCGTTAAATTGGCTGGTATTGCAATATGTTGTGTATTTTGGTCCCCTGATGAAAAGTCTCAATGGGCACGAAGCTCTAAAACCCACGCACACGGTGTGTGTCCACCAAAGGTCAAATCGAGAGGGAACGTTGCAACATTCTCTTGACCCGACAATATTCTTTCAAGGTCAAAAACGTGGGGTTTTAGAGCTTCGTGCCCATTGATATTTTTCATCAGGGGTCCAAAATACTCAACATATTGGTACACCAGCCAATTTAACGGAAATCAGATTTCGATCAGCTCTGAGGGGAGTCCTTTAAAAAAAAAGTAAAACATCATATCCTACAAGTTATACATTCCAACAAAACACTGTTGTATACAGTGGTTGTATATCGCTCAGGCGTTTGGTTTCATGGTCAAATGAAAAACGAAGAATAACCATTTTTCCAGTCTAAAATGAATATTGTTTGCAGGGTTTTGCTCAATAAACACCATATATCATTGACATTATAATTAATAGTGTACGTAATGTAGTTGCTTATTACATACTGCATGCAATAAGAATGATCATACATGAATTAGGAACTCTGACCGGAAGTAGATTCAAATCTTGCAAACGGTGCGAGATGTTGAAAAAATGATCGAAAGAACCTACCCTTGATTTTTTTTTTTTTTTTTTAATCAGGACGTCTTTCACTTGTGTCTGTAAAATGACGTGAACAAATGTGAAGAATGGCAAGGAGACTCATGCTCCTATGTCAATGATGTGCTGTATAGAGAGCGCGGGTTCAGCTAGTTCTATATTATATTCTTACATATTCATACATAAATAGGTAACAGTCACTATTCAAAACATACATAGCGGAATCTGGAAATAGCTCATTATACCTATGTGTGTATTAACATGTTACCACTGTTCGAAGTGGATAAAAAGCAGAGGCGGTATATTTTATTATGATTTTGACTCAACATACCGGCTAGTTAAATATTGTTTTGATCACTGAAAAACCAGAGACGGTATGTCCTTATTACTGAAAAATCAGAGGCGGTATGACATACCACCGCATATCGTCTCACTTCGAACACTGCATGTTACTCATACACAACAATTTTACACAAGCAGCATTTAGTTGCACATTAAAAACTAAATTTTCTTTATATGAATTATTAAATGTGCTGTCCCCGCTAGTCTAGTGGCTAACGCGTGCGGCTTTGGTGCAGTGATTCTGGGTGTGATTTCCGGTAGGAAAGCAGAAAAAAATTAATTTCGCAATCCTCTATTTTCACCAATAATTTGTCATAGGGTGCTAAACTAAAATTTCGCTTCATTTCATTATAAGAAATGGAAAACTATTCACTCTAAGCGTACTTTTATCAGTCAACACACTAGCATCATAATTATTTATTACCCAAGTGTTATACGGCATTTTATTATACTAGAGCAGCACATCATTATCCTTTCTTTATTGCAAAAAGTTCTGTTTTGATTTTACATGTAATTTGGGATAATTGATCCCTCAAAAACACACTTCCTTCTTGGTTCTCAAAAGAGGCAGCTCGTGACGAAGGCTACACTGGTGAAAATTAAAATTTTAACGCTTGAGACTAAGGAAATAAAGGTTATATAATGTATAAACATTAAGAAAGTTGTCTTCTTTTAGTTTCGAGTGAAAAAAAAAGAACTTTCATTTTTACCGTGTAATTTCCCTCACAAGCCGCTTCTGGTTCTCAACAACACAAATCTACTATTCCACAACACACCATATTACTGAAGACTGACCGTAAAATTAACAATAAAGATACTATGGACACTTTAACATCTCACTTCGTCTGGATATGAATCGCCTAAATGAGCTTTCAAGATGGAAGAGACTCCAGATCACTTTCCGAGCAGAAAAAAAATGATGGTGCTAATATAACGCAATATTAACACATTCCACTGGTTCCAGCATGACTAGCGCTTTCGCGTGTTATATCAACACCAAGGGTCTGCTGTTGCAGTTAACATAGGGTCCGTCATTACCGTTTCATACAGAGGAATGTGAAAATAACACAACGGTGACATTAAAGAACTAGCTAAATGAAGGAAGGAACGCCGAAAAGGGAATAGCACTTTCACTTTATACTCTGTGTTGTTAATAACACCACCTCACATTGTGAATGCAAGCCATCCAAGTACTGAAACCAATAACTAATATTTATTTATTTATTTATTTATTTAATAATGTTTCAGATACAGATCTTAAAGTTAATCTACTTTAGATTGAAGTATTGCAACACAAAATATACAAAAATAACAAAATGAATATATATATTGTATATATAATATTTACAAAGGCATTATTTTTATTCTGAAATGTATCTGAATCAAAAGTAACATCAGATAGGTAAACTATTGTACAATGATATCAGCCTAAAGTACAAAGAACGTTGTACGCTCATCGACAAAAGTACTTAAATCCCTAACTGCTGTAAAACTCCATTAGGTCAGGTTCAGTGCTTTCGGTGATATCACAAACGCCTGGGCAGATGCAACCCAACTTACACTTAACATTTCAAACATCTGAAGTCAGTTGATAAACTTGTGAAGCACAGAAACAAGTTCTTTCTGTGCAATTGATGAACAAAAAATTAACCACTTCAAAATTAATCTCTATTGTTTGGAGTGTGTTGTTTAATGAGTGCCATATATGAAAGACGTAACTCGCTGAGTGTATAATGCCTATTTCACTATATATGAGAAGAATAAAATCACTGCTCATACACGAGTTTGGAAATGACTGAAGGAAACTGAAAACATCAAATCTGGAACGGTTGAAGGAAATAAATTTGAAAATCTTTATCTCCATTCATAGTTCTACTCCAATTCCCCGCCATTCTTGTATCTATTTTCTTCTCTACGGGAGAAGAACTTGCTTATCACAGTAAGTATGGATTGAAATTGACATCGAAGCATTTAAAAAAATGAAATTAAGGAGATTCGAGCCCCGATCTCCTACGACAAAATCCAACACGTAAACAGTTTACTTACGCTAATTGGTGCCTTGACGCTGCACAACAACAGGTAGCTTGCTAGTTAAAATCTTTTCATGTAAGTCTCAAGAACCTATGAGGGTTGTTGCAAAAGTTCTAAGCTTACCTATGAACAGAGTAACAGAGAATTTATGGATGGTGTTACTTTACAACATTCTCAACACAGTCTCCTGACATTTTGCCCATCGATGTTTAAGTGTATTATGACACTGGTAAAATAATAATAATAATAATAATAATAATAATAATAATAATAATAATAATAATAATAATAATAATAATAATAATAATAATAATAATAATGTCGAAGGCATGTAAAATTTTATCTACGGCATGCATAACGTCATCATCAATGTTAAAATGAGTACCTTCCAATTTTTTTGAGCTTTCGAAAGAGATCAAAGTTGGAAGTTGCCAAATCAGGCGTATAAGATGGGTGGGGGACCAATCCGTAGCCGCAATAGTGAATTTCTGCCATTGCGGTGATTTACTTGTGGCTAGGGGCCTTGTCTTGATGGAGAAGCACATCTGTTGTCAGTTTCCCACCATACGGCTGCCCAATATTATCACGCAAATGTCGTAGAAGAACTGCATAGTACTCCTCAGTAACTGTTCCCCTTTGGAAGATAATCTACCATCACTATCCCTTCCGAATACCAGAAAACTGTTACCAACACTTTTCCAGGTAAGGGCACTGACTTGGCGTACTCCGGTGTGGGCATGAGGTGTTTCTACTGCTTGGAACTTTGTTTAGACTCTGGTTGGTAATGGTGGACTCAGGTCTCATCCACTATTATGAATCAAGTGAGAAAGGCATCTGGATTTGACGAGATGAAGACTCTTCCTTGATATGTTGCTTCTGGGGAGCTTTTGATCAGGTATCAAAAGTTTTTTTTTATACCCATCTCGCTGAAACTTTGCTCATTCCCAAATGCTGGGTGACAATTCGGTCAACGCTTGGAGTAGATAAGTCCACTCTCTCAGCAATCTGCTGATGGTCATTCACCGAGCAATGTTCTCCTGAGTTAGTGCTTCTACGGGCCTTCCTGATCGAGTGTCATCTTCAATGGAAGTTCTCTCCCTCTCAAATTCGGCTGCCCATTTCTTTTCACTGTGGCATATGAAGAGGCACTATCACCTAAAGTTGCAACCATGAATCTCCTGCGGCTTCAAACTTTTCTTGTGGAGATATCAATAACAGCTCTCGCCTTCAATTTCTCCAATTGATCACTCTTCTGTCTTTCTGTACCTGTAATAATAGAATAGAAGTCAATATTAATATCAAATTTGATATGACATCATAGGAAGGTTCAATACGGTCTAGAAGTATTACATATCTAGTTCTAACATTTCTTGCTTAGAATTTATATAACAGCCCTTGTACTAAGGCTCTATGAAGAGATGCTCATTAGTTGAGTGAATTAATTTTCTTCTTCAAATTTTATTGTTCAGCTAATAGTTATTACAATTATACTATTAAGGTTGCGGTGGCTCAGTGGTAGAGCGATCACCTTTGGAGCATGGAGTCCATGGTTCGATCCAAGTGAACTTTGTGGTGGACAAACACCGTGTGCATGGGTTTCTTCGGGGTTCTCCCGTTTCCTCGCACTTTCTTCATTCCACCATTTCATTCATGTCTCATCATCACCGTCTCCTTTACCCTAGCCGGCATAACCATGGGACGTAAAACTCAAAGATTTAATTTCATTTTTTCAATTATACTATTGCTTTATTATTATTAACGATCATTGCAGCCCCTATCACTTCACAGATTCAATCAGTTTTACATCAGTTGTTGTGACGTAAAATAAAATGTGACTTGTGCTTAAAAAATACATTTATCATTACAAGAGATATAATTTCCAATTATTCGCCGCAAATTCAGTCGTATCTGACTATAAGCAAAACCTAGTGTGAAAAAAAAAAAAAAAACAACTTTACATTAAACAAATTTGAATTACTGTACGAAATAGTCTAGCGGTTTGATTAAATAGTTTGATAACCATCTATTTGTATGTTTAAATACTTTGTATGTTTAAATACTGGAGAAAGCCTTCTTTGCTCATAATCTACCCAGATACGGAGAACATTCTTTGAATTAACTCTTTTCTCTTCAATTTCGACTTGAAAACAATATTACAAGAATTGTAAAGGTAAAATAAATAGAGTATTAAGTATCTTAATTATTATCCTCTCAAGCTCAAGAGACCGGGGTTTGATTCTCGGTAGGAGTTCATGTAGTTCGGATCAAAAGTTAAATTGGAGGTCGTCTCAAATAGGCCCATTACAGAAAGGGATGCTAAACTCTAAATAACCAACTATTATTCTCTGAATCGTAATAATTATTTCACAATATTTTCCTAACAAGGAGAATAGTTCATTGGTTTCTTGTTATATATTTTGAAATGACAAATGCATAACTTTTGTAGGAACCAATGAAGAAATGCTTACCTTATTCTTATAATTACCGTGTACAATACCGATTTCAGTGGAGGTAAGGTGCTTAACTCGAATTAAAACTCAAGTACTGCCTTGTATTACACTTTTGACGTCAGATTTCAAAGAAACTAGGTGTGGCTTAAGAACAGGTATAAATTTTGGTCTTTTGGGGGAAAGAACCGTATCATTGAGCCGGCGTATATGCTGATTAAGGCTGGCGATGAGAGGTGGGCAACGATGAGCTGGTGTTCGCTGAAGACCCCCAATATACTTGGGGCTTTATGGAGTTCACTGTCGATGCGACTGGGATTAGAATTTCTAGACTTTTGTCGGGAACAAGGCCAGTTTGGATGGAGACGTTTGACGTCTGGGTCGCCACAGATTTACAAGAAGTAACTGCAACAGTAGCAAAGGGCACAGAAGGCGAGGAAGGGATGCTTCCTTTTAGATTATGCTTAGCATCAACAGCAGATACCTATCTTCTTAACAACCATTAGCTTTCGGATACGTTTCTCATGACGTAGTTCTCATGACGTCTCGGGCTGGACAGTTCCGAGACCAAGCAGAATGATTGCCCTTGCAGTTAACACAAAAGGGCTTGGTCGCTGTACAGGATTCCACAATATAACTACCCTGGCCACAATTCGCATAAAGAGCAGCACTTGCATTACAAGACGTGCTGGTGTGCCTGAAGTGTTGACATTTAAAATGGGACTGGAAGTATAGGCACAGGCCTTAAATCGGTAATAACCAGCCTTCATGTAGTCTGAAAGTGTATGCAAACTGAAAGTAAGAATCAGTGACTGAATAGCAACAAGTTCACCTGACTTTTGAGACGAGCTATTTCTACAAAATGTTGATCAGCGAGTTCCGATTTAATCTCCTACTCGGTGGCATTTAGGAGGTCCTAATACGATATGATTCTTCGAGCGACGTTCAGTAGACAGTCGGGTTCTACTGACACGTTCACTGGTCCAACAGTAATCAATTTGAGCAGCTTCGATGTTTGATTCTCGGCGAAAGTTTCCTCCAATCCGTAATTTTTTGATATTTTTAACCTGTCTGGCTTTATAAGTAATAACTTTATTAATAAAGAAAGGGGGATAAGTCCCTAATATCACTCGGACGGTTTGTTTCAGCATTGGCACTATCAGCATCTCTATCTTTAATTACAAGTTACCGAACTGCGGGTGTCGCGATACTTAGGCCGTGTCCAAAAGATACAAGTGCACATTTGAAGTACGCTTATTTCCGGAAGTGACGTCACCTAGTGTGCGTCAAAAGGTCCAAGTTCACAAGTGTGCGAGTGCATAGTGCGTAGTGTGCGAGGATGTACACTACGTTAGTATACTTGTGTGCTTAATATGGCGATTTCTCGTAGAATGACCTAATAAAATTTTAATAGGCATATTCTTAATATTTTTGTTTAAGTAAATATATTTGTGGACTGATTTTATAATAATTTACTTGATAAACATACAAGTTAGTGATTTTACAAGTCGAATATAAAAATATTACGCAAATAGCAAATGTATTTACGTTATGTTCTTTGAGTATGCAATAGAATTTAAAATAGTATAGGGAAAACAAACAAATAGTTTCTTTAATAATGCTATAAAGACATTTGTGCTTAAATATTACATGGTTTATGTAGCTTAATTGAAATAGTTGCACTATCGGTAATGCGGCTATTTGCACGTAAATGACAAATTTTAATGGTGTATGAATTAAAATATTAAGTTCTAGCATAGTATACATAGATTATTGATTTCTGTATAGCTACAGCTACAGCCGCAGCCGCAAATGTTAATTCATAGACACATAAGCCTAATTTTATAGTTTTGATTCTAAACGAATTTCTTTCAACGCTACCATATTTCCTTGCACTTGAGAGAGACTGTAATATACCAATTACCGTACATTGTATTTTTGAGAGGTACCGAAAAGTGAAATACAGATAAAAAATTTCTTTCTCCACATTTATCAAAGATTTCACAAATTACTCCTAGTAAGTCTTTACTATGGCCATTTCATTTTTTTTTTTATTCTTCGATTTAGCGATTTGATCTCTCGGTTCCGGTTTTAAGAACTTGCCTCTTCACCCATATACTGTATATAAGGTAGTAGCTAGGTTGGTTCCTTTTTGTACCAAAGTATAATATTTAATTCACATAATATTGACGAGCGAGTGTTAGCGAGTGAAGGCTGGTTGGAACCCCGCAGAGCACTTTCTTTTCCGTCTTCGTTACGAATCGGTTCATTGAACGATTCATTGAAAGAAATGTCCAAAGTAAAGACTTGCCTTCCTCTTAATTCATATAATCCCATTACTGTACCCAGTATTAAAAGATTATGAACAAATAATTTCTTCCGTATAGTTGAACAATGAGAGCCATTACATTACATACTGTATTTTTTCATAAAACCGTCTCTTAATTTTCATAAAATTCTTATTATATTTTTAGTAGTTTATTTTACGTTTATATTTGGACGAGGGGATTTCTTTCGTTACTGAATAACCATTTTCGCAGTGGGAAGCATGTAGGAGAGTATATTTCAAGAGAGATGTAGGGCGCCGAAAGCGTAGTAAAATGCACGTAAATGTTGAAGTGTATACAATATACAGAACTCCATTCAAGCAGGCTTATAAGATAGTAATCTCACTTTTTTTTTGTTATTTTTACCATACTACTTTAATTAGGGTTATCCGCCTTGAGTATGCATTATCCTTATAAATTGGTATTTCATAGCGACATAATAGCTTTTTCCTGTAATTTTGGTTCTCATGTTGTTCAACTTTACCATTTCTTTCCTTGTCATCCTTCTATGTGTTAACTTTTGCTGTAGATTAAGAATACGGAGACACTATTTCGATGATTTCCAGGTAAAATCAATAAATACACAGTGAAAGAATAACATCTAAGGAACTTCAATATTAGCGCAATATGGTAGAAACAGTTCAATCAGTATGCCTGAACTGAAAGAATACAGTAGAACTACAACAATTATACTGTCATTGTTGTATAATCTACCGTACAGGAAGCAATTATACTCAGTATCAACCCTCTCCCAAAGTAGTTTTGTGCCACATTATTGTAAATACCGCTCCCCTCGGTGTCCTAACGCTCTTGTACGTTGCCTACTTTCAGTTGCAATAAAATACCTAAACTAATTCGCAAAAGTGTCTTCAGCGCCCTAATCACCAGTGCTACTCTTCTTTCGGGAGATTATTAAATATTCCCTCCGCAAGCATGCCTAATAAAGTAGGATATCGCCAATAGTTTAGTGTTTTTTATGCTGTTACGAGTTTATTGTGCACATAAGACAACGCACATATATATTATATATGTATTGCATTTATGCTCCGATCTTGTTAATCTGCGCGTGAAATACCCAAAATGACAAATATTTGCAGGCACGGCAAAGCTGAAGCTGTTGGCATACATGAAAAAACTCTTAAATCATTTTATGGTTACCCCATATAGTCAATCTGTACGCTTTATTTATCTTTAATATAACTGGAAAGTCATTCATCTAAAGAAAAAAAAGCATGCTAATTTTTTCTAGTACGCGAAATTCTCCCTTCTTTTGTTATCAATGTTCCATATTCCACCACAACGAGGCGCTGTAACCAAGTGCTGATCAAAAGCTAATTTTACGAAGTGTACACTATTTAGTGTGCACTCCATTTGTAGACTTCGAGTGTGCATCCTCGAAGTGTGCACTATGCACTTTTGGACACGGCCTTATTTCTTCCACACTATCTACTACTTGGGAGTTGGTCTCACTCTCGCTTGTTTTGGGCTTTTTAAGAGAGGCCGGACCCGATTTTAGTTTTCTCAGTATCCATAAAAAGTTGTTACTAAATATACATTTATAAGTAGAAAAGTATGTGAGCGCTGCAACTTCACACCAGGGCGCTTGCAAAGATAACTTCTCTGGCTCTCTCATAAGCATGCTTTCACCGTAGGACCAGCGTGGGGCCAACGCAGTCAACGGGAATGGGGGTCTAAGAAAACCATTCCCTTTGACAGTCACACATGGCCCCGGAAAACGAAAGTGAGACTAAAAGAAAAAAACTGTCAAACCAAAAAATAGACCCTACAAACCCATAAAAAACAAAAGGTGTGGATTTTTAAAATCATTTTGTGCTTTTATATATTTTTTACTTTTCTTTTTTTAAATTTTTTTGATACTTTCAAAGACTCAAAAATTCGACAACACACAACAGCAGGCCGGGATGGATGCATGTCCACTCTAGTTGGAGGAAGGCGTCCACGGACCATCCAGTTCCCAAGACTCCCACCAACCACCTGCGAGTCCGATAGCCACCGATAGCAGTCTTCGCGGCTAAGAAGCCATGCGAGAACATGGAAATAAAGGGGTGATAAATGCATGAAGAATGAAGCCGCCCTCTCAGTTCCACCTCTCCCCGACGATGACAGTTCGCTACATAGAGGGAGCGATTCACGGTGGAATCTTATTTGGTTCGAATCTCATTAAGCTACAGATTCATATTTCATATATTCTCAGTGCTAAGGAGAACGTTAAAATCTAAACCAATCTAGTATTGAAAGGAGGGCTAAGCGAAACAAGTGATTGCCCAGGGTAAATACATTAGTTTCATTACAGACCCACAAGTAACTACGGTTGAAGGCTCTAACGTACGTATGTAAGGATCATGACTCTAACGGAATAATGTACATATTAAAATTAGCGTGACAATTACTACTGTCATTTTTAGTTCTAACTTTGTTTATGTTTAAAATTACCTTGCTGGATTGAATTTGTCATAGTACTTCCAAATGGCATAGTACTTCCTGCATTTTGAAACAAATTATTTCCTGTGTTTGGCATACTTTGGAACATATTGTTTCCTGTGAATTGATTTTGAAAGGGCTGGGGAGTGTTTACTACACCTTGAAGTGCCATTGCGTTGTCAAGTATGTTAAAAGAAAGGCTCACTCGTTATGTTTAGTCTTTGATGTAATATTAAAAATTGTGTATCAGCTGACAGCATGAACATACAGATGTAAACAACAACGAATTTCGTCATTCTTCTGTTTCGTAGTAAGAACATCTGGCACAAGGCGGCGGTTCGTGGCGGTCGCGGTAGTCAGCTGAAATAATTGTGTTGGACAAGGGTTAATGGAGAGGGCAAGATGATTGGTATTGTACAGGATGCTGTCTCCCCTTTCCTCCGCACAGGTATTTATGAAATGTATATACCGTATAAAGTAAAATGTTTATTGAGATAATTTTCCAGTTAAAATATAGCATTACAGAGAATATATCACTGTGTTTGTATTGTTGGCATCCTTCCCAAAGGTCACTACTTTTCAGTAAGTCAAATATATTTTACATTCAGATTGAGAATAAGATGAATATCATATGAGTGCAAAAATAAAGTAATAATTTTGAGAATAAATTTTTCCTTTGCTTCAGAGGTTATTCTTTATGGAGTCATTTAGAATTTTATCATACGATTTCTTGTGCAGATGAATAACAGCGGCTCACGAAGGTAATCACAATGCATATTGTGTTATGTATAAAACATATTCATAATTACTTTTTTTATTTTTTTTTTTGGATATAGTATACGTAAGACCGGAGCAGTTGCAGAAGGAGCTGGACACTCATACTTTTAGGGATTATTCATTGAGTATCTACGAACTTAAAAAGGGGGTAACAAACCCACTTTCATTTACTTCGCGAGTGATACGAAAATAAAAAAGAACGTACCTATTTGCCCTTGTACTTTATATGCTATAGCGCATTACATTATATGCAACAAGGATTTTGGTCTGCATCATGATATAAATTTAAAAATATTTAACATTTTTCGAATCGAAATCAACAAAATTTATTCTAGAAAGTAAAATTAGAATGTTAAGCACATATAATGAAGACAACGCAGTGATTTAATTTGGTAACGTATAAATATATAATATGAAGTATCCTCTCGCACGGAAGACAGGGGGTTCTCATGTATACTATTACCTTTTTTTTTTTTTTTACATATGGCCTTTGGCCGAAGTAGGTCCAGTATTTTTAGGCTGAAAAATGTGAAGTTTTGTCATTAATGAGGAAATGGGTCCATTCGAGCAGACCGTTCTACCAAATAGAAAACGTATGGGTAAAATATGATGTAAAACTTTTTTTTTTTTTTTTTTTTTTTTTGAAGGAATGAGAGTGTGAATATAAGTAATTAATGTCAGTGCACAACATGTTGAAATGAATTTTGAGTAATAATGAAAGTATTGTATATATAAGTATTCTCTACCAGTATAGGGGGCCGCGGTGGCTCAGTGGTAGAACGTTCACCTCAGATTCTTGGGGTTCCTGGTTCGATTCCAGCTCGCGCCGTGTGGACTTCGTGGTGGGCAAACACCGTGCTCGTGGGTTTTCTCGGGGTTCTCCCGTTTCCTCCCACTTTCTTCATTCCACCATTTCATTCATGTCTCATCATCACCGTCTCTTTTAGCCTAACCAGCATAACTGTGAGACGTAAAACTTAAAGATTTCATTTTTTTCTCTACCAGTATCCTTGTTTATTCGTATACCCCCCTTCGCTGACGCGCCTGCTCCCTACGGACGCACTCCCTCATTACCTCTCAGTCTCTATGCTGCGCTCCTGCCATGACTCAGATAGCCTCGTGCTTTTTAGTGGCCACCTAACACAAGTTCTAGGTATAGGTATGATTCGACTTTCTAGTTTTATTAAGACTTCCTGTCAGACGTAGAAGAGTTGACGTGAACTAATGAAAAGAGCTTGAAACAGAGATGCATTTTTATGGGGAGACTTGTATAACTTGGAGATGTTCATCGAAATAATGGACGCCGAATGCTACTCAAGATAAGAGCTTGCGTTAAGCTATCGATACCTACCAGTGAATCTGCTTTCCTTCGTTGCAGTATGAGGGTGGAGTTCCAAATCTGAGAGCTGGTCTTCAGATCGTACTGACTGTTTTAACATTCATTGCTACTTGCGTAAGTTTAGCAAGTTAAAACCTGCCTTATCTTACGTCGGAACATCCATGGGGCAGGAAAGATTGTAGTCTTGGCTTTGCTGAGGTTACCGACAACATAAATTTTGAGGAACTAATCGATAAATTTGCAGCAGCAAAGGGAAGGAGAATTTTATCTTTGAAGTTACATAATTACCTCTAAAACGTTACGTCAAACTATTTCTTTGCCTTTATATTAACTTTTCAAGTTATTATATTAAGAGAAATGTTTCAAGTTTTTGCAGTGTTGCATTTGACCAATATTCTAGTGTAAAATCATTATGCATTAATTTTTTTCATGTGTATTCTTGTGTTTTGATTCTGTTCTTCTCTCTTATTTAATTACATAGTCAAAGTACTATTGTTGCCTTAATTATTTTATTTTTTTCACCCTCTTCATACCATAAAAATATGCCATGAAATGCATGTTTTCAATGTTCTAAAATTCAGCTTGTCATGAAGGTGGCAGGAGAGGGCGCAAAAACTAACTTTGTCGCCGAGCGCTGAAAACCTTAGCTATACCTTCGTTAATAGTATTATTGCCTGATTCAAATATTGCCGAAACATGAAACCAGTGTATTATTTATTTATCTTTAGAAGCTTGGTTATCCAATACAGCGTGAGTTAGCTCATAAGGAAACTCGGAACAGTAGGTGCACTCTCATTCAATCCTAGCACGATATAACATTTTTTTTTATTCTCATTTCAGGATATCTTTCAAAATGGTTTAGTCGTTGTGCGTGTCACACTAAGGCGACTTCTATAAAAACAGAAGCTCCACCGAAATGGCAGGAGAAGGGAGTTGTATATTATGGAAAACCTATGCCCTCTACTGTCCCTCAGGAAGGGGAGGTAAGTGTATGCATTTTTGTGGGTGATTCACATTTGTAATACAGCGTGTAACAAAAATCCGGGAACACTTTCCAAATATATATATATATATATATATTGTAAGCCAAATGATTAACATTTCAAAGTAACAAAATACATCATTTTAAAGAGTAAACTTTTAAGCTTTTTTACAACAGCACTCACTATATAAACACTTTATATGGGAGCCATGTTTGACCCGATAATCAATGCTTGCCACACATGGCCCTCCGAGACTATGGGTGTTACTTGTTCAATTCTTCTTTTGAGTCACACAACATCACATAGAAGAGAAGGGGCATATACAAGGTAATTTACATAATCTCATAAAAAAAAATCAGAAGGAATGATATCCGGGGACCTCGGAGGCCATTTTAGCACACATCGATCGGTTTCTTCACCATGACCAATCCAACGATTCGGTAGCTGTGCGTTCACATATGCCCTAACATCCTGGTGAAAATGTGTATATTGGGGGGTCGGGAGAGTCTAACTGAAAGATAAAGTTCTCTGATCCAGTGTACAACAATAGCATTAGCCAGTTCTTTAACATCTGAAGAAAAGACTCTCCAGTTACATCTTATTCCCCAAAGAAGAAAGGCCCATAAAGTTTGTTGTGGGACATGGCACATAATACGTTGACCTTTGTTCAGGGTTTGAAAAAACCCGGGTATTTTTGAAAAAACCCAACCCACCCGGGTCCATGTGGGTTTTTTCGGGTATTTTCGGGTTTAATTGGGTTTTATCGGGTTTAATTGGGTTTTTTCGAAATATTTCAATGTCTTTGGGGTAAAAATGTTAAAATGTGATTTACATTTCAAGATTGTCATTGTCACAACTTGCAACATTTTTCTATACACTGCTGCTTTTAAAAAATTGCCGCCATTTTGAAATTTTTTATTGGATAGCTGAAAAAATCTATACAGCAAATTTAGAACGTCTCGTGCTTCTACCCTCAAAATTTGAACTTAAAAAGTACGAAAATTATACCCTGTAGCATGGATACATGCTATTTTGAATAATGGCCGCCATTTTGAAATTTTATGCCGCCAAAATATATACAGCTAATTTAGAATTTCGTGCTTCTACTCTGAAAATTTCAACCTGAAACACTGAAAACTGCCCTTTGTAGCGTGAATATCCGCTATTTTCTTTAAAAGCCATTTTGTAATTTTACGTTGGTATGCCGCCAAAATCTATGCAGAAAATTTAGTGTGTCTCTAGTTTGTATCCTGAAAATTTAAAAGACCGAAAGTTGAACACTGTGTAGTACAGGCAGACAAACGAACAAATGTAGATCATCCCAGGAGCCTCAGTGACGTTCGCCAAATATGAATACCAAATATCTATATTAATTTGAAACAAAGACATAATTCATCAAAATGTCTTATATGAAATAAATATTTTTCAACGTAAAATAAATGGTTTTATTGCTGAAGTTCACTTTCGATGCTTTGTGCGTTCAATTACGGAATTTCCCGAGCACTTGTTGCAAGACGGTTCTTTTCTAGTGTTGGCAACTATGGAAAGTAGAAAAACCGGCACCCCCTCAAAATTCCCTATGATATAGATCTAAGTGTGATGTATCTCTGTTCGCCCCCCCCCCCCCCCCATGGGAAGGAAAATACTATCGTGAACAAAAGTGCATTAGTATTTGTATTCTGCATATCCTTAATACATTCACTAATAAACCTGATGCTATAAAGTAGGAATGGCCAAAATTTTCGGGATTCCGGAAATTTCACTTTCCGGATTTCGGAAAATTCCGGAATTCAGAATTTTTTCCGAATTCCAGAATTGGCCATCCTTACTATAAATGAGAAACTGAAATCGGCATTGATCTTTTTTTTTTTTTTTTTTTTTTTTTTTTTTTTTTTTTTTTTTGTATTTATCACTACTACTTTAAAATTATCGAAACAAATGAATAAATTAATCTTTACGTGACAATTTTGGATTTGTAAAATGAAACTAATTCTTTAAGCTTACACTTCAACTATAGGAAATTGCTTTAAGAAGTCCTTTTTTTACTCTCAATAAATGTATAAAGTTCCTTACAAATAAATTTCAAACTTTCCGTGATACAGTCCCTGTCATCTCTTCAAAATTATGTAAGCAGATGAACAAAATATATTAATCGTTGATAGATGGTGAAAGATGAGTTTTGGATTTACAGAATGAAAGTCATTTTTTAAATCTATACTTTGAACTAGATACAAGTTTGAAAAAGAGCTCCTCCGTGGCTAAGCGGTTAGCGTACGCGCCTTTGGCGCGGGAGACTCGGGTTCGATTTTCGGCGGGAGCTCATGTGGTTCGGATTCCACGTTAATCAGTAGGTCCACGTCTCATATAGCCTCGCTGCTGAAAAGGGACGTTAAACTCAAAACCAACTCAACTCAAGTTTGAAAAAACCGGTCATAAATGGGCTGGTAAGAAGTTTGCACCGGTCACCGGCTTTAATCAAAATAACAGCAATATTTATGGCCAGGCCGGTGAAAAACCAACCCTATTCTTTTCCGAAAATTAATTTAAAACAATTAACAAAGATAGGCCTATAATTCACATGTTATAAAGTCAATGTTTCAAAATGTAATAATGAGATTAAACATCTTCCAGAGTAAAATAAATAGTTTTATTGTTGAAGTATTCATTTCCGATGCTTTGCCCATTCAATTGCGGGAATTTCCCGAACACTTTTTTCACGACAGGTTTTCCCTGAAAATGCAGCTTGCTTTACTGTACATCGAAACTTCCATTAATACTGAAGTTTGAATTCAGCACTTAAAATAGTAAGCGTTACGTAGTCTTGGGAGCTCCGAGCATTGCGCTTCTTAATTTTGACAATTTTTTTACGCTATTGCTGGTGTTGATTCTACAGAATGCTTATTTGAAGGGTAGCAACAAATGACTGTTGTTGTTGGAAAACCAAATTTTACTGAATACTTTTGTTACCACCAAAGGTAAGAAGTAATGTATTTACATATTTACTGCTAGTACCGGTACCTATGACCTTAAACCCGTCAACGTATGAGGGATAACGTCTCTCGGCGGCGCCGAGTCAGCAAGCACACTATTCACGGAAAGTATTTTTCTAAAATATAAAATTGCTTATTTTACTTCAAATAGGCTATAAGCATAATCCACACATTAATTTGTTCTATAATTATCTCAAGCTAAGAGAAGGTTTATATATATATATATATATATATATATATATTCATTCATTCAGTTTATTCAGAACTTTAAAAAGGTCCCATGTTGAATGTTGTTGTGCACCTTAAAGTAAAAGCATCTAATTCGCCTAAAGAAAGTTCAAAATCTGATAAAAATAACTTTCAATGTGATCACCTTAGTTATACCAATAATATACTAACAAAAAGCTCAAAAGCCCAGGTGGGGTTTAAGGCGGGTTTTTTCAGGTGGGTCCAACCCGAAAAAACCCGCTGGGTTTTTTCGGGCTGGGCCCACTTGGGCAAACCCTGCCTTTGTTAGATTGTTGCTTAAGTCAACAATATTATGAGGGTTTTCTGTTCCCCAAGTTCTAAAATTGTGTATTCCCATTTGTATGAAAAGTTACCTCGTCCGAAAAAATTGAAAGTCACAAAAGCATCATCTTTGATCAGCAGTACACACTAAAACTAGAATCGCTGATCTTTGTCTTTAGGATATAACTTTCGTATTAACTGTAGTCTGTACGGTTTCATGTCTAATTTTTTTTACGCAAAACACGCCACACAGTCATTGTTGAGATTTCCAACTCACGTGAAGCTGCGTATGCTTTTCTCAGCCTCCTTCTGAAATAATGTTTCTTGTACTCTTTCAATGTCATTTGCACTCACACTTGGTTGATCACTTCTATTCTACACACACACACACACACACACACAGTTAGAAACAAACTTTACATGCCAGTTGTGGATGGTGCAGATTTTCCGTGCATCATCTTAAATTTTCATTGGACATGCGTTGCACTCTTTGTTGTGTCAACTTCTAGCACGCTGAAAGCCTTCTCAGCTACAGAAAATAGTACCATCTTGATTATGACACCATCTAGCAAAGATATATGGAACTACACGTAACACCAACAATGAGAAAAAACTTACAACTTGACTCTTTGTTGGCTACTTGTTTGTACTATAATAATTTTTTTAAAGTCTTCCCGGATTTCGTTATACAATGTATAAAGTTTCGACATAGGTACTGAAATGGCTTCGTTTTGCTATTTAAATTAGGTTAGGATTTGCCTTTAGTACAATATTGTTGTTTTATAAAGTTCGTTATTGACACGATGAAAATAGGCTGCGTTTATATATATATATATATATATATATATATATATATATATATATATATATATATATATATATAAATACATTCATCTCACATCTTGGTGCGCTGACGAAGGAGTGAGGAGTGCTCCGAAACAGTTCACAGCACTGTATTTTATCGGATGCTTGAGGTAAGAGAATATTTTCAACGTTGAAGTCTCTGTTTATTTATTTATTTTAAATCAAACTTCCAGATATAGCATCTGAGAATAGTCCCCACTGGGATATTTAAAATAATATATATTTAAAGGTATCATCCCGGCATTTGCCAGGTGAGGCAAGAAAATTCCTGAAAAAAATGTAAGGATGGCCAGAATTCGGATTCGAACCGAGGACCTTCCGATTTAAAGACAAGAACGGTACCCACTAGGGTGCATTCTCTCGGTTAAAAATTACATATGATGAGGACGATATGTCTAATCTCTGAAGATATTCTACATTCTAATCTCTGAACAGTGAAATAATGCCTTTCTTCTGGGTGAGTGGTTATTGTATTTATCCTTTTGTGGAGGGGCCTGGTTTCGATTCTACGTCAGAGGCAGTGTAGTTCTGTTCTATTAAATTGCACATTCACATTTCATGCAGCACTTGTGCCAAACATCGCAGCAAATAAACAGAGTGCAGAGATTCATTGTTGTGTCTAGCCTTTCTCCTTACTGAAGTTCCACTTAATTATGGACTTAAATCCGATTAAAACTACTCGTTGAGCAAAACAGTACGTTTATTGTAAAAACTAATAACGTAACAGTTTCTTCAACTATCCACTTGGCTTCATCAGACGCTATAAATATCTATTTCATATTTATGGTGTCTGATGAAGCCAAGTGGATAGTTGGCAAACTGTTACACGATATTAGTTTTTTATAATAATCGTACTGTTTTGCTTAACGAGTAGTTTTAATCGGATTTAAATTATGGAATTTACTTTCATTTGTATTGATGATATATAGGGAGTGTGGTGTGTTTTGCAACCACAGCTGCAATCGTAAATGGATCGATTTGGTATTTTATTTTATCAAAATTCTCTATTACTTTTTATTTCACGTTTACATGTAGTATATATATTGGTAATTTTCCTTTTATCCTGTCCTCACTAACATCTTTTATCTTGTGATTGTTAAAATATTGCCAGTGTAGCAGCGAAAATTCAACAATTAATTGGGTTGAATCGAAAATAACTTTTGGAAAACTGGCAGTATTTTTTTGAAATCATTTTCTAGATTCATAAACTTATTCCCAAATTATTGGCAATATAAATTGGCTACCTATACAGTCAGAAACAATATTAATTACAGGTTGGATCTATTATTTGTTATACCTCCAGCCTATACTTAATATTGTTTCTGACTGTGCAAGATGATTAATTTTATAGTACATATCTTTCGTATGTATATTTCTTTGGCTATGTAAGTGTTGAGTATCACGTAATTCGGAAATTAGAAGAAATATATTTAGCATTGAAATACAAAGAATGAAAAAAAAAAAAAAAAAAAAAGTGGGTTGGCGATCGAAGGGGACTCTCCGGCTTACCATGTAAATATGCCGTCACTGCGTTAGCCGGTTCTTTTCTACAGTATCCACACACTCTCAAAGTTGAGGTCGGTGTTCAATAATATATAAGAAAAATAGCATTTATTTCCTTTATACTTCGTATACCTATGTTCACTGGTTTTAGATTTTTCATCCATTTTATTTGTAATTCAAATTTGCATTTTTGCGGACAGTGGGCTCAAATTAAATAGATCAAATTAATTAACGAGCCGTTAATAAAGACAATTAGAAACTTAAATCATAATTTAAAAGAAATGTAATTGTTCTTTTATTCTTAATAACGTAAAGAATGCATATTAAATAAGCAAAGAAATTCTTCCCAAAGCACTCAATTAGCAATTCAACGCAAACATTTCAGCGACCAGCTGTCGCAGTCCTCAGTGAGCGTCCCTTAAGAAGTCACGTTGCTTGTGAAATGTTTTTATTAGTTCCTTCATTGCAGAAGTAATGCTTATCGTATTCGAATTATTGGTGTTAAATTTCCTTAGTATTCAATACTATTTCTTCTTACCTTTTTCCTGAATCTAAGCAAGTGAACAACAGTAGCTAGATAATTAAAATATAGCTTTCAGGTATTTTGGACTTCTAACCTACGATGTATTCAGTTCACCTTAATTTTTAAATTGTAGTTAAGTAGGTGCCTGTGAATTGTATATCAGTACATAACAACCTTAACATTCCATCTCACTTTGTCTTGCATAACCGGTACTATGGTCATAAGCACTTGGAAGCGCGTGGAATTGTTAACGTGGTTGCGCACTGATATATAATTTATTGGCGTCTATTGAACTATAATTTCGAAAATACCTAAGATAAAAACATCATAGTTAATTCAGGAAGCTTGAAAGCTATATCTTAATTATCACTAGGGGCCGCGGTGGCTAAGTGGTAGAGGGTTTACCTCTGATACGTAGGGCCTATTTCGATCCCCGCTCAAGCCAAATAAACTTTATGGTGGACAAACACCATGTGCGTAGGTTTGCTCGGGGTTCTCCCGTTTCCTCCCACTCTCTTCATTCTACTATTTCATTCATTTCTCATCTTCACGGTTTCCTTTAGCCTACACGGCATAGGCGTGGGACGTAAAACTTAAATATTTCATTTCATTCAATTTTCTCTAATTGAAGTTTATTTGTATGAACCATCATGAAAGATTATCTTGCACAGAACAGACCTTTTCCGCCACTTTTATTCTCGACTCCAGATTTCGATTAGAAAAGTATGGCATAGGTTCCTACTTAGTTAATATTTTCCTCGTTTGGCACATTTAAATAATATGTTTCTTTTAAATGATATTAATTATATTGACTTTTCTGTACAGTCCGCAGCAAAAACCTGCAACATGAGCATAACGTTTATTGTGAAACGACGAAGTGTTTTGCTCCAAAATAAGTGTGCAGGGGAGAACGCCGAGGTTTCTCCTGACGTGATTCTTGCCATCTAGACGTTATGTTGATTCCATGCGCTGTTAGTCGTAGTTTCACAATAAACTTACATGCCCATGTTGCAGGTTTTTTGCTGCGGACTGTACCATGATTGAAATTTTATGAAAGAAAGTCTTCAGTTTTATTTCTTTTTTCAGATCATTGCTCCTGGAATAACGAAGAGTGAACTTAGGGAGAGAAGGTGGAAATTAATGGAAAAAATTTGGCAATTCAACACTCGGAGTGAGCAGCCCCTTGCCAACCACATTGTAATCATACCTTCAGCGAGTAAAGTGTACATGACTGAGAAAATACCCTATGTCTTCCGTCAGAATTCTGACTTCCGGTATTTGAGTGGATTTTTGGAACCTGATAGTGCACTAGTTCTTTCGACAGTGCCTGAGCAGTGTTTACCTACGCATATATCGACGTTATTTGTGAGAAAGAAGGACCCGCATGCTGAACTATGGGATGGGCCAAGAACTAGCGGTGATGATGCTGTGCGGTTATTTGGTGTTGACCAAGCCTTGCCTATCAATGAACTCGGTCATTTTTTAGAAGCTTTTGTGAGAAGTCATAGGTCGTGTGTATTGTGGTATGATTACCTACACCCAGTGCAAGAAGATTTACATAAGCTTATTCGGAATTTCATGAATACAACGTGGCGTAAAGTGTTGGAGTCACCAAGAATCTTAGTTCATCAGTTACGTCTTATAAAGTCTCCGGCTGAAGTAGCTTTAATGAGCAAATCATGTGAAATTGCTTCGGAAGCAATTAGTGAAACTATCAGGTACTCTCATCCGTATGTTAAGGAGCATAATCTTTTTGCCAAAGTGGATTACGAATGCCGCATGCGAGGTGCTGACTTCTTGGCGTATCCGCCTGTAGTAGCTGGAGGAAATCGTGCCAATATTATCCACTACATCAATAACAATCAGCAAGTTTTACCAGGAGAAATGGTACTTATGGATGCCGGTTAGTGGGGTAATATATGTTTAAGTTAGATTTTTCTGTATAAAAATGGTAGTTACCTTTTCTTTCTACGTTTAAGTTACAATACGAAATGCTTGGTATGAAAGCCATGTCTTTTTTTGTACTTTCTCATAATAAAAGTAGTACAGCTCTGTTTGGGGTTCGTTTGAAGGAATGTAATATTAGATTTGAACTGTAGAAATATGATTTATTTTTAGATTCTAATTCACGAGATTAGTTAATTTTTGTTTGTTTGTTGAATGTTTGACGATTATGCATCAAGGCTAAGAGAGACGATGATGATGAGATGGATAATAGTGGTGAAAAGAAGTAAGTGGGAGGAAACGGGAGAAGCCATGTACCCGGTTTTTGTCCACCATAAAGTTCACTTGGCGCGGACTGGAATCGAATCAGGAATTCCACGTACCAGAAGTGAACGCTCTGCCACTAAGCTACCGCAACCCCAATTTTATAATGAAGTGGGTTTGTAAGAAGCAGGTGCAGTTTGTACGTATGATAGAATGAAGCTTAAGACTTTTTGTTTGATACATTTAAAAGCAAAGGAAACTCCAATAGCTTTCACTGAGCTGAACAAAATGATTCGGCTGAGTGTAGTTTTCGAGAAAACAAGTTTCTTTCTGTAAACTTAAAACAATATATGCCAACTATTAAGAGAAACTGATCCTGAAATATACAGTAATCAAGCATTTCATTATGATACTAGCAAGCAACGACAGTATATACAGTATGAGTAATGAGGGCGCAAAATTATGATCCACTTTTAAACTTTAATCTTTAACAGTGACGCGCTTACCATTTGGAAAAAGAAAGTTTGTTCTGTATCATTGTTCACATTATAACACACACACACACAAATAGAGCACCCACATGGCTATAGAGTAAATCCATTCTAAATGATCAGGCATGTGCCGCTCTACCAGCTCCAAAAAATCGTCATGCATGTTTATACTATATCAGGGTACTTCAAAACCATAATTAACTATTTTTTAAAACATTTCTTAGCGACGCGGCTTCTGCCAACATTTTGCGTTTTCTCGATTTCAGGTGTTTACGTTGTTTTGAATATCTCAACATGTATTTGTCCTAGCAAATTGAAAATTGCTGGGCGTGTCCAGCTTGTGCAGAGCTAAAACTTTGTCCTCTTAACATTTTTGTCTATAACCACTTGAAAGGGGGGAAATCAGGGCCTACAGTAGCAACATTTTTGGACATTGAAGACATGTTTAGGAAGAGAAAGCTACTGACGTAGAGCTCTGAATTTTTGTGTGCATGTAGTCCGGGGTCAAACGTTTATACTAAAAAATTTGCAGACCTGTAGCTGCTCCCAAAGGCCTGAACAAATATCGTAAAGTTAGGGAATTATGTCAATCTGCCAAATTTCACTGTCCAATATCTCCAATGGGCCTGGATTAAAAAAAAAAAAAAATGAAATTTTAAGAATAGTTATTCCTTTAGCATACCATAATACACAACATAGCGCGTTTTGTATTTTTAAGCAGAAGGAGGTCAAAGTATTAAGAAATGACGTCATACTCTACGAGGTGTTTTGTTCACAAATTCAACTGGAAATTCGTCGTTGTGAAGTAAAATAAAATAGGATGAATGTCTAGTCCAGTTAAGGCTCTCAAGCTCCTTTCTTTCCTTTAGTTGTGACTCACTGTCTTTATAACACCCACAGTAGGACTGGTGAAGAATGCTGCTATCAGCAGATGGCGAGAAAAATCAAAATGCATGCTTGACAAATAAAAGTCTGTAAGTACTCATTTCTCTTGCTGCTTGCTATTTCAATGATATTAAATTCTGTTTATTGTTCTAACTGTTAAATCATGCAGGTGACTGTTGTCCTTTTGTTACATTTACATTCCCCAGTCTGTGTTTACAGTGAGTGAGTGTTCACTGACTGGGGAATGTACAACGGTATTGTATATCTGTGCGATAAATTACTTCCATATTCATGTAGTTATTTTGGACAACGGTGCTTAAAAGTGCGCAATTGTTTTGATAAGAAGAAGAAGAAGAAATGTAGAATATATGTTGAGTTTATATTGATAATCAGGTAATGTGAGTTGTTAAAAAGAAGATAGCTTTTTTGCTTGGTTGCTATGACAACATAATAATAATTTTTATGAAGGTTTTGAGAATAAAAAGTTAATGGTGTTCTGCATTTGAGGTATCTAATTCTCAATGCATATAATCAGTAGTTTTTGCAAGTACAGGTAAATAAAATTAAGATGTTTAGCCGTGTTGACTTATATTGCAATTCGGACTGTGGGCATATATAACGAAATGTAAAATATAAACGTCATTTATCGTTATAAATGTAGATCAAACGAAAGAACAACAGTCTCCTGCATGAGTTGACAGTTAAAACAAGCATAATAATGTTTGAATATCATTGATATAGGAAACAACAATGAGTACTTACGGACTTTTTTGCCAAGCATGCATTTAGACTTTTCTCGCCATCTGCTGATATCTGCATTCTTCACCGGTGCTGCTGTGAATGTGATAAGACAGTGAGTCACAACTAGAGGAAAGAAAGGAGCTTGAGAGCCTTAACTGGATTAGCCATTCATTCTACTTTATTTTACTTCACAACAACGAATTTCCAGTTGAATTTATGAACAAAATATCTCCTAGAGTATGACGTCATTCCTTAATACTTTGACCCCCTCTTTCTTTGAAGTGATGAATCTTTGCGTCCTACATTGCTGGATAGTATGCACGTATTAGTATTTTGGATAGATTAGGGCCGTAATATACTTTTTCCAGAACGATTAAGTTCAGGACTACTACGTTTGAAATACTTTGGGAGATCGCAACCTTCAATGGTTGTTTTGTAGTTTATTTAATATTGCCAACTATAAGAACAAGAAACAGTACATTTTAGTATTGTGGAGAAAGAGGAAAGTGGTAGATTGACATTCCCAATAGAGTAAAGAGGAATACTATATTATTTTATTCATTAAATATCTTGAATAAGACGTGGAATTTCGAGCTTATCCTTCTTATTACTTATTTAAAATTTACCAAACAACCAATCCACTTTTAGTTATGAAGCTGGGAAACAAGATAATAACCCCAATCACTGAAAATTCGTCAATTACATACAAAAATATATACGATCGCAGAAACGGCCAAATGATAATGTTACATAATAAATTCGTTGCAGAAGCAAAAGTAAACTAGTAAAATTTATCGAAAATTAAAATATAGTGTTGACACATGACTGTGTTTCTTGACATGATAAGAGTGTTCAAAAGAGACTTATTTCAGCCAATAATGTATGCAAAACACTATAAATAATAAGTTCCTTATTTTCTGAATTTCTTTGCGTTATTCATAAAAACGAAAATGAAAGAAAAGATTATGAACCGTACGAGCCAAGATAGATGAATTTTTCGAAGGCTCTGAAATCTATATATAATTTACAGTTTTCAAGGTTAACAGTTATCAGTGATGCATTGCTTTCCAGAATGAATTTCCCATCCAAGCTTCATAATTCGTTTGTACCATGTTAAAAGCCATCGGTTATGAATTACTTACCAAATTAATTTTCCATCCATGCTTCATAATTCCTTTCTAGTATATGCCAGCGGCGTAGCATAAGGGAACGCCAGTACGCCCGGCATTCCCTGTTAAAAAAGTACGTATTTCATTATATATAAATTGTTTGCTTGTAATTATCACAAATATTTCCACTGCAATCTTCTGAATGCGCTCTCTCGCTTTACTTTGACAATCGGAACCTACGCATGCGCGTCACTCAAATGCACATTCATTCTTTCCTCTTGTATGCTATGTTCCTTGGGCATCCAGGCCTACTACAAGCATCGGGGTTTTCGTCTGCTTTCTGTCGAATGCGCATGCTCAAATACTTGCTTTCTCACTCCTCTTCACCCCTCGCAACTCTACATTTTGCTTCAGATATAAGCTGGCATATTCTCAAGTATTTCCAACTCTATCTATTTTGAACTAAGCTATACAGAACGTACGAGTGCGAACTGCAAGGAAATAGAACAAAACAGAAATGGCTAGTTCAGTGCCTTTTTGAAGCACGTCGGTTATGTAAATAATAGTATAAAAAGAGTTATGCTTTAGTCCTAATTAAATGCATCGTAATTGTAATCGTAATTAAATGCAAACTTTTAATCTTCATCATAAATACATAGTATGCCCAGTGGCGTAGCAAGAAACTCTAAGGGAGCTCACACACAAGCATAGATATAAAGCATTATGTAGAATCATGGGTCACCGATCTGGTAGGCCAAGAGAGCCAGCACTCCCCGCTCCTCGCAAAGATTGCTTGGACCCTTCGAATCTGAATATCTGACAGCAAAATAGACACACAGAAACAGGCCCCCTGAGTTGTTTTAAGTGCTTTTTACATCTTCAAATGATATACGTATACACTGAGTTCCGGACCCAAGATGACAAATTTCTAGGAGCTACATTATTTATATATATATATATATATATATATATATATATATATATATATAACGAGATTGAGGGATGGTATGTCAAGAAAGAGAAAGAAGCTTCCAACGAAAAAGAAATGAAGGGAACTAACTATACTGAAAACAATATTCATTCAGCAATGGGACGTAATCCACGCATTTGCTTCTGTATGCCCCACTAGGCCACCAATTAGGGTGGCCTGGCCCCGTAATTTTTTTATAATCCCATATTTCCTCGGTATCATATATTTCCCCTCGTATTGCTGATTGCAGCAGTATTGTATCGCACAAGTGACTAACTTTGGCATCCCCATTTCGGAATACCACGCTACGCTACTGGTATATGCTCAGCAAAACCTACTACTTCGTCGTTCTTTTTGTTCCGTTTCACTGATGCCTTTTTGTGTGTATGGCTAAGAATTATTTTTAAAATGGTTAATTATGGTTTCGTTTTGATGTAAAAATAATAATTATCGTTTCTTTTGCGTTGATAGTTACTTATGCGCAAAATTAATGGCTAAAATAAGATATTTCTAGCTAAAAGTTAATATTTAATAGTTTTAACAGTTGTATTTACTAGTGTGTAGTTTCTTGTCCGTAAATAATTCTCAGACCTTGATATACAAAGAGTGGGAAAGTGCACAACTGGCTCGAAAGAACATCTGTATCATTTGTCCCTCCCTTTAGAAGAACGAGATGAAACGTTATAATCAGATGTTCAAATAGAGGAAGGACACAAATACTTTTGTTTACTAGCGTTTACAAGTAAGGAGGAACAAAGAATAGTTCAAATTCTATCTAAATATCCATGTTGATAAACCGTGTAGCGTCTTCTTTTCTACATTATACGTTGTATAGATGTACCACAATGTTTGATTTCATTGGTAGTAATGGGATTATTTCCATTGTTGAATTTAATAATAATTAAGAGAACTTATCTGTTTCATTTATCAGGTAAATAGTAAATTTTTTGTTCGTTTCAGGATGTGAGTATTATGGGTATAGCAGTGATATTACAAGGACGTGGCCTGTCTCTGGCCGTTTCACAGATGCCCAGCGAGCTTTATATGAGGCTGTGTTATCCGTCCAAACAGCTCTGATAAAACTTTGTGCGGATATGCCTACACTTGATTCGCTCTTCCATAGCATGTGTGGTATGCTTGGTCAAAAGCTCAAAGAATTAAGTATTATGCCAGCAAATTCCACACATGAGCAGCTATCAAAAGTAAGTGTATAGGGTAATATTATTATTATTTTTTTTTCATCGGGAAGTGCAAACTTCCTTTCCCATTGTTCTTATCCTTATTATCATTCAGTATAAATTGACTGCCAGGCCGTATGTGCAAGTTTATTAAATACATAAAATAATTAAGCTTCATAAGTTCAGAAAGTGAAATAGTACAGGACTGAACCGAGAGTCAAACTTGGATTTCGGACGATTCGCTGACCATTGTGCTATCCAGTCGCTTCCTTCAGTCATAATGCACCTTTCATTCTTGAGGTCGGTGTTCATACTTTCAGACTATATAAAATATACTGCAACTCCTTATATAATCCAGTATCGTAACTAGTGAACACTTACGACAGTTAAATTCGAAATTGTATGAGAAAGTTACAGGAAACATCCGATTTTCCGTACTCCTTATTTTCTAGAGTTAGGTTTGATTTGATTTCATTTGAGTTTAGCATCTCTTTCAGCAACAAGGCTATATGAGACATGGACATACAGCGTAACGTGGGATCCGAACAACATGAGCTTCTGCCGGGAATTGTTCGATAGTTAGGAATTCATTGGAAGTTCGAAGAATGAATTTTCAAAAGTGAATTTTCCATTCTTTGAAATTCATTCAATACGTATCTATAGAAAGTGTGTGATAAGGTTAACGAGTGTTTTCTCTATCCTTCTCATATAATATTGAGTTCAACCAGGATAGGTATTCACTAATATGAGAATTCTGTTGACAATTCAGAGAGCAGGCTGCGTAACGAAGTGGTTAGCGCAACGAAACTGTAAGTCTGGGACATGGGCTTGATTTTCCGCTTAGTTCCACACGTTTTCATTGAATATACATTGAATTCAAGGGATCTGTGAAGGATGTAACGTAGTTTATTTCTTTTACGTCTTCATACACATATATGTAATGATTTTCCTAATAATGAAGGAAAAGTATTCTTAAACACTCCAGTATTTTCACTATTAAAAAAAAAAAAAAGTTTTACGTGTCGTGATATTCCGCTGGTGCTTTTTGTAGGTTATCGAAAAATGAACTAATACGAAGAAAAAAAGAAAGAACAACCAGATCGTGATTATAATCAGTTGATTAGATGATGGGACTGTCTTATCAGTTATTATTGAAATTCGGCCGACGAGAAGCGAGAGGAACAAAATATCAGTTCCAAATGACGTTGTGATGGATTTAGAAGAATATATCGGAATCTATGTATTGTAAGAACTATTCATCCCAAGTAACGCTGTATTTCTTTATAGCGGTAAAACATGTTCTAATCGATACACTACCGCGGCTCTTTCTTTTTAACTTTGTGTAAGTTGTGTGTTTTCACTTATTTTTGTCCTGACGAAGATCACAAGTTGATCCGAGGAGGGGTGAGTACTAATATTAATGCACGGATTTACTACGATCGCCTTCCAATCTTCAATCAAATTCTCATTCATTTTTGGTAAACGTTCTTAAATACCAAAAATGATTTCCTAGCGTTCAGCTGCCAAAAAGTCATGAGAGAGAAATCGAATCATCGCTTCACAACTGACGTAACAAGAAAGGAGTTTTTTTAGTGTCTCATCCTTACTTTGATCAGCAAACTACATGCGTGTTGAACAATTGTGATACTTTTTCCATGTCACTAGGAGAAATATTTAAGGTTCTAGATGTGGTTTTTGAAGTACAGGAGGCGTGCTATCTAGTCTGAATCTGGCAACTTTGAAGCCCGGTAAAATGGGAGTATCCTGAAGAAGTATCAGAAAGACGAAGGTCCTTCAGACATAGGTGTTGTTTTCAGAAAGACATGACTTATAAATGCAAGGATAATATATTTGATCAAGATACATACAATTTTTATACAGTAGATAAGTGTATACAGCTGTCGCTCACCGATTCCGCGATTTAAACTTTTATGAAACCTGCATTCAGGTGCTAACTGCAAACATCTTGCTGAGAAAGAAGAAGAAAAGAAGGTGAGGAAGCAACATCTACGATGCACATGGTCACCTAACGATCACTGTCAGTAGTGCGTCGTATGAAGTTACTCACAAAATCCTCGGAATACCAGGAAGTCACGTCAGTAGTGCGTCCCATGAGTGTATTCATAGAACTCTCGGAACACCAGAAAATCAGTATCAGTAGTGGGTCTCATGAGCGTACTCACAGAATCTTTGGAATACCAGGAAATCACTGTCAGTAGTGCATGTCATGAGCGTACTCATAAAGAATCTTTGAAATACTAGGAAATCACTGTCAGTAGTGCGTCTCATGAGCGTACTCACGGAGGGTAGGGATGAGACAGTTTGGAGCATAAACTTCTTTGGGCATTCGCTATACATACACACAACTTGTTGTAAGAAATGAGGCCAAAGAAGAAACGTCGGATTATATCTTATACATTTTCGATCATTGGTGATTCAGTATGCACGTTCTTCGCACTAAAGCGCTGTTGGTGGGATTAGCGGTTTTAAAATTGCAGCTCTACTCGTATCGTTATTCAGGTTATGCAACTTGTATCGCATTGTGATTGTCGCATTAGATTGTTTCAGGTACTGATAGAGTTCCACAGTCACTTTAATGTTCTTATACATTGTTTAGCGTAAGCTCTAAACTCCGATAAACAAAATATTTTTATCCTTCCGCTTGTCACAAATACGATTGGCTAGTGATGTATCACTCTCACTCCCCACGGGGAGGAGCAACTTATACACGTGCATTTTGACAATACTGTCTCGTGTTGTCCGGATACTTACAGCAGCAGCGGAAAAGAAAGAAAAAAACTCGAAAGATTAAAAAGAAAGTATTTGAATTTCGCTGGTAAACAATTGTTGCTTAGTGAGTAAAGGTTTGGCTTGTTGGTGTTTCACCACGACACTCGCGGAACCGGGATTCATGCCAGCCATCTTTCAGACTTTAAAAGCAGAACACCCGTCCACAGTTGAGTTGGCGCCATAATTACTGCGCATGCTTAGTGTTTATTTCTATTGTTTCATTAGCCACACTCGATTGCAGTATTATTAGATAATCCGTATTATTTTTTTGTCATTTATAATAATGTAGCAGTTTTATATGGAACTTCATAGTAAAAGTAATAATCCAGTCACATGAACTATTTTGCGGAGGAGTACAAGCGTCGGTAGGACAACAGCAAATCAGCGAGATTTAGTTTCACGTGGCTTTGTTTATCGCAGTTTAGAGCTTACGCCGAACAATGTTTAGTGACAATTCTCTTCAGTGCTCGGCAATTTCTAGCAATGAGACTTATTTCTGTCAACTGTTACTTTTCACCGATGTTGTCTTGCAATGGGTTCTGTAGGCCATCATCACCGTCATCACCTTAAATACACGAAGCCAATTAATCGCGGACTCCACAATTTGAAACTCGGAGAACTCTGATTTTGCTTCACCACCATCTGCCCGCCTGATCACACGTGACTGTTCTACTCCGCTTGACGTACTACAGACAGTCACTTAACACATCACTAACAACAGTCATATGTTCCATACGTATCCTTAATGTTATCATTTCATACATCGTTTATTTTTAAAGATATGATTCTATTATTTTGATAACTTGATAACCTGTATATCAATGTGAAAAACTCGTCACTTGGTTGGGAATGTTCAGAATTATAGTTATTCTACTATCCAAATATAACAGATCAACTTGTGGCTCAGGCGCATACTATGTAGACTGAGTTGGGTACAATCTCAAGGTTGTATAGCAAATCTGAGGAAATACTGAGTCACATAGGCTACAAGCCGAAAATCCATGTGCGATCACGGCTGAGTCGCATTTTCACTTTTTAAACTTCTGATTTTACCCTAATTGAAATAGTAAATTAGAGGAATGGAGCAGACTTGTGTATAGGGTGTATCAGAAGAAAATACAATTACTTCGGTGTGATGCTACATGAGTAGTACATCAAAAAAAGTCACATAAACATGTATCGGAAGAAAGCCTAGTTTCCGAAAGAAGTAAGGTAGAAACGCTTGACTTATGATCAGCCACCCCTGCGTCTCAGGATCAATGGGATGATGATCTTGACATTTCTGTGTACAACAGATTCTCAACAATTTCCCCGTTCACACAAAGATGTGCTTCCGCGCTCTGACGAAGGAATATATACATCTGAGAACAGCCATCACATTGCCTTTCATGCATGTTGCAGTTGAATGAATCTGTTGAATGAGTTGGCCCAGGGATGTCTGTTTTCAGCTTGCACACTTCATCTTTCGTCCATCTCCAGATGTTGCAAACAAATCGGGTGACCTGGACTGCTGTCGATTTGGCTATAACGTCAAATCCAATGAGCGAGGTAGTGCCGATTGAAAAATGCAGTCACTTGCTGTGTCAGGTGGCCGGAATTCCGTCCAATTGGAAATGTATGTGTAGACATATGTCCTCCAGTACAGGTGCTAGTGTCTCAAAAAAGTTGTTTCCATCATAATTGGTCCAATTAGTATATCATTAACAATGATAGACCATACATACACTGAAAATTGTTGCTGGAATTATGTTGTGATAATCACATGAAGATTTTTTGCAGTCCAGTTATGGCTGTGTGGGTCCCTAGTAAATGTAATCTCGTTATCGAGTATTATGTAACGAATTTAGTGTTGATTCGTAACCACACATATACAAACTTGCAATCCCTTGTCTTCGTCATCCTCATGAAACTAATGAGGGTGTAGCCCGCCGTCAACTAATATTGTTTACACAGATGTCGATATGGCGTGCAATGCGTCTCAAGTTGACATTCTGCTCTTCCTGTCCAAACCAATTCTAGCTCTGGGCACCCTATTGAACACCCGTATGGCCTAATACATTCTTACGAACACGAATGTTTGGAGCTCTGCGGGTTGGAAAACAATGTCTGTATTCCCTTATAGCTTTCTGGCTATTTCCATTCCAGTACAACAAACGAACATTATGTCAACGTATTCTTAGTTTGTATAGATGGCGGCATAGTTCAGCAGTTAAGTGCAGATCGTAACAGCAAAACGACATGAACCTCTCTGTGACGATGTAACCCATAGAACACGCGAGCTACAGCACTGCTTATCAGTTAATCCATATACTGGTGCACTCCTCTTGCGACTGTAATGGGGATCTTGGGAATGTGGATGTGGCGCAGCGGCAGCTGATCATCGACACCTGACGTGTTTGTCTTTTTTAAAACGGAAACTAGACTTCTTTTTCCAATTTGTTTTGATTACTACTGATGTAGAACCACTCACCGAAGTATTTTCATTTTCTTCTGATAAGCCCTACTTCTGTGTTGATCCTATGGTTCTCAAAGACTTCTTCATACTTTCAGGCTGCGTATACGTTTTGTCCTCACCATGTGAGCCATTACCTAGGAATGGACGTTCATGACACGGCACTGATTCCAAGAAGTGTGAGATTGCAGCCAGGAATGGTAATAACAGTCGAACCAGGTTAGTCTGTGTCTGCTCATGGCATTAACAAGTTTGCTACCTTAGACGAGCTTATTGTCGTCCTATAAATCATGAATAACCTCAGTCTAGTTTATTTTTATCTTCCATACTATGAACGATAACAGTCCACCATGTAAGAACAAAAGTATTGATGATTATATGTAATACTCTCACGACAGGTATTGAAACTAATTAAATCACTGACTAAGTATTAGAAGATTCTTTCAAACGTACAGTAGTTCTAATCATAATAAGGAAAAATTTGGTGGTTTGAAAATAGTAACTCTGTGGAAGTATCAGTCCTTTTGGCCACTATCAATTTATTTTATTTAAATTTTGCATCACATACAAAATAAAGTGTTATGCTTCTTGTAAAATTTTCTTTATCAAGGCGTTTTCGTTGATTTTGCGTTTCTTTTCACAATTTACAACGTAACGGGTAACGGAGTAAAAGAATAGTGTCAGAATTTGAAGTTCGTATTAGCCTAGTCTTTATGAAGTAGTATGAAATAGGTTTCATCGACTTTGATAGTGGTCACGCAGACGTATTTTTACCTGTGCGGTGCCACCTGTTTTTACAACCACATAGTTGTATTATGTGTTGATGAGCAATATCTCAATTATTATGACGCATTATTTGTGGAATTAAGTCGCAGGTAAGCTAACAGTCTAGCATAAACCAGATAGTATCTTACTTTGTTTTCCAGTAACAATATCTTGTACCATTATTATTATTAATCCATTATTTTGATACTGAAATGAAGAAAAAAGTATATATCCTCGTGATATACACAATATCTTGCGTAAGCTGTGATTAGGTGAAGCTCGAGGAACAGACAAAAAGCATAAGAGTTAATAGTGTTGTGGATGACTTAATTTGTTAGAGCACTTTCCCGTCATGGACTTTCATTCCTCCCCTTCTTCGTGTATTATTATTATTATTATTATTATTATTATTATTATTATTATTTACGTCTAACAATTTCGTTAAAATTAAAAGAGACAATGAGAAATGAATGATGATAATGAATTAATGATAAAAGAAAACCCATGCCGTGGGTGGGATTCGACTACGACACACAGGTCTAGCAATCGTTAGCCTAATATCCTAGACCGCTGGACCGTTTCATTCCCTTTTCTTCTTTTCGTGTTATATCCATTTCCCTCAAGTATGATCCTGGGAAAGTCTGTAGAAAAGATAAATACAGCACAGTTATAATATACATAAGGCCAAGGTAAGCTTAATAGTCAGATGTGATTTCAAATGACCTGCATTAAGTTAGATTGATAAAGTATCTCTTATTCAGCGAAGAAACACTAGGATGTGCAGTGTATTTAGGCGGGCCCGTCCGTGGCTTTGGGATCCGTAGACTCTCCTCTTTTCTGAATAAGAAAGATCAGATTTTGTAGGATAGCCCTCAGTGTTCATTATGGATAGCTCAGAGAGGTACGAAAACATCAAATAATTTCATATTTTAATTTTGTGCTGAGATCGAGGCAATTATGAAGAATGCTTACCGTATGAGAAACTGACAGATATCGCCGATGGTACAGTATATCGCGCATACTACTTTCATTTCTCCCAATCTTGCTGTACATACCAGCCGTGAAATCAGGAGTTTCGAACATGAAAAAATACAGGATATATATCTGTTATAAACAACTGAATATAAATTCAATTAAAGATGTATAAACTATAGTAGATTTCAATATTTATGAGATTCGTTTCCACCTCACCCAGTTACAAAATTTAGAATTAATCTCTCTTCAATATTTCTCACTGCCGTACAAATAATTTTAATCTACTATAAGGAATAATTTGTGACAGTGAAGGGATGACACTGGGATTTTAATAATGATCTTACCGTACACAGAAGATCTACACATTGTTTTTATGTTTAATCGGCGCCTTAATTTTGTTTCCATCAAATTCCCTGATTTAAAAAATTTCGTAGCGCTGTAACATTGAAATGAGAAAGACTCAATAGACACCAAATACATTCATAATAGCAGAGATGCAACACATATTTTTCTTCTTATCTGGAACTACGCTTTTAGCACGCACAAAAGTAAAATTCCTATGTTCAGAGTAACTTCATCATTAAATTCAGTAATTTCCCAGTTCACGACAATTTCCATTGATTGAAGATCCACATTTCACTCGAAATATTAATATTTATTAAATGATCTGATCTTGAAGAAACAACAACACACACACACACACAGACAGACACAAAAATAGATTTCATGCTTTTACAATAGAGCAACAATGGTCGTTGAAAATTGAATTTCTGTTCTGTATTTTAATGTCAGTTATAGTAAATGTCACTGCCAGGCCAACAGTGTCTTTTCTTGGGTTCGCTCATGAGGAGACTATGTTACTCTCTCACCTAGCGGCTTAATCAAAACTTTTTAGTTTGAATGAAGCCATGGTCTGGGCCTGCTATAAAAGCGTTCGTGAAAAATGATGAGAGTTTCGCATTTGCTCAGCGTGAATTTCGAAGAAAATTCGGGTTTCATCGAAATAGTGTAGATCAGCCCATGCTTTCAAGATGTGGGCTCAGAATTTTCAAGTACTGGTTCTAAACTAAACAAGAAGGATTACAGTGTAAAAACCAGAGAATGTAGAGCTAGTGAGGGAAGCCATGGAAAGATATCCACTCCAGTCTGTGCGTCGTTAACCTTTGTCACTAGGATTGTCTGAATCCAGCTTTTATATATATATATATATATAAAGAAGTTTGCACAAAGCTCTAGACTTTAATCCCTATAAAATTCAAATTCTTCATTCGCTACAGGAGCAAGACCATAAAATCAGAGTGAAATTTTGCTAGACCTTTTTCTAATTAGAGAGAACTAAATCTCGTTAACAGCTTACTACTAATGAGCGATTAAATTCATTTTCATGTATCTTGGTTTTCAAATAAGCAGAATTTCCGTTATTGGTGTAATAGTATGCTGCGCGATGTATTCATTTGGAAAGTTCTTAAAGAAGAGAGAAGAAAAGAACTGTGACTGGACCACGTTACGTTCACATGTTGGAGAACTTCGTAGCTCTTGCTATCGGACCCATCTTCTAGTCAACGATGAAACATTTTTCAAGCAAGATGGGGCTACATGCCATGCTGCACGAGCTTCTGTAGCAGTTGTGAAGAATCTGTTCCTTAACTAGGCTATCTCCAGAATCCAACTCGCCCGATTTTTCTGCATGCATTTTCTCTTTCTGAAGATGCATGAAATCCCAAGCTTTCCAAACTTCAGTACTACACAGTGAATTCCTGAAACAGGTAAATTAATTTCTATAGATATCTGCCATGAGATTGGTGCTTTCAGTGTAATGGGGCCATCTAAGATATGTTTTTCGGACATGGACTTTGTTTTATGCTTTTAGTAGGTTAAACCGAGAAAACCAAATGTTTATACGACATTGTATTTATAAACACTGTGTTATATCCAAACAAATGCGATAACTTCTTGTTCATAGCGTATGTCAAATCGCCTGATTTATCTGTCGCATTCTGTATTAGTAATTTATCTGATAAATAATTGCAAACTCTCACATATAATATAACCAAATAATAATTATCAGCATATCAACTTGCATTTTGTCTACTGCGATATATCTTTACTAATTGTAACTCATTTAGTTCCTTAAAGTTTTTAAAATCTTTTTAAAGGGCTCGAAAATTATTTTTGTAGGGGCCTCGCATAGTTATTGTTACGTCACTGACACATATGCGCTAAGACTAAATGTAGATGCGCATACGGTTCTCTATTTAGTTAAGTATTGGTAACTCCGCATGTTACGTGCTAAAATATCACTTTTTTTTAATATGCAGTGAAATATATATATTTTACCTCAAATTGAATATTTAAAAAAAAAAGTGCGTTTTATGTGCCAGTAAGTACGGTGCTTGTTTATGCGTTTTGCATTGTCATAAAGAACACATATACCACAGGTGAAATTTAAGGGCAAATATACTTATGTGATAACGACTAGTTGTAAATAAAACGCAATAAATTGTCATGATCTCTAAAATTCTATTGCTACTTTTTTAAAATTTAGGTATGTATATTTGGAAGGACAACCAGATGGTGCCACCAGAGTTTCGAGGTGTCGGAGTTCGAATTGAGGACGATGTTTTGATAACCGAGAACGGCCCAGTTGTCTTGACTGAAAAGTGCCCCAAGACCATTGACGACATAGAAAAGCTTATGTTGCCTCAACAGTCTATCTAAACCAAAGACAACAATGTTTAAATGCTATACTTTGGTATGTTATAATTTTATACTGGATTGTGTACATATATACTTTTCTACCTAATGAGTTATGGATGAACTGTGCAATAATTAAAAATATTTGTATGTATACGTGTATTTTTTGTGTATATTTCCCCGTATAGGGGACAGTATCATGCAGTAGATAAGTTGGATATCGATACAACGGGTTCTTAAGTTGTACATATTTTTTTATGTATATAGGAAAATGCGCTATGGCATTATAATTTGAAACAAAGTATGAAGATCGTTCGATTCTATGAGAATAAGACGAAGTCTTGTTCAAGCAGTATTGCCAAAGTGTTGACACAAAAAGTCGCTAAACGAGGCTTCGAACTAATACCGAGTGCTTGATTACAAAAATTCACGTTGTTCTAAGTACAAAAGCCGCTAGATTTGTATGTAACTCGCCAAATTATCATTAAAAAAGTGACCAAAAAGTCACAAATCGGAAAAAATATATATTTTTGTCTCTATCTTGGAAGTCGAATACCCTAGATTAGCGACTTTTCCCCAAAATTGGCAACACTGTGTTTAAGATGTGTAGACTCTTTCGTATCTGGGAATGTAGTAAAGACTTGAAAGTCGTTTGTATCTTAAAATCTCTTACTCTTCCTGATGACTTACGTGGCACTTCTTAAGATTGGCAAGCGCTCTCTGTATGTCCTTAAAATATTAAATTCTTACTATGGGTGGGGTTGTATAAAAATGATGTTCTGTACCCACCAGTCTGCTGATTAATAAATTTGGTATCTATTTTCTGTCTATGTAATATATTTTTTCGATACCTATCGGTTAACTGGGAAAGTATTTTAAATAAAACATAATATCTACAAGTTTTTCTGCTTTCCAGTCTATAAGTTGATGACACCACTAATTTAAAACAAGAACTATAACATGGAATATTTACAGAGATACTGGTCGGGAGATCGGCTGCAAATCGAAACCCAGTTGGTTATTATTCGGTTGAATCTTTTGTCATTTAGCCAGAACAATAATCCCAACGTTCTTTGTTATGGGGGTGGTCAGCTAACCATGTAAATTCTGATACAATACGAATATTCTGTGATGTTCGAAAAATTAAAGACATGAATATTGTAAGCTATTCATTATTATATAGAAGTCAGAGCTCATTATATTGATGATTGCTTGCAGTATCTTTATATACAAGGAGTGCATAGTCAACCCAGAGCTTTATATATATATATATATATATATATATATATATATATATATATATATATATATATATATAAATAACATAGTCCGTTTCCTTTCACGTTCTTATATTTTGCTAACAGTTTGCAGTGCTCTGATCTGAGTTTGGTAAAAGTTTTTCTCAGTGTTGTCGAAATAGTTGTAACAGGTGAAAAGTTCTGCAGCTGGCACCTTTTGCAGATTAGGGGGAAGATAGTATTCATGTGACACAAGATCGGCTGAATATTATGGATATTGAGCAGTTCAAACCCACATATATATATATATATGAATGGCAGTTATAGCAACAGCAGTATGTTCGAGGATTGCACGTCTCTGTCATAATCATCTTGTATACTTTGTCCACACTTTCTTGTGCCATTACTTTCACCAGCTTACCTAAGAGTCTGTCATCATCATTTTCTGTTCATGCAGTTAGGAATACATCTTCTCACCTTGTTACTCAAGCAAAATTTAGGACAAGGAATACCCCATCTATAGGAACAGAGTAATTATAGATTCATTACACGAATATTCATTTGTACTTGCCTAGATGTCCTCAGATGTAAAGCACTGTAACTTGTTACGGGAGAGTGTCAAGAAGTAGTGTCAAGTGACTACTACTATTAAAATAACCCGAAATTTTTTCTAAATATTTATTATTCTTTTTCGAATAAGTTCATTGCATTAGAACTTGTCTATCTCAGGTGTGACCCTCGGAAAATACTTCGACCCCATCCCTGCTACCCTCTGAGAGAGGAAACTCTCCCTTTGCTTAAGCAGGGTGTCTATCGGTCATGAAAGTCACGAATGTCACGAAATCAGAAAACGGTCATGAAAGTCACGAAAAAGTCAAGAAATTTAGCTTTTGGGTCACGATTTTTTTAAACTGTACAAATGTAAATACAGAGTGGAAAATTTCGTTCTATAAAACGTCAAAATTCACCACCAGAAATGTCTGTAATCGGCTTTAGATGCCACCAAATCGCAAGCAAAGTACGTTTGTATCGCATGGATGAAAATTCGGCCTAATTCGCACCCAAATTTGCTCTTGAAAATGTTAGGAAATTTTATGATTTGGTGAAGAAAAGGTCACGAAAAAGTCACGAAATTTCATTTTGGAATTTTAGTAGACACCCTGTTAAGGGAAAGAAGTGAATGACCTCAGGTGTGTTGTCAATTTGTCATTGAATTGTTTGGTCTTGACGAGTGAAGATCGTAGGCTACTTAGAATAGCTAACAAGGCAGAGCACAGCGAAGTCTGTGAAATAATTGATTGTGGCAACGCTTCCAACAATTGAAAGATCTCGGCGGCAGCAACTTTTTTATCTTTCGAGGGAGATACGGGAAAGCAGATATCGACAGCAGCGCCAGAAGGGGTACAGTTGAAACAAAAAGGCTCTAGTATGTATACAATCTATGATCAAGTATTTGCAGATATCATTCTCCTTTTTATCTTGTAGTCCTTGTTACAGGATTCTAAAGTACAGAGCTCAATTCGTTGCTAGTCAGTTTTGCAACACTCATTCCAAAATTTGTTCTATATATGATTTCATTAATATACAGACCATATACGTAGGGCGTGAAAACTAAAACAAACTGTTCAAGTCTTTAGTGCAGTCTCACACTTAGTGACAGTGGAGATGGTATTGATTTTTGAATAAGACTAGTGAATAGAATGCAATTTTGTGTAATACTGTGTAAGTATTGTTGATTATGGAGGGAGAAAGTAATTGATAAGGAGTATATAGTAAGAAACATACTGATAAGTATTATTTGTTAAAATTTCTAAGCTCGTATCCAACTGGCCCTTCGGTTCGTTGTCATTGTATCCTATCCTGGGCTAAGCCGATCTAGTCTCGTTTGTTTTTATCCATTGTTATCAACCTTCCTAAGATCCATCTTTATGCTGTCTTAGTTTATCCGAAGGTTTTTATATTTTTCATAGGTCTTCAAACTAGAACCTCGTACACCTTATTGTGCTGTTTGGTGAAGGAAACATATTATGATTTTTATATACATATATTTAACAAAAGCAAGGAATATCGTGGAGTAATGTAAGAGAGTTCTCCAAACTACAAATGGCTATGGAGACATTCATCTAGCAGTAAAATGACAGTGGTTGACTGAGATATATAAGACCTGTCAGAAAAATATCCGATCATAATCCCGAAAAATCAATACACTCTCTGGAGTATTCGTCGTCCTAATCGCCTTCAAATTAGTTCCCTCTTGCTTCTACATAGCGAGTTCAGTGGTCTTTCCGTTGCTCGAAATAGACCTGGAACGTTTTCACGGGGGGAGCTGATAGCACAACTAACGCGTTGCACTAGATGTCCCTTCGGGTGTATATGTGCATTCTTTGTAGGTGCCTTTTGATTTTAGGGTTCAACCAAATTGCACGAGGCTATGTCTGAAGAGTAGGAAGCTTGTGACAAACTACCAGAATGTTGGGCTGTGCGGAAAAAAAAAAGGAACGGAGGTATTATCTTGGTGCAGCTGCTCGATCATTGAGTACCATAGGTCTGTCCATTTTCGACTGAAAACGTTATGTAGAGAACGGAGAACGTCCAAAGAGTAGTTCTTTGTAACTGTACGTCCTTACTCTCCATATGATGCACAATACTACGGCAAGCGAAGAACACAATCAACATTATTTCGGTTTTGCTACGCAGCACGTAAGGCTTGGCGAGTTTGGATGCTTCCAACAATAATCCTCTGTCGCTGATGTGTCATTTTGCATTCTAGCGCCTCTACTGGAGTATCACAGAAATGCGGAGTTCTTTACTGTTGCTAAATGGAACTTGGAAACTTTAACCTTTTGGGATGTCGTTTTTGCAATAAATACAATACAGCAATCACAAGTAACTTTTCTTTTGTACCATTTATTTTAAATTGCCCCTTACGTATACATAGAGATGTCATTTAATGTAAAGTACGGCTTATATTTAGTCAATAATAATGTAAAAGTGTCGAATAAATTTCAATACGTATGCGTAGTGGTAATAAAAATAGAATCAAGAAGGAAATTGAAAACAAATATAGATTAACGGCAGATAATTGTTATTACTGCATACATTTTTTTCTTAATCGTCGGAACTAAAAAAAAAAAAAAAAAAATCGTAAAATAAATCTAAATCTTCCCGTTGTGTGATTGTCAAAATTGATCTTTGACGCGGCGAAGAACAAAATTGAAACTTTTTCTTAAATAAAAAAAGAAAAAAAATTAGAAAAAATAGTGGGTGCGGAGAGGGACGAACAAATACATCAATTTAGAAAGTTAAATAATGAGGAATTGCACAGTAGCTATAGTGCACAAATGTAGTATAGGTAATAAACGGGAGTCATATGTGTTGTATGCACACGATACATAGAATTCTAGTAAACCAAAAAGACAAAAGGACAACATAGAACAAGATATTAAGGAAGTTGGTAACTCCTAACTGGATTCGCTTGGCAGTGGATAGGATCCATAGTGAGGGTATATTTTTACGGCTTTCTAAGGTAAGTATATTCGTGAGGGTTTAAATTAAAAATGCCATTCCGGAACTAGCATGATGTAGACAAAGGTAGTTATAATTTTTCAATGAACTTGAACCTACTCGACCTTCCTATTCCAGACTTAACACGAATAGTGATACGTATGTTAAATTTCGAACAATCTCATATTTGAGCAAGGTGTGAAATGTTGTGTTTTAATGTTAATACTAATAATGATGATGATAGTGATCAATTAGTATAGTTAGAAACCATATCTATATATCCTAAATATCTTTAGTACCAAATCAAGATCCTAAGGATTTTCAGTACCAAAATAATCTAGATTCTCAGGTCTTCAGTATCAAAAAATCTAGATCTAAAGATCTTCACTATCAAAATTTAATCTTAAAGATCTTCACTACCAAAATAATCTAGATCCTATGGTCTTCACTACCAAAAAATCTAGATCTAAAGATCTTCACTACCAAAATCTAGATCCTATGGTCTTCACTGCCAAAAAATCTAGATCTGAAGATCTTCACTACCAAAGTAATCTAGATCCTAAAGATATTCAGTACCAAAATCCAAGTCCTGGAGATCTTTACTACCAAACTAATCTATATCTTAAAATAAGAATTGAAGATTTCCTGGCGGCGAATATTATAGAGATGTTCTCGGGATATATTAGCCAGGTGAAGTCCAACGACAGAGCCGACGTTTCAAGAACTGACATCGTTCTCCCCTTCAGGGTGATTATACTGAGACCAGTTCGTGTGTACTATATATAGGAGAGATAAGGGGAAGGGAGGAGCTTAAGAATCCGTGTCTCTGATTGGTTAGTCTATAGCTTGACGCTGATTGACATTTCAATGAGACCCATTGTCAGTGTGATTGGAAGCCCAACTTATCGTCTGACTAAGTACCTCATCTCTCTTTTTCAACCGCTAGTAGGACAGTGTGACCACCACTTCAAGAACTCATATGAATTCGTGGAAATATTGAAGACCATACGCATTTCTCAGACGACATCCTAGTCAGTTTTGATGTGGTCTCTCTGTTTACCAGAGTTCCAGTACAAGACTCGTTACATTTACTCAGTAAGCACTTCCCGCCGGAGATAGTTGAGTTATTCAAGATCACATTAACTTCCACATATTTCCTCTTCGACGGACAGTACTATGAATAAACGGACGGCGTTGCCATGGGGTCACCTCTCTCACCAACAGTGACAAACTTTTTCATGGAAACCTTCGAGCAGGAAGCATTAGAATCAGCACCATTAAAGCTATCGTGTTTCTATAGATATGTTGATGATACCTTTGTCGTCTGGCCTCATGGAAGAAATACACTGCAATCGTTCCTTGAATTTCTCAACAATCAACACAGCAACATCAAGTTTATTATGGAAATAGTAACAGAAGGCTTCATACCATTTCTAGACATCCTCATTCGTCGCAAACCTGATGGAAGTCTGGGCCACAGTGTTTACAGAAAACCTACCCACACTGATCTTTATCTTAATGGAAACAGTTTTCACCATAAATCACAGCGCAATAGTCATCAGCACGCTTGCGCTTAGAGCAAAAGCCATCTCGGACCAAGAAAGCTTCTCCAGTGAACTTGCACATCTCAAGAAGACCTTACTGCAGAATGGATACAAGGAAGATGACATTCGATTGGTCCTAAAAAGGACCTTATCCAGTAAAAAAGACCACCACAGAGATACATCATCAAAACCATACACAGACCGCCATCAAATATCAGAAACCTACTCCGTCCAGTTAAAGACGATCTGGGTCTTAAAACAGCAGGAGTATACTGCATTCCCTGCGAATGCGGGAAAACTTACATAGGACAAACAGGACGAACAACAGAACATCGATGCATGGAGCATGAGAGATACATCAAGCTGTTTTATCCGGAGAAGTCAACCCTGGCGGAACACAGTATAAACGAAGGACATAAAATATATTTTCAGACAATATAATTATTTCAAAGAGCTCAAACCACTGGGATAGGATAATTAAAGAATGTCTTGCCATACTACAAGAACCCATCAATATCAACAGGGATACAGGATTTCAACTCAGCCAGACATGGACACCAGTCATTAAATATATATATGAATACGATCAATCAGCGTCAAGCCATAGACCATCCAATCAGAGAGAGAGATTCTTAAGCCCCCACCCCCACTTACCATTCCTATATATAGTACACACGAACTGGTCTCGATATAATCGTCCTGAAGACGAGAACGATGTCAGTTCTTGAAACGTCGGCTCTATCGTTGGACATTACCTGGCTGATATCCCGAGAACATCTCTGTATATCTTGTCTTTTATTATTATTATTATTATTATTATTATTATTATTATTATTATTATTATTATTATTATTATTATTATTATTACTAGGAATGCAATGGATGTACCCGATTGCAATGAAATGAGCTGAGCGAGCTTAAACTACGTAATCATTCCTGGCTATTATGCAATAATAAATGCCATTTTTAATTGTTGACAAAAAAAATCGCGTGAAAACTTTTTCCCCATGTTAAGTCTATGCAAGCGTTTTTCGGTGATTATTCCTCGATGGTACATCGGATTTTTGATTTCGACCTATGTTGTCACTCAACACGACATACTCTATCAGCGTGCTAAGTTTTCTTGAGATCGGCCAAACGGTCTAGGAGGAAGCGTTTTTCGGTCATTATTCCTCGATGGTACATCGGATTTTTGATTTCGACCTATGTTGTCACTCAGCACGACATACTCTATCAGCGTGCTAAGTTTGGTTGAGATCGGCCAAACGGTCTAGGAGGAGTTCGCGGACAACCAAACGGCTAACCCGAGTATAAGAGCTTCGCTTCTCTCAGCTCAATTATTATTATTATTATTATTATTATTATTATTATTATTATTATTATTTTAAATAACTAAGTTTTGAAAAGTGAAGGATTCAGTACTTACGGAATGCTATTAAATGAACTATTTTCAAGTCCTTTTGCAGTGCAGAAATGTGAGCATCTACAACTATGACGTCATAAACTTCGTCCTCAGATTTCTAGCCTTTAAGAAAAGATCTAGAAACAACTAAGTTTCTTTTTAAATAGCATTTGCAGATAACTATCTAGCTTACTTTCTATTTTTTTTTAAGATAAATATTGTTTTTATGTACTAAAATTCAAAAAAGAAGTGGAGAGCGTAATGAAGATCTTTAATATATTCTTGCTTTTTTTCTTTTTTTTTTTATCACGGGCAAGAAAATTCAGTAGAATATTTTATTCAATTATGTTTTAATACATATGTGTGCCTGTTTCTTCTATATACTTCTTATTATACGTATTTTGCTCCTATTTTAATTACACATTTTCTGTTAGAGTAACTGTTAAGTACTTTTGGAAATATAAATTTCCAAATATATAATTATATTATGTTCTAAATATAATAAGTAGTTTTTGTTTTGGGATGGGATTGTTTGAGTATAACTGAAATTAGTTTAGACTTAAATTACTTTTACGAGGAATAACTTGTGCGAGCAAATGTAGTCTTTTCAATAATATAACAAAGGCTTTTGCGCATTCTAGACTGCAGGAAATCATGTTTTTTTTAAAGTTGGTCAGAAATGTTGTGGAATGCACTCGCTAGCATTTTGTGTTGAAACTATAACAATATAGCCGTTTCAAACGTTGTAAAGTTATGTTAAACTAGTTTTGTGTAAACTTAACTTTGTATCCATTTTGATACATCGTGGTTAATGAAAACTAAGATTTTTGACTAGTATTGAAGTTCTTTGAAGTTAAATGCAATTAGAAGGAAGATATAAAAAGTATAAATACTTTTTTTTTTTTTTAATTGTCAAAGGACATTTTTGTTGATCATCAATCTTAGACGTAATAGGATGGTAGCCATACACCATACACAAGTGTTTTTTTTTTTTTTTTTTTCAATAATCTAAAATTGATCCATGTTCACATTTAAGTGTAGAATTCAATGTGATTAGATATGCAAAAATAAATATAGTAAATGCTCACAAGCGGTAACTATATTTATGGTGTTTCATGGGAAAGAATCATACTTTTAATACGATTTTGGGATTTTTAAATAAAGGCAATTAAAGTGTTATAAGTGAAACTCCAGAGTAAAACTTATGGAGGTTTTTTTTTTTTTTTTTTTTTTTTTTTTTTTTTTTTTTTTAAATTATGTTACGCATGGTATACTGGTATGGTATGGTGGTCTTACTGGAAAGCATTGAAAGCAAATTACCTTCATTCAGTTATGAGAATTGGTGTAAATATGTAATGCATTACTCTTGTTTCTGGATAATTCATTAGCCCGTAGAGTTCATTTACTCATCTAACATCATAGAGGTAAGGTTACGACATTCTTCGTTGAATCCACCGAAAGAATTTTTCTGAATGGTTGTGAGCTGCTTCGATTCGTGTGGTTGAGACAATACATTAACTGTGTCTCAGTGTCCGAAAGAGATCGGTGCTTTAAAATGTAAAAATAAAGACTGCGCGCAAATAAACCAGTGGATTGTATGAATGCATTATTATGGACAGAATAGGCTATTTGCGAGACCACTGAGCAAGCAATAGCCTCGGTATGTAATTCTATAATTTGGTTCAAGTAGACAATTTGGGGAAAAGAAAATGAAACTACAAACCAATAAAGCTTCTTCTATGACTTCCATTGATTCTAAGTTCTCGAACGCTGTGGACTAGAATATTGTGTTTGTTACAATGCTTATTTACCTGTACAGTACAGGTTAAGACAACTAAATATAGAGCAAAAAGTGATGTAATACTCGATTGTAAACATTACAGGACTATTTAGTTTTTTCTTATTTGCAACAAATAGAAACAAAAGTATATACTTATATTATTAAATATTGTGAGTAGCTTCGTCATTGAAATGAGCAAGCTCATATGCTATGCAAGAAGATACCTCTAATATAAATTTTATACATTTTGAGCTTAATTTAAGGGCTAAATTATGAAAACGTTGTCCACTATCGCAGATTCGCAGATTAAATTCAAATATTCGTGCATTGTTTCGGTAGTACCGTCATCACTAGTATTGCAAAACTGAACATACGCTCCCCTCTCTAACATATACATGATTAGAAAAGTTTTTATTTTATTTATGTATTTATTTGTTTTTGCAACAATTTTGATTCTCGTTGAGTATATTGCACAATTCTAAATGATTTTCGTTATTGTCTGTGGTACATATTCTCAATAGGCATTCTATTTCTATTTCATGCATCTGTATGAAAAAAATAAAAATAAATAAATGGCGCTGCGAATTCTACGCTTTTGGACCGGAGCTTGCTATCTTTAGAATACCACCGAATCGCATCAAACTTTTTGTGGCTACACTAATTTCGACTAATTTTGAAATTACGAAAGTGAAACACTAAAGAATTCCTACTGTTTGACTTCTAGTTTTTAATGGTATTTTTTTTCTGTGGAAAATCACTGAAAATTAATGAAACCTCCAAATACTTCAAAAAGAGCAATTTTATCATGAAATGAGCTGTTTTAAGTCAAATGAGCTGTAAAGTCGCGCCTTAGATTAAAGCTGCTGAGAGATATGTTGAATCTAAGTTATATTTTACTGTTTATTTATTTATTTTTTAAACTTTCTTGTTACATCTGATAAGGAATGTAACTGCTATGTACTGGTGTAGTTCTTCCAATTCAATTGCAAAAAGTAATTACTCTGTGGAAGTTTATATTGTACGATATATCCAGTAAATGGTATAAGGAATTTTCCTATGTAACAATTTACATTTGGAACATAGTGGTAAACCTGCTCGGAGTAAAATGTACGAGTTTCAATAAAATAGGCATACTATATAAACTTCAAAACTTTATAATTCTTCTATATTTTCCTATAAGTATGAAATAAAAATCTTTATATTTACAGTTTTATTGTTTTATTATTCTAAGACTACTGTTCTCGAAGTTCATTAAACTTTTAAAAAACATGTTACTTGATGCAAGGAGATGAAAAGTAATAAATATTTTTTCCAGCTAAAAATTTCATAGTTAAATACATTAAACAATGAAACTACTAGATAGACCAAAATAACTTTTCCATAGCTGAAAGCAAAATTATAATACAGTAAGGGAAGCTGTATTTATGGCTGAGTAAAGATAACTGTAATTTACCGTACATGCTCGATAGGTTTCCCTCAAAATCAATACATCCTAAGTAATGTTAATATACAGATTCACACGTCTTTGAAATTTTTTTACTTACGTTAAGTTCATTGAAAACATTTTGAATGTCGGAGATCATTCAGATTTCGTGGTTTCGCAACGTAAACGGCATCCTTACTTAAACCGCATACGGCGAAATCACAAGCTGAAAGGTCACGTGAGCGAGGAGGCCAGTTGAATGTCCCACAGCGCTTGATCTATTTTGGAAAGTGTTCATTTAGAAAATTACGAACAGAAACCACGTTAGTGCGTGGGACATTGTCTTATTTTCAAGTTATGGCATCTCACTATCCTGTAGCATCAAGATATGAATTTTGTTACATTTTCTGAGAAAAAGTACCAACCGATCAAACCATTCGCACTGATCCTTAATTATTTTGCTGGTAACGGACTTTTCGTAGGGCGTGTACATCAGCCGTACTTATATCAAATTTCCGCCTTAAATTGTAGCCTGTAGATTTCCTCTTCTGTGGTAAACTTACGCGCGATGTCACTCAAGATAAAGGTCGTCTTCATGACTTCTTAACTGTTTGTTTGTTTGTTTGTTTAATTGGTTGTTTGTTGACTGTCGCCACCAAATGCCCACAATTCAGCATTCTACATAGATTGTGCTAATGCCTGATACAGTTTGCTCCGAGGAACTCTATTAATAATTCTTAGAATTACGTATGCAGTTTCTCAGTACAAACTTGACTTTTAAGCCACCTAGTCCATGGTATAGTTTTTCAACATAAGAACTGAAACATGTATTCGTTTCTTTCAACGTAACAGTAATTTTATTTATTTATTTATTTATTATTATTATTATTATTATTATTATTATTATTATTATTATTATTATTGGTAAAAGTTATTGCGGACGAAGGCTTTAGTTTCTTTAGCAAAATCGAATCTCCCAGTCTGCCCATGAATTGTCTTAGGGAACCAAGAAGATGAATAAACGAATGCAAGCTGTTTCTGAAGCAGCCTGATACCTTGAAGCATGTGGTTGGAGTATTTACGAAATACACAACTTCATTAATGTATTAACATAGGTGATTTGAGTTACCAAGGGGGGAGGGCGGTGGCTCAGTGGTAGAGCGTTCAGCTCCGATGCTTGGGCTCCCTGGTACGATCCCAGCTCGCGCCGTGTGGACTTTGTGGTGGACAAACACCGTACTCGTGAGTTTTCTCGGGGTTCTCCCGTTTTTGCCCACTTTCTTCATTCCACCATTTCATTCATCTCTCATCATCACCGTCTCCTTTAGCCTAACCGGCATAACCGTGGGACGTTAAAGATTTCATTTCATTTTTGAGTTACCAAGGTCCCAGGTGAACCAAACTCAACCAGGCAGACACATTGCTTGTCTCAGAACACTGATAAGACGTTTTGAACAGAGTAGGAGATTAAATTAATTTCTTAAGAGGTTTAAATGTTGCCATTATATTGGACTGATTTGTTCCGGGAATCCTGCAGAGGAATAACAAGACTCTCACCCATCACTATATATTTTCAGAAAGTCTGGTCGCTTGGGTGCACCAAGTGGCTCTTCTGCTTAATGGTTATGCTCTTGGTATCCATTTCACATCAACTTTGTAAAAGTCTGATTTGTCATGCACTTATCACTTGCTACGCCGTACGAAATGCCCATGTTTGCAGATGAATCTATTGGCCGTTCCGAATCCTCAATACTTCTGCTGTAGCGGGCAGGTACAAGTTCATCGGAACGAGACGAACCAGTGATGGTTACCCCGTCATCTGCAAAGAACTTGATTCAACTGACAATGCTGCTATGGTCCATGTACTTGCGCAGTTTGTTAGTGAATTCAGTCTTGAGTTTTCAGTTTAGTTCACAAAAATCTGACAATACTTTGTTGTTGTTTCTTTGCAGTAAAGTAAAACACAAGACATTTTTATGTACGAGTAGTAGATCGTACTTCTTCCACCATGCAACAGATGATCCAACTACATCGATTTCTATCGTAAAGTTTCGAATAGGAGCTTGCCAACTTGCTATTTCAGTAAAGAGAACATTCCTTCTCGACTTTCCCCTTATGCCGTAGACTTTATCGAATCACAAAGCTTGTGTACTTTAAGAAAATTTGTAGCATAAGCCTTTGGATTACTTAAGATCTGTAGCTGAATCTCTACCGCTTGCAATTCTGATTACATTACTTAACTTTTAATTAGAGCAATTGACTGTTTCGAGAACAAATGAAACAGGTGTTGATTTCTCATTTAAACTCAGAAGTATTCGGAAATCCAGCTTTGGTGGTGGTATTCTGAATTAGTTAAATAGCTTTTTCCACCTCAAACAAATAGATTTATTCCACTTCACAGAATTCACTAGTCCTCTGGGTCCTCTAAATACGTTTTCCTAGTGAAGTCCTAGAGCTAAATTGCTTTCTCGTATCCCAAGAAGTACGGATTCACCCCATTTCACTATCACAGTTATGCCTGTTTTCAAGATAATTTTGCAAGAATTGCTTATTTTTAAGTATTTGGTAATGTTTACTTTTCACGTTACAAGCATTAATAGATGTAATATAAGTACTAGAGGTAAGTAGCTACCATAATTATTAACGATTTATCAAGCGCAGGATCCCTTTGAAGTAGTGGGTTAATCACGCCGAGTTTGAGATGTATACAGGGTGTTTCAAAACAACACCGACAATGTTTGGGAGGTGATTGCTGACACCAAGATAAGACAAAAAGTATAGACCAACCTGGGTGCACAAATGCTTCCTTTCGGGGTTATAGACTGCCGAAAACATGAAAAACTGAACTTTGAAGGTCCATAGCTCCAAAACTATGGGATCTATCATAGTGGGTCTAGATTTCACTTAGAAACTAATATGTGCACTATCCAAAAATACATGTTTCAGATTCCTAACGTACTCACTCAACAAATTTTATAGAGGGAGTTTGGCCACGGGCATATAATTTTGAAGTACTTCTCAAAATAAAAATTATTGCAAAAGTACCGCAGGATTCTGAAACTTGGATATTTGGATAGGGCACATACTAGTTCCTAAGTGAAGTCTTGACCCGACTACGGTAGGTCACATAGTATTGGAGCTATGGGTCTTTAAAGTTCATTTTTTTCATGTTTTTGGCAGCCTATAACTCCGAAAGGAAGCATTTGTGCACCCAGGTTGGTCTATACTTTTTGTCTTATCTTGGTGTCAAGAATCACCTCCCACACGTTGTCGGTGTTGTTTTGAAACACCCTGTATATATTTTGATCAGTGGTATAGTACAGCAATGACCATCAAAGAATCCTTAACGTTTGAGAGGAATACATAAAAGATTAGTGAATACATAAATGATCAGAAGTACCGCCCCAAAGATATTGCGATCGAAGCAGTGTAAGAGGTGGATGAAAAAGGATCCAGTATATTGAAAAGTGAAGTAGTACAAGCCATCAATGGCATACGAAGGAGGAGGCTACTGGAGATGACATACCAACGGATTTGCTCAAGGAATTAGGAGACAATGCAAAGTACTGACCACTTATTAACATGGTCTACCTGAGTGAAGAATGGCTAAAGGATTTTCTTGACATTCCAATGATTGCATTATTCAAGAAAGAGCAAAGAAAGATGTGCAGCAATCACAGAACCATTTGCCTATTTCCAATACTGGAAATATTGCGCGCACACTGAACAGGCGGCTGGAAAGTGAGATAGAAGAGATGTTGGAGGGAGAACAATTTCGATTTCGGAAAGGTAAAGGCACCAGAGATGCTATTGGATTGATGAGAATTATGTCATAACGAGTTCATTGACTGGTAAAATGCTTTTACTCGGGTCAACTGGACCAAACTTCTGAAAATACTTAAGAAATCGGGGTCAACCGGAAAGACCGACGATTCATTCTAGGAGAACGAGTGAGGGTGCGCTTGAATAAAGAAGCCAATAGTGTGGAGATCGGAAGAAGAGTCAGACAAGGATGTAGTATGTCGCCCCCAATTATTCAACATGTAGAGTGAATGTTTAATAAAGGAAGGATTAATGGGAATTGGAGAGCAGATCATTAACAAGATCAGGTATGCAGATGATACGGTTAATATAGCTAGAACCGAAGAAGGACTACAGGAGATGATTGACAAAATAGTTGACACTGGAAAACTATGTGGAATGGAAATCAACATTGGGAAGTCGAAAGTCATGAGAATATTCCGTGGAAACGCGCCCTTACGGGTCAGAGTAGAACAAAGAGAACTTGAAGAGGCTGATTTTAAGTATCTGGGAGGTATTTTGACGAGAGATACTTACTGCACCAAGGAGATCAGGTCAAGAATAGCCATAGCCAAAGAAGCATTCAACAAGAAAAGATCACTTTTAACTAGCAGGCTCACTATTGGACTTAGGAGGAAGTTAGTCAAGTGCTTCACATGAGCATTGGACTGTATGGTTCGGAGACTTGGACATTACGAAAGTTGCAGAAGAAATATTTCGAGAGCTTCCTAATGTGGTGTTGGAGGAATATGGAGACGATAAAATGGACAGAGAGAACAACAAACGAAGCTGTTTTAAAACGGATAAGAGAGAAGAGGACACCTCTAGCCAACATCCTTCGTAGGAAGGCCAATTGGATTCGACACATCTTGCGAAGAAATTGTCTTCATCATACCGCCAAAGAGGGAAGTAGAAAGAAAGCGAGGAGTAAGTGAAGAAAAACACAACTGATGGAAGATTCGAAAAATAGAAAATATCAGAAGTTGAAAGAGGAAGCTGAAGATAGAGAAAAGTGGAAGAAACATTCCTCGGGGTCAAACCTAAAATTTAAGAAAAACACCTCATTACTCCCAGAACCTGCCAAAAGGCAGAACACTTCTTATTGTTAATAAATAATAATAATAATAATAATATACTAATGAAAAATGTGAATTACTTATATCGATTTGGAAACTTGACTCTCCCAAGCAAAACCTGAAATGACGTTACTGCTTTGAAGAATATTATATCGGGCATCATCAATGGTACTAGAGAGGGAATTTAAAAGAAAAAGAATAATAATAATAATAATAATAAATAGCAAATGGAAATGAGTGATATATTATTCCAAGATCTTAAATATATTGAAAAAATATATACGAACTGCATATTGTCTTCTTGTTTCTATCGAAAATGGCGGAGTGGAGTTTACAAGCTCTGAGGCAAATCCCTGAATCTTCCAATCGAATGTAAATACGAAAAAAAAATGCCGAGTTTATTTTGAGGACTTTCTTAAAATAATGAAGTTCTATCATCAGGGACATTGCTAGAGTTGTAGGTGGGGAACTTTGATATATAATTCGATTACTTGCTATTTAAAAATCTAAGATCACTTAATAATGATGAAGGAACATTTAAGAGTGTATCTAAAAGTAACTGCGATAAAGGCAATAATTATGATTGTATTAAGTTAGGGAATGAAAAAACAACTGGAAAACCTGCGTACAATGTTTGAATTCTTCACTTAAGGAATAAAAGAAAGTAGCCATGAAACTAACGATAACTGCCTGCACATTCGTTTATCTACAGAAGGCATTTGACAAGCGTCCACTGACTTCAATGTAATTAATTTTGCCTTCTACCACTTCCTGCGAGATATGTAAAAGAAGAAAACGTTACATAGTGTTGGAATTTTGCTTAAGTTATTTTGTTAGACTCTCAAAATAGTGGAGTACATGTTATGGGGCGTTTACACTTAGTCGATTTGCGTTCGATTCAGTTGAATTGACGTCACTTTCAACTTAATCGACCGTGTAAACGGGACTTCAACTTAATCGCTTGTTGATCGAAGGCGACTAATCGACTGGCAACTGAATAAAAGACGTTCTATTTTCTGTGGTTGAAATAATTGAACACATTCATCAATCTGATTCAGCCTAGTTGCTTCGATTTAGTGGCAAATGCAGCGAGTCGATTTCGTCGTGCGACTAAATCGACTAAGTGTAAACGCCCCATTAGGTCGCACCTTCAGATATTGCTGCGAGCGAAAGAATTTGGATAGCACCACAGTGTAATTATATACATACATACATACATACCCAAAACACATCGTCGTATGAGAACCAAAGGAACATAACTCCAAAAAATGCGGTTTTCGTTTTCATGTTTGGACATTACTTTGAAAGCCCCAGTCGGTGTAAATGAAACGTAACACCATCTATTCTCCTTGTCAATCATCTGTGGTAATGTAGCTCAATTACCATCTTATTAAAAACACATCTTTCTAAGAAAATATTTTTTTCCCTCTCTTCTCGTTACGTTTCTCTGGCTCTCATGCGATGACATGTTAAATGCCAACATTTGAAAGGTCTTTATATTACTTATATTACTTTTTTATATTACTATATATAAAACAACGGAGTTATAGTTTTTATGTATATTTGATAGAATAAGTTTACTAACATCAAAAACCAGATCGGAACTTGGACTGTTAGGTGCCGTAGGTAACGAAGGACAAGCGCACAAGCGTTATTTTAGAACAAGCAGTTGAACTTGTTGCTCTACGCCAAGGCATTGAAATCTAGCCTCTGAGTTATCAAACTTGTTACTTTTGTTACTGCCTGTATCGTTATCGAAAGAGGCAATTTTTCAAACGATTGGGCGATACGCAGCAGATTAAAAAAAAAAAAAAAAGTTATGCACACTAAACCATTGCAAGGAGTCTAGAATAAATTTCGTGAAATTTTCTTTTTTAAAAGTTGATGTGAACACATTAAATTTTGTATGTAATGCAACATAAATGCTCTTTAGGTTAAAAGAAGAACATAAAAGTTAATGATTATGAAAGAATTAGTGGAATGAGAATGTGGGAGAAATGAAACGTATTTGATTGTTACTTATTGAGACATAAAATTTTAATACTGTAACGAAGTTATACCACAGCGATTGGACGACAGTTTCTAAATTAGTTCAACTCTGATGATTAAAGACAATCACAGTTGGCTGTAAAACGCCAATTAAAATAAAATTTTGATAGAATATCAAAAGTTGAATTTATTTATTTACGGATATCTTCATGAAAATTATGTCGCGTATATAAAGGACTTATTGTTTTTAAAGCGTGTTAAAAGTGATGATTTTACTACTTTTTAAAGTTTGACATCCCGCAGTTATTACGCACCAAGGCTAAGGTAAAGGCTGTGATTATGATAATGAACGAAACGCTGAAATGAAAAAAAGTGGCAGTATTTCTCCACCAGAAAGCCCACTTGGCGGAAGCTGGGATCAAATCAAGAACCCTAAAAAAACCAGAGTTGAACCCTTTACCACTGAGTCCCCTAACTTCACTAGTCCATCATTAGCATTCTAAAACTTTCGTATCGTTAAGAAAATGTCCCAAGTTGCAATCTAAAGCTGTCAGCAAGTTTTATTTATATATATATATATATATATATATATATATATATATGCATATTTATGAAATTAATTATATGGATAAAAATATCTGTTAGGAGTAGCAATACTTTTCACTGCGCAAACATTTTCCATCCGTGGAAAACCCAGATAAGTGTAAACAGAGAACTCGTCGAACGTGGAAATGTCAGATATAAGGGAACCCAGGCTTAGGAGAAACTAATTTTAAAGAAATGTGAACAACATTAGTCTGTTAGTACTCTGTAGATGCTTGTGAAGCTTCTTTTTTTTTTTTTTTTAAATGATTGTTGCTTTCCTATGCTTCTATAATATTACAACAACAGTTTTTGATAGTTGAAATTATAACAAGTTCTCGCAATTACATACTTTTAAGCAGGGGTAAAAGTGAATCTAAAAAGGTAGGGGGACGGTAGATAATGGCATGACGTCACGCCGTCCCCCTGCCTATCTTTGCCCATTGTAAGTTTTTAGGCAACTGGGGGGACGCCGTACATATATTTTGGAGATTCCTTCCTGTTTTGTCTACTAGCCTCGCAGCCATATTTATAAAGATTTCTACGTTATCAAGATTGTAGGCGAAACAAGAACGGTTTTGCCTATTCCTGTTTCGCCTACTGTTACGACAAAGGAAAATATTTGAGTTGAAGATTTTTCTTAGGAATTTTAGCTTTGTGTGTGTCCAGGATATTGATTTAATGCAATTCACCAAAAGGAAGTAAAAACGTTTTAGCATGAAATAAAACTAAGTGATCTAGATTAAAAGAAATGAAAAATAGAAAAGGGCTATGTTATTGTACAAGTGTATTTATTTTGTACTTTTCTTCTGTCGTACACCCATACTGTTTTCCAAATGTATGCAATAGGATATATAGTGTCAATGTAATCCATAAAACCTATATAACTCTAGATTTTAATCTCTCCTTCAAAGTATTAATTCGCTGATCTAAGCGTTTGTACTTCAATTTCTGCACTTTTGGCCGGTTCCCTACTTCCAGCAACAACATTCGACTTTCATTCTCCTGCTGTTCTTGCTTCAATTACAATGTAAATATATTAGGATGATCATGGGACAATTTTCTATTCAGTTTTTCCTGACGATTTTATGGGCTCATCTCCAAGAAGAAGAACAGTGGCTTTAGATCCGAGTATATGTTTCATGTAAGTCTTCTCACCATTACGCCTATTAATCCGATATAAATAGCCTTCATATTCAAACAATTTCCCTCCAAGCTTAATCTTAAAGTTCGACATGTCTTTGAGGATAAACACACTTGCTACAAAAATATTCTCACAAAACCCTCAGAAGACAATTCTATTTTAAAAGATGTGCGGCACGAGACGAGGTATAAGCCTAGGAAATTTCTGAACTTCAACAATCATGTGACACACACGAAGTTCAACACAAGACTAACACACACGTTTTATATTCCCGGTGGCTCATTAAAATTTTCGATTCAAAGATAGACATATTTTGATATCGTAATTTGTTCTACTCTCAGTGAAACGCCAATCAGAGCACAGTATTTCTTTCGACTAGCTAAGATGATTTTTGATAAAAATGAAGGTACATACATCTACTTTCCTCCTATGTTGTTCGTATTGTAGTTGTTTTCAAAATCGCCACTATTGATACATTTTCGTTAATATTAAATTATTTTACTAAATAACCGATTTCATATTAAAAATAAAATTCAAGAAAAATCCCCAACTCAAAAATTTCCCTTTGTCTTAAGAGTAGGCGAAACAGGAATAGACCAAACATGAATTCCTGTTTCGCCTACGATCTTATAACGTAAAGATCTTGATATATATTGCTTGGAGGCTAGTAGGCGAAACAGGAATAGGCAAGACAGAAAGATACCATTTTGGAGGTGGGGACGGTGCTCCCTGCACTTTTACCCCTGCTTTTAAGCAGTATTGAAAACTTGAACAATATGTCTCATATTTGGAACATTTTGAAATATCCAGTTGCTGAAAACGGCATTACGATCTTGACATTATTGAAAACTATCTACGTATCATTATCTGAGCAGTTTTTCGAAGTAAAACCTTTGGAACGAAGTCGAATTTTTAATTCCTTGTAATTTTGTTTCTGTTATTCGAAATGATTATAGTATTCGACACAAATATTTTGGTTGTTTGTTGCCCCATCCGTTGCACTTATGTATTATTGTTGTAGAGGCTTCTAAAAGTTGTTTGTGATGGCTGCGCTCGTTGCTTGTAATACTAAATATAAATGGAGTTCAGTAAGTTCTGCACAGATAGTTATAATATCGTTATTAGTTGCAATAAGATGAAATTTTAGGTAAACATACTTGGATCCTTTGGTTACAAGATCATGTCATTCAATCGAGCCTTCATCTGCTGTGACGCATCTCGTACAACGTTCTTTCCATGCCTTGAATGCAGTTTGGTAAAATTCAGGTGGCTGACTTTTACACCATTGTTTCACACAAGAAATAAGAGCCTCATTACTGTCGAATGTTTTTCCTCGCAGATGGGTCTTCAGATGACCAAACAGGACCTATCCCATTTTCATGATTTTCTGCTGTGTCATCATGGCTGTGTGAGGCTTGGCATCGTCACAATGGAGTTTGATGACTACCTTGCAGTTGCGGTCTCTTGGCCTGGAGAGATGTCGCACCTTATCCAGTATCAAACAGTAACGCTTCTGTTAATTGTGGAGCCATGTTCCAAGTCGTCTACCAAAATAACACTTCTCTGATCCCAGAAAAAGGAGGCCGTAATTTTCTGGTCTTATCTGAAAAGTCTAGGGTTTTTTAAACCGCTGCAACTAATGTTGAATACTAGCGCCGTCCCCATAAACCGGAAGTAACTTCCTATGAATTAATGTGGCAGACTCCACACCGGTTTTAGACAGGAATTCCATTACCGATCGTTGTAGGGTCCTGATGTCTATTCAACTGTCAGTGTCCACTGGATAACTCTGAACAATAGTAAACAACAATTATTACCATGTTGAAATCAAAGTATGTTCACCTAAAATTTTATAATAATCATGCAACTAATAAAAATATTATACCCATCTGTGCAAAACTTATTAAACGCCATTATAAGTGTAATAAGTGTGGTATTGTAAGTGTTTGTTTAATATGTAGATTTGAAATATGTAATAACCTGTTAATATGACCCTTCCAACCTTTTTTAAAAAAGGTAACAGTGTTGGGTTGGCAACACTTAATCTAGTGGTATTGCAGAGTATGTTAGACAACGTTCCTTTGTCGATATTTCCATCGTAAATTTCAGCGCATTTTATATGTTAATTTAAAAGTTGTTCAAGGGCGTTTCCAGGTAAATTGTCCACTTTGTGTAATTGTTTATTCCCCCTTCTCCCCGTACATTAACAAAATAGCCGCAGCACATTGACTGAAAGGATATTATGAAAATTGTATGATTAAAGAATATAATAGTCACTTTCCATTTACTATTTAATATAAGCCATGAGCGAAGTTATTGTCTGCTGGGGGGCAGACCTTTTGGTCAGTCTCGGACCTGTGGAATGTTATCTAGACGAGTGTGGTAGGTGACATCTTATAAGTGTCATGTTTATATTTTATGAAAAAGTTGAGAGGCAATGCTCCTCCATGCTCCCCCATAACTCCGTCCATGGTATAAGCAGGTCTGAAGAGGAAGAAATTCTTGCAAGGTGTGTAAATAGTGTGTGCTAAGCGGAAACAGGTAATAATAAATGTGTTAATTTCACTATTATTCTAAGCATTTTGCAATTACTGATTACTTCAAAACTATAATTTCAACTGTGTTCATTGCTAAGAAACAATCAAAGAAACCCAAGTAGCGAGTCGACAGGGTTTTTTAAAAAATATACATCCATCTCGACTGCCATGCAAACAAATTTTGTTTCTCACTGCAATATGTCGCAACAGTTCACTCTATGATAATGTTTGTAAAATAAATTTGCAATAGTTAATATGACTTTTCCAACTCCAAACAGTGTATTAGTGGTACGTTAAAAAGTTGGAGAGAATGCTCTGTATTTATCGTGTTTATATCGGCGCTGTAGACTCAATGGATGAAGATACTATTCTACACAACAGAATTCTGCGTCAATTACTACTTTTTAACTATTGCCAAATTGCAGATTTTATGCACTTAGAAAAGAATACATATGCAATTACCTAAGTATATTGTTTCGATGAATTCACTCCAAAAAGTACTTGTATATGCAATGTATAGCAGGTAGGTCTTAATAGGGCCATATATGAGCATAATAAAACAATTGTTTACAAGTCTTTTTCTTTAATAGATAAAAACTTAAAATATAGTAGTGTACTCCGTACAATAAAATAGTAAATATGCAGATAGTAAGTAGTTTATTTTTCTATAATATTCATTATAGCTTTGGAAATATTCCACACATAAATAAATCTAGACTGACCAAAGCACTAAAAATATTAGTAACCCTTGGGTAACAGTTTCGGCACATTATCCCTTGAGTATCAGACACATTATCAATCCTTTTCCTCGGCAATATATCATCTTCGTAAAAGCTACAGTTCGCATCCAATGGGACGACAATTCAGGTGTTGAAGAGATCATATCAGAGGAAATAGAGGAGACAGGAAATACGCTTAGGACTCGAAAGGTACTTGGGACACTAGTTAATAGCAAGCTTGAAGTAGACGTATGAAACGAAAGGAAAACAGAGTCCGAAGAGCAGAATGTTTTCTTGTTCTGGATGATGAGAATCTTAATCCTAGCTCTGATCTTCTGGCTATGGCTAAAATTGAGAAAGAACTGGGCAACAATGTTGCTGCTCTACATATTAAGCGCGGGTAAACCAAATTATTAAAAAGTCTCCTAATGAAACAACCTCAAAAGTTGAATCGCCAAAGGAAATCGATAATAAGGAAGAGCCTTCTACTAATGTCAAAATCGGAAAGGTATTAGCTCCAACTCAGAGAAAAATGTTGTCTCAGTAGTCCACCTAAATCTGAATATTAGAACGATTTCTTGAAGAGATTCCATCTTAAGAAAATCTCGGAGCTTAAAGGTGACTTTCTCAGAAAAACAGTATTAATCGTCTCCCAGATTCCTGGATTAGACTTGCCGAAACTGTTACTTAAGTGTTATAGTGCTTTGATCAGTGTGGTTTTATTTATACATGCAGTTTATGTTGTATAAAAATATATATAGACCAATATCATGTTTGTATTTTCTAAATTTGATATTCATACAATACAAATATACGCTTTATAGATAATTTTCTACACACAAAAATAAATTGTATAAAGCTATAAATCTTTTATTTTATATCAAATAAATTGATATGTATGTAAACATAATATGTAGTTTCTCTACAAAAATATGGCATGAAAAAATAACATTCATCCTTTGAATTTAAATAAATGCTTCTTGTATCTGCTAACATATGACTTTCCTACAATGTAAATACTCAGGAAGCACTAACATATAATTAAAAAAAGGAATGAAAAGTACAAAGTGAACACATTACTTCATTTAAACATCCTCTACAATTCCAATATGTACCATTGCCTTTTCGTAGCATAACATCACTGGAAGTTACCTTTTAAACACTAAAATAGCACAAAATTTGTGCTTTCGTTCTTTTTAAAAAATTTACACAATAAGATAGTAAAACTTAGGCAACAGATCTGTATCTTCAATATCATCTTACTGACTCCAAACTACACTGAGCTACGCCTACCAGAATCCTCTAACTCTTAGGAGCAATTTGCATTAATATGGCAACGTTTTTATTGTAATCACTGTAAATGTGATTATAAAGCGAGGTTTTCCAACTTTCTGCTTAATCAGCCATTGAGAGAATTACCATTCCAGCCGTTCGGGATACTCTCCTGTCAAACATGCTGCACAATGCCCAATTGCATCTTTGTTCATTTCTTTTATGCCATGTCGGACTGCAGCAACTAGGCCATCTACAGACAAATATTCCAAACTATCGGCACCTAAAGGAAAAGAATTATAAAACATGAATATCGTGATGCAACTCACCGTTGTGTGCTTCTGTTATAAACTGTTAAATTTAATATTAATAATTTGATCAGTTTATTTTCATTTCTAAAAGTAAATCATATCAGAATTATTGTAATCTTCTGTTTAGTCAACAAAAAACTGTTGTTTCTGTTGTACATTTTCAGACAGCTTGAGTAAACATGTACATCTTTATTGTTATAGCAAAAGTTACCAATAAATGTTAAGACTAGTCTCCTTTCCTTCCTGGTATATTCCCTTCTGTATAGCCAAGAATTTCCTCGTTCATTGTACGTAAGAGTCGTTGTCCCGTTCTAACAGAGCGACAGAGGACACGTTTTCAAGGAGTAATCGTTCTGAAAATTCGTTAGGTGTAACATCGAGGAAAGATACATTCAATACCATTGGAGACTGCTTCACTCCACCTTTTGAGTTGTAGTTCTGAAGGTACATCGCCACAGAAACAGTCTAGCAGAACATTAATTAATCATGCAGAGATGAAGAGCAACGCTCACCGTATATTCACTCCAACGCCCTTAGCAGCTTGGCAGGATTTGATTCCAGATATCAACCAGCTTCAATTTCTCCAGTTTCCAACCAGAGTGGAAGACGCACGAAAGATTCCATTCGCTATTCCAGACAAGGACGACGCCAGTCACCCAGGAACTATTTAGGCTAGTGCTCATCCCCTTATTTTAATAATCTTTACCTTTCTCACGTCACGTCACCTCAAACACTGGGTTTTCTGACCATCTCGGTCAACTCTTCACTATTAAGCCCGTCTCACACGGATCTGAACTAAGGCCTCAATCCAGGCTACAACTTAACAGTGTTGCTTAACTCAAACTTCCATACAATTTCTTTTATCCTGAGGTGATGTAGGGGTCTCAGACGATCCTTAAAACTAGGAAGGTTTTACCAGCAGAGCCTCTCGTGGTCGGCGTGTTAAACAGACAAAAACACTTGAAGAATGTGTTACGCACAGGGCAATCAACTGTCGTAATTGTAAATATTATTGTTTATCTATTTCAGAATATGAGTTCATCCGAAGATGAAATAGCCGTAGCAGTGATATCTGCTCCGTTGTTGAGACAAAATCCGCCCTTCCCTCCCCCCAAAAAACGAGAGAGAAAGAGTAAAGAGGAGCTGCTGGTCAGGGAATGAATTCTTCGTTCCAATAATGCACAGTAAAGCACCGTATTTTCAATGGTGAATAGTGAACTACATACAGAAGATCCCCGTTCCTACAAAAAAAAAAAAAAAAAAAAAAAAAAAAAAATTCTACAGAGTGGACTATTTGGAATTCAACACGCTATTGAAATTAGTAACTCCGAAAATTCGGCAGCGAGATACGAACAAGAGGGAGTCTGTATCAGCTGAAAAAAGGTCTGTAGATCCTTGTATCCACCAGATTGTAGAACTGAAAATCAAAGACTTGTCCACATATATAAATGAGGACAGTTATCAGGCGCGGAAAGCTAAAATAAAAAAAGAGCAAATTTCTAGTATAGGTACTGAGTGTATCCGCTCAGCTCACTACCCACAAAAAATGCCCACGTAACCCATAAAGTAAACTTATACCACGCCGCGAGCTCCTCTCATGCACTACACCCAGACTTTCTGTATTGTGCCAGCATTGTAGAACTATTCCCTAAAATTGCACGACGGGCACACAACATTGATGACAATTAACTCTCATTGTTTCTGTTTCTGGTGCTGGTTTACTTTTCGCGTACCATACCTGAATTTTATGTTTATATGTGTAGAATTACTAGTGTAAAATTATTACAAATGCTTTACGACGGATAAAATAAGTGAGTTCATATGAAAGATACCTGTATAAAAACTATTTTCCACCAGCGGTGAATTTCTACACAAGTGTACAGAAGTTGTATTTTGTTTACAAGTGAAACGCTACTAGTACGAAACCTTGATAAATGCTATTGAAACTCATATCACTGCCAAAACCCACTCGTTTCCACTACCCTCGCTTATGCGGATACCCACCTTCACTGACGCGACCCTCGCTAATACTCGGGACCCCCCAGCTTCGGTTAGATAGCATTCGTGCTTTTTAGTGGCGACCTATCGCAGGTTGTTTTGTGTTTTTTGGGCTGTAGTTTTTATGCATGCATCCGGACCCTGTATTTATAGGCAAATAGTAAAGGAATTATAAATTTTCAAAAATTGCTTATGATACCCCCTTGAATTTTAACTATGCATTGTGGATATTTTCATGTCGCCCAGCACAAATCATTTAGAAAACAATAAGAAGGAAATTAGTAAAGGAATTCTAATTTTTGAACAATTATTTCGAGTGGTGCGCCATAAATAAACCTGCACGCTTTTTTAAAACATGTTACATTTTTTGGTATACAAGTTGCACAACATGCTTAAATAACCTATTTTTATTCTTTTAAAAGATTTAATTACATTTGTTCACACCTGTTGTGTTCGGGCGGACACTACTTACTTCACTGCATACCTTCTCTAAGGTCTTTATTCTTGCAGTTTTCTAAAATAATATAAATCGTGCTTCACATTATCTAAAAATTCATATTTTTCATATGATTATATGATATTATTAATGTTTCTCTTGTCCAGGCAGCATTGTTTTGAAATTACAGCGAGAAATAAAGTTGAATGTCGTCAGGCGTTACTCTTTTCTGATTGGTAGTTGTATGCAAGTCCAGAAGAAAATAGAAACTGCTTCTATTTCTTCCAAGTCAGGACCCAAATAAAGACAGCAGAAAATTTCAACCTGACCTAAGGGCAAGTTACCTCTCACACGATCGTTAAGTAAGGTCGTGAGTTTTAGATCGTGAACCACAGCCTTACTTCAGTCCCGTCTGAGATAGGCTTTAATGTACCAATAAATAAAAGTACGTCTTTAAAACGGAAACAAGAAAAAATACACGCATATCGGCGGAATTTCAATACAAATAATATTATGCACTTTAAAATGCTAATTAAAGATGAAAATTGGGAAGAAGTATTTTTGCACAATGACGTAAATGAAGCCTGGAACGTTTTTCTTGATAACTTTAGTTACTATTTCAATGTAGCTTTTTCCAAAAAGTGTGTTACTTTACAAACAAAAGCTTCCAAACAATGGTGTACTCAGGGTATTAAAATTTCCAGTCAAAAAATGAAAACACTAAACTTGTTAAGGAAGGAAGGAAATTCTACTGAAACATTCGAAAAATATTACAAGAAATATAAAAATATATATAAACCTGTAATTATAGCAGCAAAACAAATGCACAACGAAACTATAGTACAGCATTCGGCTAATAAGACCAAAGCGTTGTGGTCATTAGTTTAATAATGAACTAAATATAAATCAAACAAGAGAAAATATTACTGAAATAAAACACAATGATGAAGTAATTCATAACCCACAAATGATTTCAGACACATTCAATTCTTATTACACAAATTTAAGTAGAATATATGACAAACACAAAAATAGCAACCAATTTGGGAAAGTTAACATAAGAAATAATCTAAATTCAATGTATATATATCCTGTAAATGTGACCGACGTAATTAAAATTATCAATCAAATGAAAAATAAATGGTCAGCAGGCATTGATGAAGTCCCTCCTGCGCTTATCAAAAATGTTGAAAACAGTTCTCTAGCTGAAGTTTTATGCTATTTAATAAACCTTTCTTTCCAAACAGGAGTATTTCCTGATAAATTAAAAGTTACCAAAGTTAAACCAATTTATAAAAAGGGGGATAAAATGGATATCAGTAACTATAGACCGATTTCTCTTATTACAACATTTGCGAAAATATTAGAATTAGCAATGAACAAACAGGTTACACTGTATTTACAAAGTACTGGAACAATTTCAAAAGATCAACATGGATTTATTCATGGAAAATCAACGGAAACCGCTATTTACCAATATCTGAATTACGTAAGCGAACTACTGGATAAAAGAAATAAGTGCATAGGATTGTTTTTAGACCTTACAAAAGCGTTTGACTTAGTGCCTCATAGAGAACTTTTATATAAAATAGAGAAATGTAGAATAAGAGGAGTAATAAGAAACTGGTTTCGGTCATATTTGAGAGATAGAATGCAGGTGGTGGAAATAACTAGAGTAGATGGGAGAAATCCAAAATTAACAACTTTCACATCTACAATGAATAAAATAAAATGCGGCGTACCACAAGGATCAATTCTTGGGCCATTACTTTTTTTGCTATATATAAACGATCTCCCGGATAATTTAAACTTTGCAAAAGCCACATTATTCGCGGATGACAAGTGTAGCAATAACAGGCGAAAACCATCAACGATTAAATACTAACATAGAAAACACCGTAAAACAGCTAACGAACTGGTTTGATCATAATAAGTTAATAGTAAATTCAGAAGAAACCTTATCAATAAGCTTTAAATTAACAAACAACAATCTCGATCAAGGAAGTATAAAAATAGGAGAAAACGAAATAAAACAAGTTAGTTCTGTAAAATTTTTAGGTGTACATATATCAGCAAATTTAAAATGGGATTATCATATAGAAAAAATTGCGAATAGGTTAAGAAAAATGTGTTTTGCCGTACAAACCATCAAAAATACTATAAACCGAAATACAGCAAAAATATTATATTACTGCTCATTTGAATCTATATTAAGATATGGATTAATATTTTGGGGAAATACTGTAAAAAGTAGTAAATTTTTGTTCTTCAAAAAAGAGTTGTACGAATCCTAGCTGGTGTAGGACCCCGAGAGTCCTGTAGGAAATATTTTAAAGAACTAGCTATACTACCTTTACCAGGTTTGTATATATATATATTGCTTAATAGAATTTGTAAGATCCAATATAAATGAGTACACAACAAACGGTGACGTGCATGGTTATAACACAAGAAAAAAAGACTAATTTTCATACACCAAACCATAGAACAGCAATGTACGAAAAGGGAGTAAAGTATGCTGGTATTATGCTATACAATAAGTTACCAAACAAATTAAAGGTAATCAAGTCTAATGTTACATTCAAAAGAAAATTAAAAGAATACCTATTGTCACATTGCTTCTATACAATAGATGAATATAATCAGTTAAATAGTCACAATGTAAATAGTAGTAGCAAAGTAACAAGATAGGTTCATTTATGTATAAGGTATGCTGTAGTATTGGTATAATGATATTTCAAATTACTGTAATGTATAAATGTATGAATTATGTTTAACAAATGTGTCTAATATATGTACTGCATCAATTAACCATGACGAATCCCATGTACTATCGGAAAATTATTTCCAAGTTTGTACAGAATGGAGGATAAATAAAATGAATGAAATGAATAAATGAAACTACAGTAAGACTTTCGAGTATCCGACTCTCAACTACCCGGCCTAGTTTTCTTTTGTCATAATTAAATGAGGAAGGCAAGGCGTTGAATTGGCAACATTGCCAAGGCATTGGAAGCGGGCGCCTGCTACGATCCTCCTACGTGTCGTGTGCAAAATACAAGTTGTGACAAGAAAAGAGCAGCGTTCTGCTCCTTGCTCATTGTTGCGTCAGTGTGTAACGAACCTCAATACAGTACGCTTGCCGCTGTTCCTGATTATAACTGTACAGTATTGTACTCGTAAATTGTTTTTTGGTATGCTTAATGTTTTTAAATCTACTACAGTGAACATCGGCCTATCCGGCCTGCCCTTCTGCCATATTAGGCCGGATACTCGGAAATCTACTGTAGTCTCTTTTTTTATATAAAATTAAACCATTTGAATTTCATTGCATTCAAACGTACCTCTTATCAATTAGGTTTCGTGCAGAACATCAGTTCCCATCCTCATGTTTTACCCTTAGTTTAGCTTTTAGTAGTTGTAATCTGAGCTAATAACTGATTCCCTGCCCACGGTACAATATCGTTCTTAGTGTAAAGTCCTTAGATAATTTAATATTGTGCAATACTCTCGCCTTTCGTTTAAAATGAACCTATTAATTTATATAATTTTTTACTGGAGACTGAACCATTTACTAACACCATCAAACAGGTAAGGAATCTTCAAACTTCTTATAACGCACGGAATACTTTGTGGAAAATGTAGTATCTGCCAATAAATTCCCCTTATTTGAATTTGCAACAGAACATGCATTAAGCAGCTCTTTGTAGAATCGGAAAGATTATTCCAAAATTAATTGTTTTCTTTGCAATGTTACCTCTTTCCATTTAACAAATACTTATTTTCTTTTAATTTTTTTCATTTACTCCTTCTCTGCCTTTAAAAGTAGAATAAAGGAAAGAGGACTTAACTTGAAGAGAGAGAGGAAGGAAGAGACAAAGAGAAAAAGAAACAGAAAGAAAGAGAGAGAGATGAGAACTTGCAAGACAAGGAAAAGTGAGAGAAAAGTTCTACTCCTTTTTTTTCTTACCTTCTTCATCTTCTAATATTTTTTTCTTTGTTACTCATTTCTCTTTCCTTTTTTTCGTCTGCTCTCTCTCTCTGCTCTCTTCATTCAAGCTGCTTCCATTCCCTTCTTTCTCCTATTTCCCCGGATTGTAACTGCCTTTTTCCCGAAACATGAATAAAGAATGTATCCCTGTCGGAATCGGTCAGGATAGGAAATAAAGAAAGATGAATGTGAATATTTTATATAGAGAAGGCGATGTTCAGCAGAGGACAGACAGCGACGCAACTATGATAGTTGTCGCCCGGGGCAAGATTTCTCCTTAGCGCCCCGTTCCCCACACATCAACCAAACGAAAACGCTTCCCAAATACACCTGATATTGGCATCACACAGTAATTCTCCTATTTCACCTTTTTTTTCAAGTGGTAAAGCTTGATTTCAAAATTGCAGTACATAATTTAATTTTTAGTGCATGATAAACACCAAACTAATTAGTATTTGATTGCCAAATAATCTGAGAGTAGCAAGCTTGACATATTCTTGTAGTCTTATCATAATACTTGCAAACTACAATGTTTTTGCAATTATATCGGGATGGGTATGTGCGTAGAATGAATCAGCAGTTTGTTGCTTTAGAATAGAATATTTAACTATGGCAAACAGTCAAGTTGTCTCGAGTATTATACTCGGAAATTTTTCAAATCTCTTAAATTGATCTCTTGTTAAATGAAAATACAAAAAGTTGGAACTAAAAATAACTTTTGACTCCAAAGATTTTTACAATGTCCTCAACAGATAACTTTGAAGCTAACTTATGCTCTATGGATATGATCCTAAGATTGGTGAGTCGTCGTTGTTCTGTTAAGTTTCAGAGGTAAATTTTTATGATCTTTAGTTTGCTAAAATTCCTTTCCTTGCCTTATAGTGAAAATAAATATTTACCCCGTTTTGCGCCCCCCATCTGGCGCCCGGGGCATAAGCTCCGTTTGCCCCCCCCCCCCTAGTTATGTCACTGAGGACAGAGAGAGGTCACTATCACCTCATCCTCTCTCTTTCGCTGAGAGAGAAGAGAGGGATTGTTGAAGATAGTAAAATTTTCACAAAGAATGAGAGAGAAGATTCAAGTTATTTCCCTGAGAAAAATCGGGAAAGGGTAGTTCGTTTTTTTTTTTTTTTTTAAATCAATCTTTCTGTTTATTGGAAATGTTCTATGGTACTTCCGTTTCCTCGCACTGTCAACCAATTCTTTCTTTCTTTCTTTCTTTTCTTTTCTTTTTTTTTTCTTCTTTAAAGGAATGGTCGGGAGGCCTGGCAGGAAAGAGAAGGACGAGGCGAAGATTAAAAAAATGAGGAGGAATAGTTCGGGTTCAGAGATAAATAAAAAATAAATTTAAAATTTTTAAAAAAGACAAAAGAGAGAAATTTTCCTAGTCAGTTTCGCTTCCTCTTTTCAATCTTGAGGAAGGGCTGTGAAGAATATGGGGTAGAAATAAATGTGCTGGAGATGAAAATTGCAAAAACCAGTTTTGAATATCTTTCTTTTTTCTTCTTAACTGGGCCAAAGACGAACATGTAACGAAAAAATAAAATGTTTTAGCACAGAATACTACGGCATGCTCAGCTCCATCAATGTTGCCAACTCTGCATATAAAATGTCGCTCCTTTTTTATGACAACAGTGTCGTTAGTTCACACTTTGCCAAGCTTTCTCTTACGTTAAACGAACAGGACACAGAGGAAACAGAATAGGACAAGTGAGGGTCAACAGAAAATTAGACGCCGATAATGAGAACACCTAAACATCTAAAGAAATTACGAATTCACTTACCCACATACTGAGCTAATTGGCAAGAATCTAGTTTATTAGCAATTAATTCTTCTCTTGTGGGAATATTAATTCCCATGTAGCAAGGATATTTCAATGGCGGTGATGCAATACGCACATGTACCTGTAAGGAATAATGGAATTCTGATAATATAGTTGCTTTACCTTCGAGTGTTATTAAGTCAATGCAAACTTTATGATGTATTACTTAGTAATCTCGAAAAGACTGAGAATAATATTTGAATATGTTTATTGACACAAACAGCATTTCTGCCACAAATGCGCCAAAAAGAAATAAAAATAAGTGAAAATGAAAAGAAAAAAATATGTATATACAAGTATAAGGCGCACGAAAGTAGAATGTATGCATCATGCAAAAGTATAAAATACATAAATATACACAATATTATTGAAGTGGATTACAAAATATTAAAATAAAAATACATTTTATAAAGGAGAAACATGTAATATCTTTTACAAGCTGAAAGCATAAGGCACATGCAAGCAGAATATATATACACATCATGCAAAAATATTTAGTACCTAGGTATTATTATTAATATTATTATTATTTTTATAACTAGTTGAATAGAGAAATAAGATCAAAGATACCGGTACCTCTATGGACATTAATATTGAAACCGGAAATGTTAATTGATGTCTATCACTTTCAGTTCCAATAAAGGAATAAAATCAAAGGTGAAACATATTCTTGCCGTATTGAATCCTTATTAAAAAACTAGTTATCGCTATCTATTTCCGTTTTATCCATTACGCGCGTTTTATCCATTATCAGTGTTATAACCGGAAATTGTAAAATTTTACCAATATCTGTTTGAATATGTAAATAAAAGTAGAGACAAAACTCATTCTTGGGACGCTGAATCTCTGTGAAAAACTCCTTTTCGATAGATCTTATATATAGTTTTAGCTCTATGAAAATAAGTACTGAAATCGTAAGTATTAGTAAATTTTAACCAATTCCTGTTTCCGTAGAATGTTGCAAAGAGTCATCATATGTTTTCAGATGCTGAATCGTTTGCTAAAAAACTCGCTCTCGCTATTTGTTACCGTTTTCGTTCTATAGCGATAAACGTTTAAACCGGAAATGGTTATTAACCACTTCTGGTTTGAACAGAGGGTTTACGGAGATGGAGCATATTCTTGGAACGCTGAAATGATTGCAAGAAACCGCTTTCAGATATCTCTCACCATTATTGCTTTATGGAAATCAGTATTGAAACCGGAAGTAATAGTACACTTGACCCACTTCCGATTTTGGTAGAGCATTAGGAGTGGTAATAATATGTTTTCTTGAGACGCTAAATCGTTTGCAAAACACTGCTTCTCGTTTTCTGTTATCGTTTTCGTTCTATGACGATAAGTGTTGAAATCGGAAATGGTTAATTTGAATCACTTCCAGTTTGAACAGAGGGTTTACGGAAAAGCTAGAGCCTATTCATGGAAGGCTGAATCAATTGCAAAAAAAAAATCACTTCTTGATTTTTTTATGCTTATTTATTTATTTATTTATTTATTTATTTATTTTACCGCTTTTCCTCTATGACAATCAGTACTGAAAGTACAAGTAATAGTAAATTTGAACCACTTTCGGTTTTGGTAGAGTGTTTCGGACACTCATGATATGTTACCTTATGATACTTAAACGTTACTCGAGAATACTCTCATTTGTATGCAAAACAGGCAAATAAATAAATAAATAAATTTACAAAAAACTATTTTCGCTATGTTACTGTTTTCTATGGCGATAAATATTTAAAATGGAAATGGTTAATTTGAAAAACTTCCAGTTTGAATTGAAGGTTAACGGGAGGTGTAACCTATTCTTGGGACGCTGAATCGATTGGGAAAAAAAATCGCGAGATTTCTTACAATTTCTGCTCTGACACCTGTTGACATATGGACCCAGCCGTTCTTGTAAGACTTCCGACACTTACACATAGCATATTTCGGAAGTCTAATGATGATGATGATATTATTATTATTATTATTATTATTATTATTATTATTATTATTATTATTATTATTATTATTATTAATATTAATAATAATAATAATAATAATAATAATAATAATAATAGTAACAAATAATATTGAAGTTAGCAAAAAAATTAAAGGCATCCTGTGACGGCTGATTATATTGCTGTACTCGCTTAAAGTTAATATTTTATTTCGATGGCTATGTCTGCGGTTGTGTGTTCAGAAAGCTGTACATTAAATTTAACGTTTAATAATTCGTTATTAACTGTCGCGGATTTACAGTGTGGATTAGTTTGAAAGTATTATGCTTCCTCCACTGTTTAACCAGGTCTCCTTTCACTAAAACAGAAAAATCCACGAATCATCACTAGCCTTATTCATTTTCTAAATTCAGAATGATTCAAAGTTCCTTATATACTGAGCAGTTATTGGAACCGTAGCAATAATTTTATTGGCCTTCAGAAACTGAAAGACTTTTGCTTGCAGGACAGCATCTGTGGTATCAATATGCCAACCCCAACCAAGATCGACAACGTAAAAACCTAAAATACTAATAAGTTTGGTTCAGAACTAAGATCAGTCAGTCATTATTACAAACTGCCAGGGGGAAAAAAATCCTGTAATTCAGTATAGTTACAATTGGTCAAACTGAGGATAATACAAGGTACCTTACTATCCATCCTGGAGAACAAAATTTATCCATCTTTTAGTATAATGATGTAAATTAGTGGAAAGAGATCATCTTTTTGTGTATTCCGACGAAATTACTCTTTAATATACTTTAACATTCTGATATTAGTTTTAGGGAATGGTCTAACATAAGATTTAGAAAACTTCTTTCAATTAATGTACAAACACAGCTTTCTTTTCCAATATTGAAGTTGAGCTTGGACGCAGAATCCACGTTAGCAACTTGTTCTAACATAGTCCTTGACAGTGCAAGAGTTTTACATAACACATTCTGAGCTGAAGCCTTGTGGAATATATTCTCAATAAATATTCATTTATTTTTAAATAATAATAAAAAAAAAATGCACAAAAACTGAAATATTACTGGTTTCATCTGCTATTAAAAAAAAGTAGGTATGTTGCAGTTCTAATATACAGGGCAAGTCAAAATCAAAATCATATCTGATTTCAGAAATTTATTCTGTGAACTCTAATGAGCTTATATTATTGAGATACACGTGCTAAGAAAGGTGAACTGTCAAAGTTCTTTCCAAACATACTACAAGTTTTCTTTGTGAGCACCTCACGTAACAAGACACACATCAAGCCGATAGTCTACGCAAACTCGTTCCACTATCTACCAGTAGCCAGTCGAGTTTTTTTTTTTTTTTTTTTTTTTTCAGATGCAGTCCGAATCTCTGTAATGTTCATACCACTTACAAATGGCCTTCCCCGTAGGTGGATCTCTTCGATATTTGGTACGAAAATGCCGTTGCACACCAATCACATACTTGTTTACACAGGGCCGGCGCTAGCAGTTTTGCCGCCCTGGGCGAAACTTTCACATGCCGCCCCTTTAATTCCGAAACCTTATTTTGACAGAAGACGTTCAAGTGTCGCGAAAAAGTAAGATGCCCTATTTAAAAACATGTATGAAATGGAAAAATAAATAAACAATTGAACTACCCTTCTCGAATGTTTACGTAATATTTAAACGACTACACGCATGACACAATATTCAGTATGCTCGATTTCGCTGTATATCTGTGATATGCAGAAGCGAATGCAAAAATTAAAAATTTTAAAAAATATATGTTTTAGTCACGACTAAGAATTTTAATTTTTAAGCTCATTTTATATCAAAAAGGTGTTTCCAATAGAGTATGGAGAATGAAGATAATATAGTGAATCAGATATTACGGCAAGCTAAGTGATTAACCTAAGCCTTATAATTTACTGAATACAATGGAGATACATAAAATGTAACATACCTTAATTGAAAGAAACTTTTCGTGCTTTGATATGAGCAAATTTCTGTATCACATTCGAGTATTCCAATGTTTCTGCCAATTCGTGTTCTATTCACATCGTCGCTAGACCATTCAAGCGTGTTTCAGACATGGAAGAACGTGGATAGTTTTTAATAAGCTTAAGTTTCGAAAAACTTCTTTCTCCACTTGTCACTGTTACCGGTAAGGTTAACAAAATCCTAAGTGCCACACTGACATTGGGAGCAAAGTCGTGTTCCTTAATTAATCTTAAGGGGGCGCGGTGGCTCAGTAGTAGAGCGTTCACCTCAAGTGCTTGGGGTCCCTGGTGCGATCGCAGCTCGCGCCGTGTGGACTTTGTGGTGGACAAACCGTGCTCGTGAGTTTTCTTGGGGTTCTCCCGTTTCCTCCCACTTTCTTTACTTCACCATTTCATTCATTTCTCATCTTCAACATTTCCTTTACGTCCCAGCACCAGCATAACCGTGGGACGTAAAACTCAAAGGTTTCATTTCATTTCATTAATCTTAAAATCTCTTTTGATGAACTTTTAGGCTTAATTATAGCGGATAGCGCTTTTAGTTCATCTTCCAAATCACTAGGATTAATATCTTTCGATTCTTCGTGTGTTAAAATGCTGGCAAGTTCAGTACAATTTTCAGACAAAAGTTCAGGTAGCATAATATCTTTAAGATTACTTATATCGTAAAGAAAATCGAAATACTCGCTGTGATGTTTAAGTTGCTCAAACATCTCTCTTAAAGCTAACACAATCACGTCTAGAACTTAGTAATAAAAATCGATCTTGTATCTTATTTGTGGATCTTTAATTGCTTCATCCTCTGACTCGTACTGAAACACTCTCTTCTTTCGCCTTCGAGCCAGTGTAGTACCTATCCATGGATCATCCATATACAATGCTGATGCTAACTCCATCGCATAAACTAAGTAAGAATGAAACTTTATATCATTTCTGCCTCTTTCAAAGCACTCAGATATATTTTCGAGAAACCCGACTGCATCCAACACATGAGAATGAATGCTTTGGGGACTTTTGCTTACTATGTTTACGTGGAGTAAAATGTCATACCGGATATCAAGTGAGCAAAGGAAAGTATAAGTCACGGAGCTGGTTTACTATATACAGAGCATCGTGGGTGACTATTCTATCTGTTCTATTGTTGTTACTTATTTGAAGTAAGGCATCATAAGCCTCCCCTATTTGATATCTAACGTAAGTAGAGTCAGAGCATCAATTCGGCTCTCCTACTTTGTGGTGCTTAATGGTTTTAAAGTAAGACTACTAATATGATCCTTTAGTATGGCCCAACGTTGAACTGACGAAAGAAAGAAAGAAAAAAAAAAAAAAACTTTTTAACTATACAAAAAAAAAAAAAAAAAAAAAAAAAAAGAAAGAAACGGCGTACTAAGATGCTGTGGCTGCATCGTTAACGACAAGATTTAGTGAATGACTACTGCAAGGAACGTAGAAGACTCGGGAATTCATTTCTAAAATTCTCTTCTGAATACCTGAATGTTTGCCTTTCATATTGGAATCATTGTCATATCCTTGGCCCCTTATGTCTTCGATAGGAATATTCATTTCCTTTAGCTGTTTAATTATTTCTTCTGTCAGTCCTAAACCAGTGGTGTCTATTATCGGTACGAAACTAAGAAAGTGTTAGCAAATTTTTACGAGGTATTCTCCATTATTGTGTGTAATTTGTACACAACGAACGATTATTGTCATGTGCTCTGTAGCAGAAAGACGGCAAGGGAAATATTGAATGAGATACCTGTGACTAGTAGTTTGATAACTGAAAATGAAGGGAATGTTCTGAATTTCATGAATGTGAGTGAAGTAAGTTCAATTACATTCTCAGTTGAACACAATTTTATTTTTCCATGTGGGCCTATAACGAAGCATTATATTTTGATAATATTCTTTTCTTTTTTCAAATTTTGCCGCCCATTGGAGTTGCCGCCCTGGGCAGTGGCACGGCTCGACCCCCCCCCCCCCTCGCGCCGGCCCTGTGTTTACATGATAATCAAGCACAAAGAAAGATCTCGGTTCTCCAGTCAACGCTATTTTCCTCAGCTGCTCGCTGTTAACTCTTAGCACTACAAAGTGGAAAAACTGCATGCAAAGTACACTTTGAAAGTTAACCTTTCGAAGTGCATTTCTCGCACTAACATGTTCATTAGACTTCATAAAATATCATAAAATAAATTTCTGAAATTGGGACTATCATCTTGTCTTATCCTGTATTTGATCACTTTTCGAAATAGGGATTAATACTCAATGAATAACAATTCACTTTGTGTGTCATGAAATCCACTTTTCGAAGTTCCTGCTTATTTTTGCCCTTAAATTGAAAAGTTTTAAAATTAACTTGAATCATTTGTGTATACGCACAGATCGAGATTCCATGTTTTGGAACAAACATTGTAACGAGAAATTAAGTTTGGAAAATAAACATTTGTTTCATTTGCTTCAATGTTTCATTTGTAAAGCTTACACCTACATCTACTATATTATGAATACGAGCTAGTAGTTTTATTGGCACCTCTGCACAACTTTTCAGATTCCTTCAATATTAACCCCATTTTCAGAACTCTTCTTAATTCGTAATTTATCTACATCCAATAATTACTTGATACTACCATTGCATTTAACGCTAGCAGCCATGAGTATCTCTCTCTCTCTCTCTCTCTCTCTCTCTCTGATGGTGTAGTTGCTAGTATGTATGCCTTTGGTATACGTAGTTCAGGGTTTGATTCTCGGTGGGAGAGCACAAAAAAATAATTTCACAAGTATTTAGTTTCATTAAATTATCCGTCTCCTTTAGCTTCAGAAGTCTAATCGTAGGACGTTAAACTTAAAACTAACAGTCACGCTCTATACACTTACTATAATGACTCCATACGCGATTAGAGTCATAATAACGCTTACTTTTCTCCTTTCAAAATTTCTATTTTAGTTATTCTTTTACTATTACTAATATTTTGAATAATAATAATAATAATAATAATAATAATAATAATAATAATCTGAGATGAACCGAACTCAGAAATTGCCAGCGAGCAAAGCTGTGAAACGCAGCCTCTGTTGCCGAACCAAGCCTATCTCTGGCCGAGATCAGCCACCAAATGTAGCGATTTTTATTCCTCGGACAATGGGCTACTTCCCAACAAATTTCGTTCAGAAATGTCGCCAGTATTACCAAGAAATAACGTACCATATTGTAATGTACCACGTGCTCCTGTTTATAAACAATTACATATACCTTATGAGACGACGGAGACTGCAGCGACACCAGCAGTCACCCAGTGACGAGGGAACAGCAGCGCCACCGCTCACCCGGAGCACCTATATAACCAACACGATTTCAACGACAGCTACCACTCTGCGACTAGTCACCCCTCCTTTAGCTTGTCCGGAGCTCTAGGAGATACCCGACCCAAAGTGTTCGGAACTCTAGGCATTTCCTTGCCTCCCGCTTACGTTACTTCGGAGCTATGTCGGAATTCCTAATCTCCGTCACTTAACTTGCTTCGGAGTTCTGTGACTTCCAAACCCCCTCTCCGATTGCTTTGTAGCACTGGGGATTCCTAAACCATTTCACCTAGCTTGCTGTGGAGCCCTGTGGAGGGCCTCCCCCAGGCTGCTCGGGCCTTGGGTCTACTTTCTCTACCTTGTATTAGAAAAATTGCATTATTGTACCATTCTTGTAGGATACTGTTTGTAGTGGATATTATAATAAAAACCGGTACTGGGATAAGATTCCGGACATATAATTTTACTCTACCACGCTCTACCTACTTCCTCACAGGAGAATTTTACAACATACACACAATATTATATATTTTGGAATGTATGGAGACAGACGCCTTCAGTAGAATTACTGGGGTGAGATCAATTTAAAGCAAAACAACTACAATAATAATAATAATAATAATAATAATAATAATAATAATAATAATAATAATAATAATAATAATAATAATAATAATAATAATAATAATATCTCGTAATAGCAATAAAACAGTTTCTGTTTGTTACGTTACCTCCTTAACGCCAGCGTCCTTAAGTAGTTTAATTATAGGTCCCATAGTGTTTCCTCTTACTATTGAATCATCAATCAGAATGAGTTTCTTTCCTTTCACATTTTCAGTTAGAACACCGAACTTCTTTGCTACCCCTAGCTGTCTCAATCGAGTACTTGGCTGGATGAAAGTTCGGCCCACATACCTGTTCTTACAAAGAACCTCAGCAAATGGAATTCCAGACTAAGAAAATGAAAAGAAAAATCGCATGTTAATCAACAGAATATAAGAAATATTCAATTGTACATATAGTCCGTGGTGAAGTTGTATTTCCTGTGATATATACAGTGTTTTTGGTTTTAAATATATTTTTAGAATAAACAGATGTATACTTTAAAAGGATAAAACCAAAGCTTAAGGCCGAAGTGATACTTATTTTCATGAATGTTTTAAGCTAAATCTAAAATAGTAATTTAGTGTTATATTAAAAACTAACGAATTACACATGATTACCTACAAATGACAACTTCGTGTTTTTTGTTTCATTATTCGACAAGTTTCACATTGGATCTGGCTAAATTTTGCTTTCTGAAATTAATTTTTTTTCACATATTAATAAACGGTATTTCAGGCGTACCCGCACAAATACATACTAGTAATGTAATAATCATATGATATATATTTTTACAATCATTGACTCAACTAAAGCAATTCAAGATTATGGTTTTACTTTCTCCATCCATCTACAAACTACGATTTTAAAGAGATAATTAAAACAAATTCTATGCTCTTATTTATTTACGGGATCGCGGCCTTGGTAATTCACTGAAATATATTAATAATTAAGTTATAATGATAGAGTTACAATAATTCAACTACAGCGTGTTACAGATTTTGATAGCATCACGTTTCAAATTAGTTCGTCTTTCATTTACAATTAGTCCGTACTTTGTACCTAGGAGGGAGAAGGTTGATTCGTTGTTGGTATTACTAGTAGACAACCATAGCTATGGAAATGTATTAGCTACAAACTGTCTGCAATTATCACTCCCGACTTCTCTTATAGTTGAACAAAAATAAATCATCACCGGTTTCCATAGTTTCACAAGATTATTCCATGGAAATCCAAATAAGTTGTTTAATAATGGGCTGGTAAATCCTTTCTAAAACGTGAAGGAACTTGAAAATATTTCCATGTATCATCCAGCTGGGAGTTCTTAGTACATGTCACGGCCGAATCAAATAATTTGTCAAGTATTTCACAGATTTCAGTTATATTGTCTTCCCGGACATAAATACAGTATTTTTTACAAACCTTTCTCCTAATTTTTGAAATCAGATACTATTATAACGCACTTTAGTCACTCATTTTTTTAACCAAGAGGCTATTCCTTGTGCTCAGAAAAATGTCCAGTTCAAATCAAGTGCATCTTTCATTTTATAATTTGACATCTTTATGCTTATTCGAAAACAATTTCAACTGTATGCAAAATAGGTCAATAAATAAAGGAAGAAAGAAGTAATATGATTATTCATTTGCTTACTTCCTACTCGGAAGATGCCGTGACGCATCAAGATCACATACCGAAATTCAACTTTTTAATCCAGAAATCCAGTCCACAATCCTCCCAGGATTAGATTCACTAACTTAGTACTTACTTGCTTCGAGTAACCATGTGCTGCAGCGGTGCCGGATTCAGGTACTGAACTAACAACATCCGCATCTACATATGCTTCTTTAGCTAATACTCTGCCACACTGCATTCTAACTGAATACACCATCTGACCTAGAGGACCAATGGTATTTCAATAAACACATAAGGTAAATATTACGGTTACTCATACTCTGTATACCAGATAGTATCCCTAGCAACACAGTAGGCCCTACGTAGGATAATCGAAGAGAATTAGTAATTACAAATATAAAGTTAAAAAAATATGCTGGCTTAACGTTAAGTATACATTGGCAACCAATAATTTGACGTCATTTATCCCACAGTTCCGACCTCGCCCTTCCAACCGCAATTTCCCTTCTTTCGTAGTCGTTACGTTGACACTTGAGTTTGTTGGCAAATGTTCGGTCCTATGCGGCAAATTACAACGTAGGGCCGCATTGGCAGTTGGCTAGTCTACCGTTCGCCACTGTTGGGTCTACTGTCTGTACTGCTAAGGACCGTAACGATCTATGACATATCTGACTGAAGGGGGAAAATAGAACAGGTGAAAATAGAAAATAGAACGTCTTCGATTATTAGTGATATGAAATGTGAACGTGAAATAAAAACAAGAATAAGAATGGCGAACAAAGCCTTTAGGAGAAAATGCTATTTTGTGGAACCTTGAATAAAGATTTGAGAAAAAGACTCAAATGATTTGTGTGGAGTATTGTACTGTATGGAACAAAAACATGAACATTACGCAAAAGTGACAGAAAAATGACTGGAAGCTTTCGAAAGGTAGGTGTGAAGAAGAATGGAGAATTAGCTGGGTCGAGCAGAAAACGAATGAAAGGGTATTAGAAATGGTAGAGGAGAAAAGAATAACTTTAGATATTATTAAGAAGAGAATTAGAAACTGGTTGAGTGGCTAAGAAGGAACTGTAAATCGTGAGGAACGTGCATTAAAACAGAGAAATCGTATGTGAAGACTAAGACGTTAGCGAAAGACCATGGAGCATGGAAGCTTCTCAGTTGCCACAAGTGACCTGCCAATAATGGCAGAATACCTACGATGATGATGATGATGATTATTATCAGTACAACGAAATTTTTAAGATATCAAAATTTTATTTGTTGCATTACAACTCAAACACGGAATTATTTTTGGTATGATGTTATCACGAGAGAGCAAGAGAGAGACGTGACAACATGATAATAGGTGGAAGTGGTAATAATATAAAATTTAGCAACTACATTCTTCAACACTCACAAAAAAATAAAACCTCTGTTTAGGGAAGAAAATCGTGAAAGTACCTGTAATTACAGGCCCATATCTATGCTACCTGGAATTGAGAAAATACTGGAAAAATTACAGTATACACGACTTTTGTCTTATACTACCGGGTTTCAGCACGGGTTTCTAAGAGGAAGGTCTACAGAAATAGTTATTTTTAATTTCATTGAAAAAGTACGATAATATCTAGATAAAAAGGAAAGATTCATGAGTATACTTGTAGATTTATCGAAGGCTTTTGATAAGACTCACGATTTGTTGCTTAAAAATCTAATTACACGGTATAAGGGGTAAGGTATATTGCTGGTTCAAATCAAATCTCTCAAATCGTAAGGAAGTTGTTGAAATCTGCAATTAAAAAAATAAAATAAAATAAATAAAAAAAACAATTTCAGCTATCTTTATCAGGTGAAAAATACATTATTCATAGCGAACCACAGCGTTCGATGTTGGGGCCTTTCTGGTTCCTTTTGTATGTGATTAATCTAGAACTGAATATCCGATTTGACACCATAGACAGACAAGTCTTTTGGTAACTGGAGAAAAAGTACGTGGGGAAAATCAGTAAATAAACGTTAAAAAAATGTTGACGTGGCTGCGAAACAACAATATTTTAAATGTCAATAAGTCATAAGCCATTGATCTTCATCAGCACCGCAGGAATATTTCGGTACCTCCGATCGCTACTTTCATAACAAAGATAAACTATTTGAAATAGATTCATTCTTAGTAGTAACAACCTATTATAATCTCACTTGGAAGAAAAATATAAATAACTTCGTTTCTACATTAGGTCGCCTCTGCTTCCAATCAGGACTATCAAGGAAAAGTAAATCTACCAGCAAATAAGGCTCACACTACGCTATCCAATCGGTATGAAAATATGGTATCATATTTTGGGGTAATAATAGTGACTTTATTCTTTTAATTTAAAGACAAAGTAATCAGGATTTTACACCGAAAAAATGAAAGAACTTTCTTTTGACATCTGTTTAAAGATCTTGGTATTTTATCATTAGGAAGTTCGTATATACCATTACATGATACAAATATAAAGCTGAACTGTGAAGATTTCGAATTAAAGATGTACAAACTCATATAATACACGTAGAAGACATGATTTTCACACTGATCAACACAGAAGTAACACATATCAAAAAGATTTAAGGTATAGGGTAAGATATAAGTTATCTGTTGTAATAAAAAGAAAAAAAATATAGCTACGATTAATAAATTACTTAAAAGATATCTCGTAAAGACTTTTTTATATTCTTGATGAACTATAACTTTGAATTACTGTAGGAACATGTAATTATGTTTGTTAATTGACAAATCCAGTACCATGTATATGATCCAAGAAGCAACAATTGGAATTCGAACAGATACTTCCTTTGGAACATTCAAAGAAAACCTGTGTAAATTTAGCCGAGTTTCGCAGTCGCTAAACACAAATCAGATACTTGTCCTGAATGTAAGTGTTTAGCACGTCTATGAGAAAGAATGTATATACACAGACGTACCTCAGCTATCAGCTATCTTTCGGTGAGACTACTTCAGCTCTACCGCTACACATTTACTGAGAGTTTAGATAGCAAAAGAAACTGGCCTTAGTAAATAAACGCAAGAAGTACTTATCTTGGTCTTTTCTACATTGTTATTATGAAAAAATAATCATCAAATTTTTGGTGTCTTCACTGACAGTATTGTAAAGTAACAAGGTAATTAAAAATGTATTAGTAGGAACTGGATAACTGGATTATTGATACTGGTGACAGTTATATACAATAGCATACTGTAAGTTAGTACATTTAACTCATTCCATTCCATTTATCCTGTCCTGAATAAACTCCTTTTCTTTATCTGCGTCCCGACAATAATGTCAGTGAAGGGAACGAAAATTAGGTGATCACTTAATCTGTAACAGTTTAAACAATAACAAGATGAGCATTTAAATTTATCTATAAGACAAACTTTCAAAGCTGTTTACGTTAACGTCAATTCTCAAAGACTTTTCGATGACATTATATGCGCCTTACAGAATTTATATTTCAGAACTAAATTCTTGAAAATTTTATTATATATATATATATATATATATATATATATATATATATATATATATATATATATATATATATATATATATATATATATATATATATATATATATTTCATTTTAGTTGCGAGATGGCCGTAAATAAGACATTGAAAAGCTCCTTCTGTCTGAATAGTCATTCTGATATTTCTCCTCGAAAATTGTTGTTATTTCTCTGGAATGGCATATGTTCGTTTTTTACTGCGTCTTCATCATAGATAAATAAATAAATAAATAAATAAATAAATAAATACACTCACCTTCAAAAATACTATCTGCTCTGGCAAAATAAACGTATTCGAAAATACAAAAGGCTTGTGTCTTGAATGGATCCCTTTCCATTATGTACATCGTCTTCACACGATTCTTTGTAATTTCTACAATTTCTCCCGGTCGAACTTCCCGGACAAACCGTGCTCCTATTGAAAGAAAACCACAAGATTCGGACGAAATTACGTAGCCTTCGATCTCCTCTTCTCCATTTTCTTCATTTTCATTGTTGTTATCCGAATCATCTGAAATAAATCACAACAAAATTAGTATATGGTTATTAAAATGATGGAAAATAATAAAACTTTTGTTATTAATAAGATATTGTGAGTTGAAAATGTCTCTGCGCAATAAATCTTTCAAAAAGTGAAGGAGCGGGTTTTTTGAATGTGTGGAATGTGACGAAGTATTTTTGAAGTCTTCGAGATCATTTTTGTGAAATCTGTTTTTAATTTGGTCAATCGGTTGAAGTGTCATAATCGACAAATTATTAATATGCTTAGTTATATCTAGTCGGATGTCTTAGTTACCAAAGTCACCAAATATCTAAATTATGCACGTTAAAGAAAATTTATATGTTAGTTACTCGAGCTACTATTTACTCATACAACACACTGCGTAAAATAGCTATAAATACATTGGAATGAAATTAAATAACCTACTGCCACTCATGGGGATACGCTGGATTCCTCACGGGAGGGGCAAGGTTTGTAGTATTTTTGTGATTTTCTAATTATTTATAGCCTTTTGGCATATAGGGCTCAGCTCGGTATAGGAAAAGGAATCACCCAGAATATCATTTGTGTAGTACCACTTCTGTATTCAGGTTTTTTTTTTTTTTTTTTTTTTTTTTTTTTACCGAAAAGATTTTTACAGCAAAAGTTCCAATCATAAAGAAATAAAGAAAATGAAAATATTGTTAGTTTCCGTAAATTTAATTCAAATTATTGATAGACATAAATCTAGGGGAAGGGGGCCGCGGCCCGACTTTTCATCCTTTTGCGGACGCCCATAAGCAATAGAATTAGAGAAATGAAGATTTAAAATTTTGATAGTTTTTGTAAAAAGTGTTAAATACTAAAGAATTTCACCAAGAAATTTTGTAGGAAAAGGAGGAGATATTGTATATTTTCTTCATTTCTTTTACACTAAGCAAAATACAAGTATGGGTTATTATAACTGCAAACATTTATACTAATTTAAATCTTGGAATTGTTTATTACATAGTCTTGTAATTCTTATTCTTAAATATAATATTTACCACTTTTTCTTTTAACAGGAACCATCTTTCCAATGCAGAGAGGTCGATTTCCGTATCGATCCCTTACTCCATAAATACGATCCCGAAACATTATCACCAGAGAATAGGATAACGGTGCCATCTCCATGAAGTTTCGAATCCGCGCCACCCAGTTGGGACCGTCTCCTTCACCTTCTTGTGGCGACACACACAGTGCTTGTGTTATTAATTCACTGTCTGACAACGTGGAAAGACCCACTCCTCGGCTAAGAACCTGAAAAATAGTGATCAAAAACATTTTAGTGACTATCCATTCTATTACATTTACTACTTCTGACACCGCTACTCTCAAATTATTATGAAATTTTGTCCTGTCAGTGATAATAAAGATTTTTGGATGAAACTTAGTAAAGTATACATATGAAATTCCTCCCCTATAGAAATAAATATTTTCCTAATTAATAAAATCAAATTACGAAGATTTGAATGTTAATGTTCAGAAATATATGAGTAGAAACTGAAAAAGTATAAAAAGTAAAATATTTACTTAATCAAACATATCTTCCGGTAATAAACATTATTTAGTCAGTGAGATCTAAACAACAAACTTTCAATCTTTAAGAGCATAATGATATAGATTATTATGTATGTATATTGTATATTAATAGAATAACAAAGAGTTCAGAACGACAAAGAGTAGACAACTATACACTCCTTTGAAGTTTTAGACAAAGAAAATAAGTGGAAGTAGAATAGTCTAGAATACAAATAATAACTTACCTAATTCCAAAACTAGTAAATTGATACAAAAATTTAAAATAGCCCTATTATATTCACTAAAGCAGGTAAAGAAAGAAAAAAGTTCTTCACAAGTTGAAAACGTCATTAATTAAGTCTAAACTTGATAATATTGAAAAACACAGTTGAGTCGGGTTGTCTTTCTTATTAATAGCCTCATAAAATCTAAGAAATATGGCATAAAACGCACTTTAATCCCTGGAAAAGATAACACTGAAAATAATTTCACCAGAGTCGGCGTGGGCCACTAACCACCATCTATCGTGACCCACCGTGACCCACTCTGACCTACCATCCACTATGAACCACTCTCACCCACTGGGACCCACCAAAACCCATCATCATCAACTCTGACCTATGATCCACGCCATAATCTCCACTGACTGAAGAGTTTACACTTGTAACAAAATAATGCTCTGAAATTATCACTAATCGGAGTTTGAATTTCTACGGTCAATCGCTTAAACACCGTTCAGTTACTACAATACCGGTGGATCTGACCTTTACGATATAAAATGGTAAAGTGTTTGTCATAGGCAATATTACGATGAATTTCAACTAAATTATCATAGATAATTATTTCCTTGTTGAATTACAGATACTTTTCAGTGGAAAAAAGGATGAAATTTGAGTCCCAAATCAAGGTAAAGTAGACCAACGTAAAGGAGGAAAAAAGTGTAAAATTTTTCATATAATTAAGCATGCCGTAAAAACTTAAAATTTCCACTTAATTAAGCTTACAGTAGAAATATGTCTATTTTCCTCACGACTTTATGGCTTTATTACCTTGTGCTCTGAACGCTCCATAAACTAAACATAAGCTTCAGCAATTATTATAATAGAAAGCAGTGGATATACCTAGGTATAATGCGAAGAACTGTAGTTTTTGTTTCTCAATTTGTTTCACAACTAATATCGATCGTTTTCGATTATTTTTACAAATCAACCCACTGCCAATTTCCCATATATAGAAAATTCACCCTCATACTCAACTTTTTTCAAAAATCAAGACCCCCCCCCCACTCCCCCCTTAGGATATTTCTTATAATGAAAGCGATAACATCCCATAAGGCCTAACTATATACCGAAAGTTATTTCATTTGACTTTGCAATTTGCCCGTGATGATCAGTCACAAAAACTTATACTATTTTTTTTTATATAATAATTCATATATTACAGGTGATTCAAAAATATATTTTTCCAGTAGTTACTCCTCTAAAAACTCATAGGCTGTCTCTCTCTAAACCAAGTAGTAGTATAAGTCCCATTGCTATTATTACAATTATAAATATCAATATTCAAAAGTACTTGAAGTTCTTTTTTTTCACTTAGATATACTCATCTCAGGTAAGTAAACAGAAATAAATGAAAAAGAAAGAAGAATGGAGGCCTTCTAAGTAAAATGTAGGCAAATTTACCAGTGTTCAGAAGACAGGGGTGCCCACAAAGGGGGCTATGACGCAAACTGCGTCATTGAAATATTTGGGGGGAGGTAAAAATCTATATAAATATGTTTAAGGGGTGTAAAAATTAATCGAAAAGTTTTTTTTTTTTTTTTTTTTTAATGGAAGAACACCAACGGATAAACAATTGAGAAGGGGTGCGTCATGGACATGAAGGGGGGTGGGCACCACTGCAGAAGATGCTGTCTGCAATGCACTAAGCACAGTGGGTCGGTAGGTCTGAGTGAGTCGGTGGGTCAGAGTGAGTCATTGTGGGTCGATGGGTCAGAGTGGGTCACGTTATGTTGAACCACGACCCACTGACCCACTCAGACATCTTGATTCCACTCCATTTCTGAATTTCACACTCAGGCAAGACATCCATTCGTATAATACTAGAAGCAGTAAATTCATAAATGTCCCATATCAACGACTGTCCAAATCGTTAAATAGTTATGAGACACTTGGAATAAAATTGTATAACAAGTTGCCTGCAACACTAGAAGATGAACATATAGATAGATTAGAAGTAAGTTATACAATTCGTTAGTTGCAACGCCCTTTTATTCTTTACAGGAGTATTTTAATTGTTCCATATAAGTGTAATGTGTTTGCTAATCTCCTGTTGAGCTAGTATTTAAAATGCATATTGTTGTTGTCATTTATTTTGTAATGTCATTTCATCATTAATTTAGTTATAGATCATTATTTATTTATGCTTACGTATCGATATTGTATCACATTTTAACGTTGTCGATTACTATGTAGCTTAACGATAATAAATTACAATTATTATTATTATTATTATTATTATTATTATTATTATTATTATTATTAATACTTTATAAATCTATTACAAATCTACGCAGTAAAGTTTAACAAACCACCTGCAGTTTTCTCAGACAATAATACCATGATAAGAAGGAATGTCAGAATTCATACAAATTTAATGTATTTTAGAGGTCTTTACAAGAACTCTTTTCTTCATAAATAAACTATATATATTACAAAATTATTTACAAAAATTATGGTTTTATTGTAACAAAAATAAGTTTTTAACTTTTTTTTTTTTTTTTTTTTTGTTACAATGCCTGTATTGTCGTGTGACATCAATACTTAATGATTTGATATACATGTGAATGAAACTTAGAATTCATTTCAAGTTTCCTATTTTGATATCTATGAAGTAAAAAGTAGTAGTAATAGAAGAACAAGAATAGTAGTAGTAGTAGAAGAGGAAGTAGTAGAAGTAAAGTACTGTAGTAGTAGTAGTTGTAGTTGTAGTAGTTGTAGTACAGCGGTAGCAGCAGCAAGTATTGCATTTTCTTAGATAACGGGACACAGATTTATATGTCCTTAAATTCTTTACAAACTTCCATCTCTAAAACGCTGATAAATTACAGTTTTATTCTTTTTTTTTTTTATTTATTTATTTCAAGTCTTACAGTTTCTTTTTCTCAATTTCATTGAGGTATATAACTGCGAGGTTATAAAGTCTCTGACAATATAAAAAGATATATGAAGGCACTACTTACCATTTTTCGTAGTGAACCGCAATTGACAAGTTCTCCGTTGTGTGCAACAGCCAATGCTCCATGTTCCGTGTGGACAACGAATGGCTGGCAGTTCACTTCTTCAGACGCTGCAGAAGTTGAATAACGTGTGTGGCCAATTCCCAAGTTTCCTGGAAAGTAGAATATTTTTAATATCGCGTGTACTCGCCTTTGATGCGTGAGGCCTGGGTTTGATTTCTGGTGGAAGCCCATGTGGTTCAGATCCCACGTTAGGTTGTGAGCTCATGTCTCGCATAGCCTTGCTACTGATAGGATCACTAGACTCAAATCCAAATCTAAATTTTTATATCACTTGAGTATACACGAAGTATTTACTCTGTTGAATTTGAATTTAAGATATCTTTAGCAAAATACCTTCTTAAAATTTCATAAAAGTTTAGGAAATTTATTGTGCACTATCATTTTTAATACCATATGATTTGATTTTTAAATAACGGAGCAAGTATAAGTTATGCTTTCAACGCTATCTACATATCCCAGGTTTTATTTGCGAACTAGTTTGAATCCTGCGGATTATATCTCAGACTTAGGGGTCAAATGAGAAGAGATTAAATTATCTGTTCATGTTTCGAAAAGAAGAAAGAAACCTCATTTCCCATTGAAACAGCAATTTTATATTATACGGTTTTTTTTGTGTGTAATATTACTTGTATAATTTGATATATCATCATTAAATTTACTACAACTTGGTTTAGAGAAATTTGTATATCATTCACTTTACATTTGTTACTTTATATTTGTTTGTATTTTTCTATGAGTTTGCTAACCACTTACATATCATGATATACAATTATTAACTTATGATACTAAAACGACCAGCACATTTAACAAAAGTAATATGTCATTATGCGAGTTTTACTTTTTATAGACTTAAATTTGATGGATGTCTATAAAAAGCAATATAGCAAAACAATAAAGCTGAGCAAAACAATACATTATTTTGTATAAATTATTAACATGTACCAGTTTCACCATCTATCCACTTTGGCTTCATCAGACATCTGATGAAACCAAAATGGATAGTTGTCGAAACTGTAATTTTTATAAGCCTATTGTTTTGCTCAGCGAATAGTTTAATTTTTTTTTTTTTTTTAAGTAAGTTTATCTTCCACCGTACGGCCCAAATCTTCATAACATGACATCAGCAAACAGTCAAGTAACATTACGCGACAATACTATGTGAGCATCGTAATAAGTAAAAATCTGACTATTTTTTTGGCACCAGCGTCGTTACCTTTAAATCACGAACTTCTATCACATTACCTGTATGAATGATACTCAACACACAATTACAAAAAGATAAAGAATGCTCGAGGCGAAAGAGTGATCCGAAAATTTGAATTTTTAGTTCCCAGTTTTTCAGAGCTTTCATTTATGATAGTAGCACAGTATTGGTAAATAGCTACTACTGACTTACAATTAGTGTACCTTCAGTCTCAAAGTTAACATCAACAGTTTTACATATAATTGTTTAGCGCTGCTATTACTTATTCTTTTGTAAATACAAACCTTTAAGTTTTCGCATGGAATCATTGTTGAAGACTCCATCCACCATGCCCATCCCTTTGTACACCTGGAATGTTCTGGCGTCCTCTCCTTTGCTGGTCACTATGCCCGCACTCTCCTGACCCCTAAAAACAAATCATTGCGATTCAATTGCCTCATCTGGTATTACGTCAACAACATTCCTCTAAACAAATTAGCATTAATAAATACCGTAACACGTGCTATATACTAATTATATAATTATTTGATGGGTTTGCTGCTCGTGCAAGGAAAGTGAGAGAAATGATCATTGACACTGTAGAAAAGCTTATTTTCCAAAGATCGTTTATCTTTTATGTTAGTGTTCTATCTTTCGTTTCAGACTGATTTTGTATTATGACTGACAGAAAAATATATTTCTATTTATATTGTAATTTGCACTTATAGTGGCCACGAATCCAAGTCCTACCCAAAGTGTAACTAACTTTGAAGACTGAATGCATTTCGCAGTGTTTAAAAAGTGATTTGAAGTTATCAGCAAAAAGATGGAGATCCATCTAAACAATTTTCCATTACGGAAATTAGGACAAAGCTGATGAGATAATTTAAAGTTATTTTAAAAAGTTATATTTATTTATTAATTTATGTATTTATTGTATATTGAACACAACAGGTGTATACCCATTGATAGTGTTCAATAGTATACATAAATGATTAGTACATTACACAATATTTGTTCTACATGCTAAACTATTTTTATTATTTTTTAAGTGTACATCAAATATATCTATTGTAGGGCATTTTATTTGGACACTATTATATATTGTGCACATTCTTCTAATAGGCGATATACTTGATGCATTAGTACGCTGGGGTGGTTCATGAAATGTTTGTAGCCGCGAGTGCATTTTCCTGTTCGGAACCTGAAGGGGCATTTCGGACAATAATATTGGCGAATATATCTTATTATGTATAAGTTTATTTTTTTAAAAAAATATATATCATCTTGCTTTACGAGAATACATTGAATAGCTTGGTAAGAGTTCAAAATATTTTTCGTATCGAGGATAGATCCCTGTGTTTTTATATATTAAATAGCGAAACAATTTTGCTTCTAATTGGTGTGTATATTTTTGCACACTAGGATTCCATATTATGGACGCGTATTCCAGTTTGGTACATACATATGCAGAATATAGAATTTTAAGAACGTTAGTGTTCTTAAATTCACTTCCAAGTCTCATTACAAATCCGAGATTTCTGTAAGCCTCATTTACAATTCGATTTAGGTGAATATCAAACGAGAGATTTGATCTTACTGATACACCAAGATCAGTTATTTGGTCAATTCTTTGCAGTGGTATATCATTAATATGATACTTAAATTCGAAGTATTTCTTTTCCTTGTATAAGATATTACACTGTATTTCTCAATATTTAGTGACAACTTCTTAATTTCACACCACTCATGAAGTGCATTGATTTGCAGAATGACATCAATGCGTTTCTTTCCGAATGTATTACACGGTAATTTTTAAATAGTCTGCATATAATAGTTTTTGTGACTTTATTACTTCAGGTAAATCATAATATATAAGAGAAACAGCAAAGGTCCTGAGTTCGAGCCCTGTGGGACACCTGAATGAACTAAAAATTCAGTGGTCAAAACATTTTTGTAGCGAATACGATGTCTGCGTTCACGGAGATATGACGATAAAAATTTACGCAGGGTATGAGAAAAAATTAAACGTTACAGCTTGCTAAGAAGAATATCGTGATTAATAACAAACACCTTACTGAAGTCTGTATAAATTGTGTCAACTTGATTTTTATTGTCAATTTATCTTGCTAATAAGTGAGTGAACTCGGCAAGATTAGTTACTGTTGATTTTCTGGGTACAAAATCATGCTGACTGCGAAATAATAGGAGAGACATGGGAGTATATTTTTGTCTGAATAATAATTTCAAATAGTTTAGCAGGTGCGGAGATTAAGTTGTTGGTCTATAACTTAATGTTTATGTAAATGGATGTTTAAGTAAATGGCACCAACCCTTAATTAAATACGGTGGGATTTTGTCAGGTCCTGGGGAGGTTCGAGGCCTAAACCGCTTGATAGCATCTACGACTTTTTCGACTTCAACATGAGAGAATGTAAACTGATTAAACAGATAAGAGTTACCATGGTGTAATAAAGACCCAAGGTCATAATCAGATTTATTACATGAGAATTTAAAGTGTTGCATAAATGCATTAGCAATATCTATTTCGGTGTTTAATTGACGTAGAGTTGTACTGTCGGAATTACGGCTTTTGTTTTTAACGTAAGTCGAAAAAAAAAATTATTTGCAAGAATTTTGATTCGCAATCGGTTACGTATTTTTCATGAGCGTTTGAAATTTCCTGTTTAGATATTGAACGTAATTCTTTAAATTTATTTGAATGATACGTAATATCCCCGATTCCCTGTCTCCATTTTCTTCGATGATGTTCTTTACCAATTTGATTATGTCTGGCGTGAACCAAACAGGATATTTCTCATTAATTTTCTTACGTGGTACACACTTGACAAAAATATCATTCATTATTTTATAGAAAAAGCAGCCTCGTCAGCCGTAGAACTATTAGCTACCGTTTCCCAGTTAGCAGATGCCACTTCCCTATATAACTACTCAAAATTAGCTTTGTAAAAGTTATAATCTGATTTACTATGTTCACTTTTAATACGGGTTCCCTTACTATAGCGAAAATCAATAAGTAATGCAGGGTGATCAGCATCTTCAGGTACTAAAGGTTGGGATTCACGTGTCACTTCAATATCATTTATATTTGCAAGAACTAGATCTAACGTTCTGCTAAGTTCATTTCTAATATTATTTGGAGTTTTTAGGTTATATAAATTCATAAAATTAAATAATTCCCGACAAGTGATCGTAGAATTAAGAAAATTAAAATCAATTCCTGTTATTTGTGGTTGATTCCAATCGCCTATTAGGAGAATATTATTTTCCGGCTGCAAGTAGCTACGTAAGTAATCAATATAATTTTTATACATACTATTATTAGACCCAGGCGGAAAATATACAAGACCAAGATAAAGACAAGAGACATTATTTACAGACATTTTTACACGAATAGAATCCAAGGTTATATCTGGTGGGGAAAGTGACTGAACTTTGAAATCTTTCTTTATTGCTAATAGAACATGTAACCCACCCAAGTTTCATAATAAAATGAAACGTTGTAAAGGAAAACTTTTGTGAGATGAAACTCCAGTTTACTGTTAAGTTGGTTCTTTCTCTTGGAGTTGGAAGCACTGCTTAACCTTCGGTTGGATTTGCGCGAGTCGTCGATCGGGATGACGTCACGTTGCAGCCGAGGTTCTGGCTTTAAGCCTGAAGCGCTTTGCAGTGTATAAAATGAGGTAAGAGTGATAGGTCCTCTGAATGAAAATGGGTCGTTAAAATTAATATTCTTTCCGTATAATCGTATAGTTTAGTTAATTTCTTTTGAAATCTATAACAATTCCTGACTATGGTTATTATTTAGAAGACATTATTATTATTCAATATATTTTGGAAGCACTTATTTCTAAAACATTGCGAAAGGAAAAGTAAGAAAGTAAAATAGTTAATTGAATAGTTCATGTTACTGGTTTTGTGTAGGCAGAATTAAGCCTTGAGTTAAAACATGTTGATTCTTGTTTTTCCTTGATAAAACTAAAGAAAAGTCGCCAGTCAGGAAGTTTAATATATTGAAATTACGGAAAATATTAAGGCTAGTGGAGACTTCAAATGAATGATTTATGTCTTTGGTCCGCTTTGAAAAGGAAAGAAAAAAAATTAAGAGGAATCTATAGAGTTACAGATGAGCTGATGCTCGTAACTCATGTATTTTGACCCATATTTAAGGAATCTTTTCCTCCCACATTTTCATTCCAAAGAAAGCCACTTTGCAGTAACTTCGAGTTCCATACATTTTAATGATATTGTTATATAGGTTTCTAAATTCTATATTTTGGATTTACGATTGGTTATAGTATTTACTTCAGAAATTTTGTTACTTGGAAAAAAAAAAAAAATCCTTTTGGGAAAAATGTTACTTGCTAACGGCGATTTCTATTAATGATATTATTACTTGTTAAAATTGTTGAATGTTTTCTATATTACTATTTATATAACACGTTTCGGATTTGTTATAATAAAATTTTCCATTTTGTTAGAAAACTTTTTACATTTTCAAGTGGTTATAGACATATTCCTGATTATCTTAATAGTAATATTTTTGCATACAGTATAAGCCTTTTCCAGTATTGAACCTCACTCTTCACGTCGTCATTATTCTCAGCCGTGGGGGAGTGGAATTCTCCTTTCTCTCTCCTTTTAAAATTCTTATATTCTAAAGGGGGAAGTGGGGTGACGTCCGTTCTCGCAGGACTGTGGGTAGTGGGGCTATTTAAAGATTATATGTGTATCGTTCATCCGTTACATATATAATTTTTAAATAAAAAAATAAATTTTATACACTGCCCTGGAAAGGCAAATTTATGCTGGCTTCGAGGTCCGGTTCGGGGAGGTCCAGCAAAAGTGTTCCCCTTTATATTCTAAAATTTATGTGTATTTCTTTGGTCAAATTAACCTCTAAATTAAATAACATATTTTCATTATACTATGCCTTTCTTGTTGAGTAATATAAATGTTGTATATGAATGTTAATGTAAAATACTTAATACAGTGTTGCCGGGGTCGGATACAAAATTTATGGTTTAGTAGGTCATTGTGTAATAAGCAGATAATTATTGATAAGGTTGTAAAAATAGTAGTAATTATTCTTTTGGTTTCTTTGTGCTTAATATTTTGTGGTGTGCTTGTAAGGATGGCACAGTCAAAGGAGACGCATGTAAAGTATAGATTTTCGGATTCTTCAAGTTCTAGTGGGGATGAATTTCTTGGATATTCTTATGAATTTAGTAATCCTATGTTTGATCATTTAAGGCCTTCAGCCCATATTCAAGTGAATCCTCACGAACCTTTACTAGGTGGTCAAAGTAGACCATTTCAGAATCAAAATTTTAACGTGGATCCACAAAGTAATGTGGGACACAGTACACAGTTTGCGAATTCCTCGCCTAATTTAAGAGCAGGAGGGAGTCAGAGCTTTCAAAATAAATATAGAGATCGACCATTTAATATGGCAGCTTCATTAAATTTAAATTTTGAGAAATTTGCTTCGGAAGGAATCTATAAATCTTTGTTGCATGATATTAATAGTCTACCTATAATAGATGGTACCAATACTGAGTCTACATTTCAGTTTTTATTAAAACTTGATAGTATTGTCAGAGGTAAGGGTTTGCCTTTAGATCTTGTGTTAGTAGCTTGTCTTTCTCGTACAAAAGGAGAAATGCAAGAAGTTATACAATCGTTTATTGGGGACGCTTCCCCTTGGCAAACAGTTTGTAGACATTTAGTGGTGCGATTTATTTCCACTATTGGTAGAACACAATTCATGCGACTATTTTTCTACGTTCCCATGCGGGAGGATCATTCATTATATGAGTTCGTAGATAATAAATTATCGATTATTCACGTACTTGATATGTCCTTTGATGAAGCCACCATTTGTAGTTTAATTACTAATATGGTAACGCCTTCTGCCCATCAATTTCTAGCTGAAAGAGGTATGCCTATCGATTTAAATCAATTGTATTTAGCTGCAGAACACTATGACGCTTTGCATAGATATAGGAAAGATTATTATCGATTACGTAATCAAGGTAGTAGCGTACGGGACTTGGTACCACCCCGTAAATCATCTTCCTTTATCGGAGCGAAAAACACAAAACAGCAAGTAGTGTTGCAATCTCGTGAACCAATAAATTTACATAAAACTTTAGTTTCTCCAGCTATGTATTCTTTACCATCTAACTATAAAAATTTTGATAAGGCGGAATTTTCTCATAATCATAATTTAGAATCTCAGTACTTAACTCAAAATAACTTAGACTTAAAACAAAATGGTAGTAAATTGAAAAAACTATTAGCGATTCCTGTTTACATTACGGGCATGCGTTTTAAGTGCTTAATTGATACTGGGAGTACGAACTCTTATTTGGCTCGACATCTTTATGATGAACTTAGAAAAAAATGTAAAATAAGAGCCGAAAAGGTGAACGTTCAGACGATTGGCTTAGGAAATGTACAAGTAACAGTGGATATGAGAGTAAGACTATATTTTAAAATTGGAAGACACCAATTTAGTGAAATTTTCTTCATCGTGGACTCTAATGAGTTTGATCTTCTGCTTGGAAATGACTTTCATACAAAATACAATTCCGTAATAGACATTGCTGGTAATTTATATAAAATAAAAGCTCGGAAGTTAGTGGTTCCTATGATCCGAGCTGATGAACTTTTGTGTGCCCAGACTTCTCTCGCTTCTGCATATACTTCTAGGAATGGGGTGAGTGGAAAGCAGCCGCTATGCGACCTTGGTTGTCCGAAAGCTACACCTCAGCCTAGATCTTTTGGTAATTTCAATCAGAGTTTGACTCCATCGACATCAGTAACCAGAGACAACGGAGTTAATACCACGTTTGACCCAGGAGTGGAATTCGTTTTTGATCAGTCCATATTGCATCCACCGGAGACTAAACCGGAGGAATCTCAAGGTAATTATACGGTTCCTGATCAATTATTACTATGTGATTCTAATTTACAGGAATATGTTAATAACTTGTTAACTTCATATTCTGATGTTATTGGAAACAAAATTGGTAGAGTAAAAAATTTCACTTACAAAATTGAACTTGCCGATAAAACTCCCATTCGATTGCAACCTTATCAGCTTCCAACGCATAAGCAAAAGGAATTAGATTCTTTTATTGCCCAGCTTTTAAAAGACGATATTATAGAGGAAGTAGATTATTCTCCCTACACGTCACCCTGCTTTCTAGTAACAAATTCAGACGGAAGCAGGCGGCTTGTAATTTCATACGGAGAGGTGAACAAAAAGGTGATGGTAAACAGCTATCCTTCTCCTAACATGGAGAATGTAATATCTAGTATTTCGGACAACAATATCTTTTCAAAACTTGATTGTAAATCTTGTTTTCATCAAATTCCTCTGTCTGAAGAGAGTAGAAATATTACTGCTTTTGTGACAAAAAACAAAATCTATCGATATAAATCGGTACCAATGGGATTAGTATTATCACCTTTTGTTTTAAGTAATTTGATGTCAAAAGTCTTTGAAGGGTTAATTGGTAAGAATTTAGAGATATATTTTGATGACATAATTTTATTTAGCAAAGATATTGAGAGTCATAAAGCTCTATTAGAGGAGGTATTATCTCGACTAAGAAATTGGGGAATTACTATTTCAGAAAAGAAGTCCTGTCTATTTCAAACTAGTATTAAATATTTAGGGTTTCGTTTTGAAAATGGCAACATGTCAATAGACCCTGAGAGAATTAAAGCTATCCAGGAGATACCAAAACCAAAGAATAGAAAAGGAGTGAACAGAATATGTTCATTTTTCTCGTTCTATTCTAAATTTATTTATGGGTATTCAGAGTTAATTGCTCCCCTTCAAGAATTAAGATCTGTAAAAAAGCCTTTTAAATGGACTAAAGTTCATGATGAAGCCCTACAAAAATTAAAGGATGCCTTTTGTAGTCAGGTTATTTTAAAAGTCCCAGATATGAATTCCAACTTCGTAATACATTGTGATAGCTCTTTGCGTCATTTTTCTGGGGTTCTCAGCCAATATGATTCGGAAGGGAATCTTAGACCTGTATCTATGTTTAGTCGGGCAATTCCACAATCTGACTGGAGTAAAAATATATACGAGTTAGAACTTAAGGCTCTTTCTTTATCTTTGGAAAAATTCGAGTATTATTTGGCAAATCCCTTTGTAGTATATACTGATAGTAAGAGTTTAACTTGGTTACTTAATAACCATAAAAGACAAAGGAGATATGGAACCATGTTAGAGAAAATCTCGAGGTTTAAATTTCGTATAGTCCATGTAAGATCAAAAATAAATAGTATAGCCGATTTCCTTTCAAGGGTTGGAAACCATCTAGAATTCTATACAAAAGATGAAAATACAATGGAAGTCGTAAAAGATCATAATAAAACAGTAAATTTGTCTTTCATTAATTTTTGGCAAAATCCTGTGTTTAATGTGCCTCTTACAGATCACCAGAGGAAGGATCCTGAATTAAGAGAGATTATCAATAGGTTAGAGCAAAAGGAAGAAGTTCCTCCGTATGTATTAAGAAATAAGATCTTGTTAAAAAAGACTAAAGGTAAAGGGAATAATGGATTTAGAATTGTAATACCTAATTCTTTAATTCAGTCGATCATTGAGTATTCTCATTGTCCAATAATTCATGGTGGGCATATGGGATATCGAAAAACCATTGCTAAGGTTGCTGAAAAATATACCTGGCCTACTTTATATCCTGACATTAAGAATTTTATACAATCTTGTCATTTGTGCCAAACCTGTAAAGATTCTAATCGAAAACCTATGGGTCAATATTTTACAAAAAAGGTAATGCACCCAAATTATACTTGGTTTATTGATATTGCAGGGAAATTGCCTAGTAGTTCTGGATTTGAATATATTTTAATTGTCACTGACGCTTATAGTCGTTTTGTCTTTTTAGAACCTTTAAGACGACTAACCTCAAAAATCATCTGTAATAAGTTACAGGAATTATTTCTTCGATACGGCTTTCCTGGTAAAGTCCTAAGTGATGGCGCTTCTTATTTCGTGAGTGATTACTTCTTGAAATTCTTGTATAGTTATGGTATACAGAGTGTAAAATTCTCCCCATATAACCCACAATCGAACAGAGCCGAACGCACGGTGAGATCGGTTAAAAATTTAATTCGTATTTATGTTGATAAGTCTCAACAGAATTGGGCCCAATTACTATCTAAAATTGCTTTTACTATTAACATAAGTATGAATGAAACTACTGGGACTAGTCCATGTGAACTTTATATGGGACGGAAATTTTACCATCCATTAGATGTTAAATGGTTGATGGATATAGATCTTTTAGACGATGACCAGGATAAAGAGCAAAAATTAGTCAATATAAATAATAACATTGAACGCGCTTGGAAACATAGTGCGAAGGTATATAGTCAAAAACATAGTCCTGTTAATTTAAATATTGATGATTTAGTATTGGTTAAAAGGTTCATGAAAATTTCAGCAGAGAAACATTTCAATCCAAAAATCGCCCCTCAGTGGGAAGGCCCATATCGCCTTATTTCTAAACCTACACCAAATACAGTTTGGCTAGAAAATATTGAAAGACCATATGTTCATATAAAACGCCATGTTCGTTTTTGTAAGAAATATTTTCCACCAAGACAAGTTAATCAACCTAACCCATAAGGTAACACAGAAAAGATGATTTGATATGAGAATTGAGGTTAAGTAAATTATTAATATTGTACTTATTTATATATTTTAGGATGTTTGTTCGAACAAATTTTGTGTTTTGTATATTTTTTTTTATTCCTGCAGGAATGCCTCGTCCGAGAAAGTGAGAGGTCAACCCTTTTCATTTTGTAAATACCTCATCATCATCCTTTGTGTATGTTATGTAAGGAATTGGAAAATTTACTGTAGAAGTTTGTAAAGAAGGCGTTAGCATTTGAATATTTATGGAAGATTTGGTAATGTATTGAAATTATTTTATTATTCAACTTGGGATTTGTTATGGTTAGGAATTTTTTTTTGACCGACCCTCGGATATTATGTAACCCACCCAAGTTTCATAATAAAATGAAACGTTGTAAAGGAAAACTTTTGTGAGATGAAACTCCAGTTTACTGTTAAGTTGGTTCTTTCTCTTGGAGTTGGAAGCACTGCTTAACCTTCGGTTGGATTTGCGCGAGTCGTCGATCGGGATGACGTCACGTTGCAGCCGAGGTTCTGGCTTTAAGCCTGAAGCGCTTTGCAGTGTATAAAATGAGGTAAGAGTGATAGGTCCTCTGAATGAAAATGGGTCGTTAAAATTAATATTCTTTCCGTATAATCGTATAGTTTAGTTAATTTCTTTTGAAATCTATAACAATTCCTGACTATGGTTATTATTTAGAAGACATTATTATTATTCAATATATTTTGGAAGCACTTATTTCTAAAACATTGCGAAAGGAAAAGTAAGAAAGTAAAATAGTTAATTGAATAGTTCATGTTACTGGTTTTGTGTAGGCAGAATTAAGCCTTGAGTTAAAACATGTTGATTCTTGTTTTTCCTTGATAAAACTAAAGAAAAGTCGCCAGTCAGGAAGTTTAATATATTGAAATTACGGAAAATATTAAGGCTAGTGGAGACTTCAAATGAATGATTTATGTCTTTGGTCCGCTTTGAAAAGGAAAGAAAAAAAATTAAGAGGAATCTATAGAGTTACAGATGAGCTGATGCTCGTAACTCATGTATTTTGACCCATATTTAAGGAATCTTTTCCTCCCACATTTTCATTCCAAAGAAAGCCACTTTGCAGTAACTTCGAGTTCCATACATTTTAATGATATTGTTATATAGGTTTCTAAATTCTATATTTTGGATTTACGATTGGTTATAGTATTTACTTCAGAAATTTTGTTACTTGGAAAAAAAAAATCCTTTTGGGAAAAATGTTACTTGCTAACGGCGATTTCTATTAATGATATTATTACTTGTTAAAATTGTTGAATGTTTTCTATATTACTATTTATATAACACGTTTCGGATTTGTTATAATAAAATTTTCCATTTTGTTAGAAAACTTTTTACATTTTCAAGTGGTTATAGACATATTCCTGATTATCTTAATAGTAATATTTTTGCATACAGTATAAGCCTTTTCCAGTATTGAACCTCACTCTTCACGTCGTCATTATTCTCAGCCGTGGGGGAGTGGAATTCTCCTTTCTCTCTCCTTTTAAAATTCTTATATTCTAAAGGGGGAAGTGGGGTGACGTCCGTTCTCGCAGGACTGTGGGTAGTGGGGCTATTTAAAGATTATATGTGTATCGTTCATCCGTTACAAACACCATTGCCTGTTTTCTTACCAGTGGAAGTTAAATTTCTATCTGACCTAATAACTATATATCTGTCGTCGAATAGTTCATTATCAGCGTGGCGTCAGCCAAGTTTCAGTAATCGCAATTACTTCAAAGTTATTGTTTAGTACACTTTTGTCAAATGAATTTAGTTTACTTTTAAGTCCTCGAGCATTTTCATAAAAAAAAAAAAAAAGTATCGATTGTCACTTAAAACATTATCACTGCTGAAGAATTTATTACTTACTTTTGAAGATGTCTTAGAACATTTTCCTCAAGAGATAATATTTGACTTAGTTGTTCTTCGAATTAGGTTATTGCTCGTTAAAGGGACATAGGAATTTATTATAGTAAACTGTACTAATCAAATCGGCTGTGATACTACCGATATTTCTGAGGGAAGAAAGAAAGCTGGTATCTGCCTGGCTGCCATTTGCATAGTATACTAATAAAATAGTATATTATATATATATATATATATATATATATATATATATATATATATATATATATATATATATATAATAACATAGATAGATAGATAGATTGGTTTGTGGTTATGGTGATACATATAGATAGTAAATTACCTGTGCTGCAGAGCCACTAGTCCAAGACATATAACTTGGGCAACATCGATTTGTGTAGGCCATTCTCCTGATGCCACGCACCCAAAAACTCCACACTCATGTCGGAGACCTGTTACTTCTCCTGTTGCCATCGGGGCACAAAAACTTCAGGGAAGTTCTAAGAAAGAAAGAAAAAAGTATTGTTAAATAAATTGTAGATTATTTTAGAGTTTAACGAGGATAAATATCCAAAGATGAGGCCTATACCAATCGATAGATCTCATCAGGCTGAACAAAGTGATATACGTGAATGAATTCTCATGCGTAGCTTTCGAGAAAGCCGATTTTTTTTGTAAACTTAAAAATTAATGTTGTAAAGACAGCCATGCCACCTATTACGATTAAACTAGTAAAATGAAATATAGGCCTACTTTCATTAAACTTTCCATTATAACAATAGGAACACAAGACAGTGTGATTAACAAGTTGAACCCCAAAATTATGGTTGTCTTAAACTTCAATTTTTGTCACATATAACATTATTCAAAAATAAGACATGTATCAATACATTGAACATATCGTGCTGAACAAAAGATGTTTGAGGGTAAATTCTCATGCGTAGTATACGAGAGAATCCAGAAAACTAATTTTATGGCTCTAAAAAAATGTGCCGTTCGTTCCAAATGATAACTTAATTTGTATTCTGCTGGAACATTTTTAATTTCATATTTATGTATTTATAGTATATGAAAAAAAAATAATGGTAAAATGGCAGTGACACAAGCATATCATTCGTAATTCTCAAAGCCACACCTTAGAAGCTTCTATACCAAAAATTGAAAGATTTACGAATGTACTACTAAAGAAAATACGTTTTAAGTTGTCATCTTGTGGTAATAACTAAATTGGAGTTTAATGCAAGTTTCTAGCACTTAAGCTATGACGTGACGTGACGTGTACCGTACTCAGGAATTTATTTCAGGAGAGTTTCCAAGGTTATGGGAGAATTCAAATTTAATATGAGGTTAAATATAAAAAATTTGTAAAATCGCCAATAAAATTCAACTAAATTTACAGAAAACTCGAGATTTCGGGGGGGTTCAGACCTCCAGAACCAGGGACGTAAGAAGAGGATGGGTCCTGAGATCCGGACCCCCTTCCCCGATATTCCAACTTTCTAGTTTTAGGGGTAATTTTACAAATTTTAATAAAATTTATCATGTTGAATTTGGACCCCCAAAATAAATTCTTGCGTACGTCCACTCCCAGGACCTGATCCCTTTGTACGCCCTTGACCGACAGCATATTCAATCCTTCAATGCATTTCCTCCCCTATCTCCTGTTTCCCGATCTCCCAAGTTCCAACAGAGTAACTTCCTAGCTTCGGTTGTTATTTTGAATTCTCTCGATGCCAGTCGAGTTATGTAGCTGAATATATGATTGGACTGGAAACAATTCAAGGCAGACGAGTTGGTGTTATTGTCTGTCCATGAACCGTATTGATGGCTCTGAGCTTCATGCGCAAGAGGAAAAAAAAATTCTCATTTTTGGGATATAACGGCATGGACTTCCTGAAGCAATTTAACATGACTAAAAAGTCACCATTCTCTAGATCAGTGGTTCTCAACCTTCCTGACTAACGACACACTACTGGACGTCAGGACATCGCGACACACTTGTCTATTATTATTATTATTATTATTATTATTATTATCTATTATAATAGTGAAACCTATTAGTTTTTATAATGACTGTATATAGCACTGAGCGTTATTGCTACCGCTGGAGGTGACTGGTACAGTCTGACTCGATTTTAACTAATTATTATTAAATTCTTCATGATTTTTAAATTCTAAAATTTCGCGATACACTATAGGGGATTGCGTGACATACAAGTGTGTCGCAACACATTTGTTAAGAACCATTGCTCTAGATGAGTGGGTTACCCTTACCATTCTCATTTCATATTCGAACTTTGGTTCGAATTCTTTGGGCCATCCCAGCCAATGATTCTCTAGGGTTTTCTCCAGTGTCACCACGCGAATGCCCGATTTTCTTCCCTAATTTCGTTGTTATCTTTTCTTTCCAGTATAAAATGGTTTCACAGCAATTTATTTAATAAATGAAAGGTATGACCTCCGCACTCAATGTTTTCACTTCCATTTGTTAAATTTAATCATGGCATGATGCAGGCCCGCAACAAGAGGGAGCCTAGGGGGCCTGCCTCCTAAACTTTTCGTGGCCCTTCCAGAACTTAATACAAAATTCTATTATCAATTAAAAAAAACAATTTAGATATTTGTAAGAGAATTTTTGATGACTCGCCCCCCTCCTAACATATTCATGCCCCCCAAACCTCTGTAGTTGGTTGTGGGCCTGGTAGATGTACATTTATTAATGAAATATGAACAAATCTTAAAATAGGAGCTTTAGGAAAACTTCGAAATAAAAAAAAAAAAAAATGCTTACCCTACACATAGAATACAATTTCTGGGTCATTCAGAAAGAAAGGGTTAATATTGAACCATTTATCAGGGTTGCAAAATAAAATTAGTCAAAATAAGGGACGGGTTGACGAGTTTTAATAAGTATTACGGGAAGGGTTTTGATAAACATGGTCTAGTGGTGAAAAATATAAGCCAGGCATCAAATGAAAAGAGTAATCATTTTAGACTGAAAGAAATACAAAAGTATGAACTAATACAAAGAGTTATTATAAGAAAAAATAACATTAAATTTAGGTTACTTAAACTTTCTTCAAAAAAGCGTTATTCCACACTTGACTGAACGTATAATCTTATGATCTTTTTCAAGTTTGGATTTTTCTTTAGGCTGTCGAAAAACTCAACGTAGCTTAAAGTCGAAGAGTTGATTACAATTACAAGTTTAGGTTTCAAAAACTGGGCAGAACACCTATTTCTTGTGTCAGTTTATTTCAAATTCATATAGGGGACGACAACTTTTTCCACAAATGAATTTGACAGTGGGATACTTAGGAAAAAGGAGACGACCTTAAATAAATTTGGCAACTCAGAGCTTTTCTGAAATAGCATTTGTCAGTTACTGCCCACACTTACGTCCTTTTCCGCCACCAAGATATAAAACAGTCTTTTACTGAAGAAAATGCATCATGTAAATCGCCTAACGACACCTTGTCTTCAAGTTACAACTGTTCAACAACAGCCGATAGTTGATCAATTGGAAGCTTGTGATTTAGAGCCATTGGTCTTAAAATATACAGAGGATTGCCATTTGGCAAAATACGGAACTTTTGCCGTCCCGTATCGAAGCTCCCCGGGACGCGGGGCATCTAGGAACCCTGCATTTATTCACATATAACGTACATAATAAACTACTACCGTCTCTGAAATTTTGTGACGCAAATTAATTATGCTACTAGCTGAACTTCCGCTCTCTACACACCGCAACATTCACATTTGAGCACGAATCTCCTTGCCATTCCTCACAACATTTGTACATGTTCCTTTATAGACACAAGTGAAACTCATCTTGATAAATATCGACAAGGGATACAATAAAGGGGAGATTTTTTTTTCGATTATTCTTTCAATTTTTCGCACCGTTTGCAAGATTTGAGCCTACTTGTTGCTGGAGTTCCTAATTCATCTATGATCAGCGTTTTCTTTCTTCTTGCATGCAATATGTAATAAGCAAATACATTACATACACAATTAATTGTAGACCTAATGTCAATGATATATGATATTCATTGGGCAAAACACTCCAAACAATACAGATTCATCTTATACTGAAGAAATGGTTCTCCTTCATTTTTTCATTATCATTTGGCCATGAAACAACGCCTGAGAGATATACAACCAATGTATACAAATATGTTGTGTTGGAACGTATAACTTATAGGATACGATAATTTACTCTTTCAACGCCTCCAGTACCCCTAAAAATGTAATAAAGAAGTAGCAGCCACACTTTAAAAAAATATTCAATTAAAAGTGGACAATCTACACAAAATTTGGAATCGACCAACGAAAACAGGGCGTTTCTAGCACTTACGGTTTTCAAGATATCATTGTCGAAAGGATTGCAGACAAACAAACTCTTCTTCCGAGACAAACACATAAACGTAGTATTTTAATATATAGACTAGCTGAACCTGTGCTCTCTACACAGTGCATCATTCACATCTCAGTACGAATCTAATTGTCATTACTCGCAACTTCAGTATATGTCCCTTTACAGACACAAGTAAAAGACGACTTGATAAAAACTGGCAAAGGGGTACCATAAAGGAGAGAATTTTTGATTTCTTTTCAATATTTCGCACCGTTTGCAAGATTTGAGCCTACTTCCGGTTGGAGTTTCTAATTCATGTATGATCAGTGTTTTCTTCCTTCTTGCATGCAGTATGTAATAAGCAAATACATTACACACACATAATTATAATGTCAGTGATATTTGGTGTTCATTGAGCAAAACAATCCAAACAAAAAAATCATGTTAAACTGAAGAAATCGATCTCTTTCGTTTTTCACTATCATTTGAGAATGAAAGAAACACCTGAGAGGTATAGTACTTTTACATTTAATTACGTGGTGCTGTAATGTATAACTCGTAGGATATGTTGCTTTACTTAAAAAAAAAAAAATCAACACTTCCAGTGTACCCTTAAAAATGTAATAAGAAAATAATGAAATAATGGCCATGTTTTTTTCTTAAGTATTCAATCAGAAGTGGACAATCTACGCAGAATTTACAATCGACCAGTGAAAACGGTACGTTTCTAGCACTTATGGTTTTCAAGATCTCATTGTTGAAAGGATTGGAGACAAACATAAACCTAGCATTTTAATATGAAGACTGGCTGAACCTGCGCCGTCTATACAGCGCATCATTCTCATATGAGCATGAATCTCCTTATAATTCCTCACAACATCTGTACATGTCCCTTTACAGACAAAAGCTAACGATGTCGTGATAAAAATCAGCAAAAGATACTATAAAAGGGAGATTTTTTCGATTATTTTTTTCAATATCTCGGACCGTTTGCAAGATTTGAGCCTACTTCCGGTTGAAGTTTCTAATTCATGTATGATAAGTGTATTCTTTCTTCTTGCATGCAGTACGGTATGTAATAAGCAAATACATTACATACACAATTAATTATAATGTCAGTTGTATATGGTGTTCATTGGGCAAAACACTCCAAAAATAAAGATTCATCTTAGACTGGAGAAATGGTTATCTTTCCTTTTCCATTATTATTTGGCCATGAAACAAACGCCTGAGACATATACAACCCCAATATACAATTATGTAGTGTTAGAATTATAATGCGTAGAATATGGTGATTTAGTTTTTTTTTTTTTTTAATTTCAACACTTCCAGTGTGCCCGTAAAAATGTAATAAGGAAATAATGGCCATGTTTTTTTAAGTATTCAATTACAACTGGACAATCTACATGAAATTTGCAATCGATCAGTGAAAACGTCATTTTTCTAGTGCCTCTAGTTTCCGAGATCTCATTGTCGAAAGGAGTGGCCACAAACATATAAACGTTCACAAACATATAGTCTAAAAGAACTCCAAAGATGGCAACATAGTTCATTAGCATTGATTTTAGAGAAGGCTTATTAAAATACAAAGGCTTTGAGCAAAATTTTAAAACTAACTTTATGAAAAAGATGTATTTAAATAATTTATTTAAAGTACACACACAAAGTGTTTGTCTTTGTTAAACGTGAAATCACACATAACCGTAAATGAAAGATTTGAAAGCCAAAGTTATAGGTTGGAGCTCAGGCGTTTTTAATTGGTATTGTAGCATTTTAATAGATATATATATTATAGGGTTGTTAACGCGATAGTTATATATGACTGCCCTTGAATGTTGATGGACAAGGAAATTTCCAACTCCTCCTCTGAAAAATCCTATTAAAACTGTTTTAAATTTTATGTACATGCATTGAATGGTGTGGTTTCTAGGCCTTCTGTATTGCAAACAAGCAGGCAGTCGCAATCCAAAAACTATTATTTAGGCATGAACAGGTCATCAAAGGTGTACATTATGTTTCGAAGTTTCAGTAGATTTTTATTTTTTCCACGACCACACGACTTTTCACTACTATTGTTACTCTAAAAAAGTGATGGGGAAATATTTTTAGAAGAGGGCCAAAGAACAGATTAACAAGCAGAAAGAAATTACGAGGGCTAATGTAATTTATTAAAAACAGCAACGATACATTTTATAAAATTCTTGTAATATTAAGCCATGATGTTAATTAAGTTTCTCGCAAGTTCAATGAGTACTTATTCTCAAAAGTGAAGGTAAATGCTCATTTGTCAGTCTATTTCTAATACGAAACATTTGAAGTAACAACCATATTGTTTTCATGTCAGATTAGGAAATATGTCGCGCGCGGTTTATAATCTTTAACGGGAATGCATTTAGTTTGCTCATTACTGCTCTAGTAAAAGAAGAAAAAAAAACTCACCCACTTATTTACAACTCTTTCTACCTTTTACCAAGGAAAGTAACATGCTAAGGCTGTTAATGAGATACATATTTACGAAGTATGAACAAAATAGATTGAGTCGCTGAGAAGGCTGTTCGAAAAAAAAAAAATCTCTAACGTGTGAGAGTAAACTATTTCTTATAGATTGTCTCAAGAGACTTAACTTATTCCTTAATATTGTTGCTGTAGGATTTTTAATGAAATATTGACTTAGGAAATACGAACAAAATTGTCTGAGCCATTGATGAAATTGTTCTTAAAAATAGATCAGCGATTCAATTACACCTTATGTCCTTTCAAGACAAATGACTTATTCCATATTATAAGGTTGTTAATAAAGTGCGAATATTTATGAAACATCACCTGATGATACTAGTACAATCACCTGACTCAAGTGTTGAAAAAAATTATCCTGAAAAATAAATTACCAGTAGTGATTTGAAATGTCCCCGGGGGAGCAGATTTCAATACATGGGGGTGGAAAACAGTCCTGTGAATATACTGGCAATCTACATGCAATATAGGGCTGCCAACTCAAAAATACAACTACCGTCACTTGTCCATAATACTCAAAACAGACGAAGTATTGGCATTTTAAACCTTGAAATATATAGAGTTAAACCTGACAAAAACATTAGTCAGCTAGGAACTCGATTTGAGCATGAACGCAACTCCAGGAAAAGGAGTGGTTCTCCCTGAGCAACTTTGAAATCATCACTGATAAATCATCACTCATGCATTTGTTTCGAAGAAATCACTTAACACCATAGTCCGTTTAAGGTTGTTACTGAATATTGATTTACATGAAATCCATATAAACATGTTTGAGAAAAACATCCATTCATTGGAATTCGTTTTTTCATTATATATCAGTCAGTGACTTATACTTGTACACAGACTGGTACAGGTTGACATTCAAACTCGGGTCATCGAGAATCAGTTTGATTTTCAGCATAGATTTCAGAACGAATTTACAAATTAATGTGTTGGTGCGCTATTGTTTACTGGAGATGCTATTTATGTTTAATGGCACTATAGCAATCAGTTCCTACCACGGCCGTATCCACGGATACGGGCCAGGCGGCCGTGCCACCTAAATTTTTACTGGCCACCCTAAAATTTTCACGGTAGACTTGCAAATGACCTAATAATATGGTTGGATCGGCCCCCCGTAACTTCCACCGCCCCCCCCTACATTTTTGGGTTGGCTACGGGCTTGGTTTCCACTGATAAGGAAGGGTACCCTGGTGTAACACGCTGATTGCGATCAGATTGCTCAGACATAGAAAACATCGAAAAAGAAGCGATACTTTTTTTTTATCGGCCAACAAGCCCATTGAAAGGGTTAAATAGGAGCATAAAAATGGGGTCAAAATGAGATTATGTGAAATACTGTAAAGCGAGAACGAGAAGAGATATCGGAAAAGGTTAAATACACGAATATGCAACCCACTGCGCACTACTGTCTCGCTGGCTGTCTATACGAACGGCGTTTGCATCTCCTACGTGTTCTCCCATCTTCGTGTATTAAGATTAATCTGCGTCTCTTTTGCATATGGCCGACATATGCACCCAAAGTAAAAACACGTATTTTCTGTTTTCGTTTCTTCTTTCTTCCTGCTCCTTACCATTTCCGCTCATTTCCGTAACACGTTGTGACAATGTTGTACACGTAATAGGTTCATTTCAAGATGTTCTGCTTTCTTTGCATGGGCGTGTTCTACCTCATTGTCTTGCGTCGACTATAGGTAGTATTTCGTACATTTAACCTTTTCCGATATCTCTTCTCATTCTCGCTATATTCCACATAATTATATTTGGCCCCATTTTTATGCCCCTATTTGACCCTTTCAGTGTGCTTGTTGGCCGATATAAAAAAAAATAAAAAAAATACCTGTCGCTTCTTTTTCAATGTTCTCTATGTATATGCAATCTTATCACAATTGGCGTGTTACACCGGGGTACCCTGCCTTGTGAGTCGCTATGTGTTGTTTACGTTTACACCTGCTACAAAAGTATTCCTGCTCATTCTTTTTCTTTTCTTTTCTGAATTTTCTTTTTATTTAAAAAGACTGTGCAAGTAGTACTCATTTCTTTACAGAATATAACCATCCAAAAATCTGTAGACTTCAAGTCCAGAGGTAGCTTTTTTTTTTTTTTTTTTTTTTTTTTTTTTTTTTTTTAAGCTTCAACCTGTATCGTGTAATTTAGCCTTAGAATCGCGCCGCTGAAGTGAAGTGTGAGCTCATTTATAGTGTAATGAGACTATAAACTAAACAAATAAACAAATTATCATTTTTATTTATAAAAATAATGGCAGTTTAGTAGGTAAAAATGGAACAAAGTTTTTTGTAATATTTTAACTGTTGAATACGTGCATAACATTATTTTTAAAACTTCTAAAGGACAGTATTTGTAATTAAAAAATTGTTGAAAGCAAAAGCAAAATAGTCAAAAATTACCTACAATTAAATAATAATGCTTATTAGTAATAACTAACAATTTAAATAAAATTATTTAAAAAAATAAAAGCAAACCTCAGGGTAAATTAAAGTTTAAAAATATTTATTTTTACATTATTAAATAACAACAATATTTTAAAAAATATATTATTAAAACTTTCCTAAAATTTTGAAAATATTTATTTTGGCAGTGTTGGGCAAATTTCAATTGAATTAACAATTAATCTGTAAATTTAATTGTTAATTGCAATTAACAATTGAAATAAGTAATGGTTAATTGTTAATTGCAGTTGGCCATTGAAAAAGGAGAATCAATTGCAATTGATCTATTGATTGAAAGTAATTGCAGTGCAAAGTAATTGCAATTGAATTCTGTAATTCAATTGCAATTGAAATTAATTGGCAATTGATTCAATTGCAATTGATTTCCACAGCAATTACTTTCAATTGATTGATCAATTGCAATTGATTTTCACTGATTAATTTTCAACACTGTAGTTCAGAGAGGGCGTGGGGCAATGAAAACTTTAGCCACGACCAATTGACTCACCACCCGTCGTGACCCACGACCCACCGTGACCCACTCTGACCCACCACCCACCATAAACCACTCTTACCTACTGTGACCCACAGACCCACCAAAACCCATTGTCATCACCTCTGACCCATGATTCACGCCCTCTTCTCTACTGACTAAAGAGTTTAAACTTGTAATAAAACAAGCCTATAAAATTATCACTCATCGGAGTTTGAATTTCTACGATCAATCGCTCAAGCACCGCTGTATTCCAATAAGGGCGGATCTGACCTTTCTAATATAAATAAAATAGAGTTTGTTCGTGTGTCTGTCTGTCTATCTTTGTGCGACCTGTGGACGAGACGAGTGGACCGAAACTTTTCAAAATTTGGTCACGGGTAGCTTGGTCTAGGCCCCAGACCAAAACGAAGTGTTTTTTTTTAATTCCTTACTAGGGGGTCTCCAGGGAACGTTTACCGGGACCGGCCTGGGGACCAGAAAAGTCGACCGAAAGTTACCAAATTTTGGTCAAAGATACCTTGGTCCAGGTCCCACACCAAGGCAAAGCGTTTTCAACAAAATTGGAACCAGGGGGTCTCAGGGGGGCGTTTACCGGGACATGTAAAAGTAGAACGATATCAGTGTCGATTTCATAGTTTTTGCGGTCGCTGAGATCCATGGTGAAATTCCGATCGCATTAACTTCCAAATTCACCGTGTTCGGCTGCGGGCCGTGGGTCAACGGGGGGGGGGGGATACCGAAACGTAAAAGTAAACCAAAATGACCGATATTAGTGTCAAATCCATAGTTTTCGCGGTTGCTGATATCAATGGCGACACTACCATTAGCGATTACTTTCAAATTCATCCACCGTTGTATGCGGGCCTTGGGTCACCAGAGGGGAGAATTCCGAGACATGTAAAAATAATGTCAAATCCATAGTTTCCGGGATAGCTGAGCTCAATGGTGAAACTCAAGACCGCGTTTACTTTCATATTTAGCCCCCATCAGCTAAGAAAGGGGAGCATTATAAAGGGGATCACGAGACATGTAAAAATAATCCATAATGACCGATGTCAAATCCGTAGTTTTCGCGTGGCTGAGATCAATGGTGATACTTTCATTAGCGATGATTTTCAAATTTAGACACCATTGTATGCGGGCCGGGAGTCACCGGGGGTGGGGAATTGCGAGACATGTAAAAATAATGGAAAGTGACCGATATTAGTGTCAAATCCATAGTTTTCGCTGTCGCTGAGATGAATGGTGATACTTCCACAGGCGTTGACTTCCAAATACAGCCTCCATCGGCTGTGGGCCAGAGGCATTGTTTTTTTTTAGAATTGGAACCAGAGGATTATAGGGACTTTTACCGGCATATGTAAAAAGTAGTAGAAAATGGCAGATGTTAGTGTCACATTCATAGTTTTCGCGGTATTGGTTGGGGGTTGGTGGGGGCCAGAGGAGATTTTTTCACAATATGAACCAAGGGGGTCTGAGGGGTGGTTCACCGGGACATGTAAAAGTAGTAGAATTTGTGTCGAATCCATATTTATTGGGGTTGTTCAGACGTATTGTGACACCCCCGATAGTGTATACGTTCAAATTCAGCCCCCATCGGCCTTCCCAATGAAAACACATGTATGTTGTTGGATATATATTCACACAAAATATATCCAATTTTAGAAATGTTTCTTAATTGTTCTCCCGTTGTTCAGTTCGTTTACATTGATATTTTATCTGATCCATGCGAAGAACGGGCATAACAGCTAGTACGAAATGGTAAAGTGTTTGTTATGGTACAAATTACAATGAATTCAATTATATAGATAATTATTATAATTAATAATTATTTCCTTGTTGAATTATAGATACTTTTCAGTGGAAAACTGAATAAAATTTAAAAGTCCAAAATCAACGTAAAGTAGACCAACGTAAAGGAAAAATGTGTAAAATTTTCCATATAATTAAGCTTACAAACTTAAATGGAAATTTAGCTTAATTACATGGAAATTTTTTGTGTCGTTTTATGCATCTATTTCCTCGTTTTCTGCGTCACCGGAAATGGGTCAATGTTATCCTACAAATATGACGGAACAAGTTAATGCTGTTCCGTCAGGAACGATTTCAAGGTCGTTTCCTTCACATCATCTTGTGCGTGTTTTCTACCGTTTTGTAAACCTATTTCCACGTTTTGTGAATCAATGGTAGTGGGTCAAAATGGGCATTCAATGTGGGAAGAAAAATGATCCACTCTCCCACCAGTATCGAATTTCGAGGTCTCCTTTTTGGCATTATTTAGTGCATGTTTGTACCGTTTCTGCGCATATTTTCACGTTTTGTGCGCCAACGAAAGTGGGTCAAAGCAGGGGTGGACTGGCCATAATCAAGTACCGGCCCAATGGCCGCTGCGCCCTCCTCACATCAGCGCCTTTGCGCCCTCCTCGGGAGGGGCTAAAACCCGTTTTATCCTCGGGAAGGCGCACAGTTTCCTCTCTGAACACATTTAGAAAAGAAAAGCTACATAATTATTTTTGCCAGCTCGGGCTCCATTCCAGACCCCGGTATTTGCTCGGCCTGCGGCCTCATTCTTTCTGTTTTCGGTGTGGGAATGCTATTAATGATATTAGATTTACCCCTAAATATATAGATTTGACTCTAATATCGGTCATTTTGGACGATTTTCACATATCACCCTTACCAACTCCACGCTCCGCCCCTAATCCCAGTATTTGCTCGGCCTGCGGCCTCACTCTTTCTGTTTTTGGGTTTGGGAATGTCATCATGATGATTTTAGGGACCGTGAAATTTATAGATTTGACTCTAATATCGGTCATTTTGGATGATTTTTATATATCAACCCTTCCACCCCACTGCTCCGCTCCCAGATCCCGTCTTTACTCGCTACGGCCTTGCCCTTTCTGTTTTAGGTTTTGATGGTACCATTAATGATCTCAGCGACTTCGAAATATATTGATTTGACTCTAATCTCGGTCATTTTGGATCATTTTTACGTCTCTCCCTCCCACTCTTGCCGTTAGAGGCGCTAGTGGCGTTACATAAAAACAAGACTCCGTTCAAGACTTACAGATGAACATCTGGAATCATTGTTATTGATGAACTAAGAGACATTCTGACCAAAATAGACAACAATCTTATTATTGACAAAATGTGTGAAAAAAGCGAAAAGGAGATGCGAAGGCTCCTTCAAGCATAAAGCAGTGACTTTACTTTCATTTTCCAGTTTTGTTTTTGAATTTCTTTTTTCGCTAGGTAGGTATATAATTCTAAATTTACTTTTGTTTGTTTGTAGTAAATGTTTCATGTATACTTTTTATTAGCGGTTTTAAAAATAGATGAAAAATAAGTTAATGTTATGATGAACATAGCTTTAAAAGGGCAGAAGTATGAAAAATAGCATAAGCCTCAAACTTAACTCAAATCTTCAGTTATAATTAGGCTGTTAACAAATGTAGCCGAAGAATTTAAACAACTGGTGTGATTTTTGTAGTCTCAGTTAAAGTGTGCAGATTTATATAGGCCTAATATACAAGGCGTGTTTTAAGGCCGTTTGAACATAAGTACACAACGAAAGGTTATTTCAAAAAAGTAAATGTATTTTCAGAAAGTACATACTTTACTCTACAAACTCTTATCATACCTCTCAACCAATTTCAAAATACCCTCTTCATAAAAACTTGCCGCCTGCTCCGATAACCAAGAGTTCACTGCCGTTTTCGCATCGTCGTCATCATTGTAACGGTTGCCATTGAGGTGTTGTTTGAGGTGGAGGAACAGATGGTAATCGCTCGGCGCAAGATCAGGACTGTAGGGTGGGTGATTTAAAACTTCCCAGCCAAAACTGTCCAACAAATCGCGGGTCTGACCTGCAGTGTGAGGTCTTGCATTGTCATGGAGAAAAACAATGCCCTTTGTCAGCATGCCATGTCGTTTGTTTTGAATCGCTCTGCGTAGCTTTCACAGGGTTTGGCAGTATGCTTCTGCATTGATAGTGGTTCCTCGCTGCATGAAGTCGACCAACAAAATACCATGCCTATCCCAAAACACCGACGCAATGATTTTGCGCTGGGACAAAGTCTGTTTGGCCTTCACCTTTACAGGCGAGTGTGTGTGTCTCCATTCCATGCTCTGTTGCTTCGATTCGGGCGTGATATGCGAAACACATGTTTTGTCTCCAGTTACGATCTGACTCAAGAAGCCGTCACCTTCTTCGTGATAACGAGTCGAAAACTTCATGGCACACTCAAATCTTTGGTTTTTGTGGTCCTCTTTAGGAGCTTCGGGACCCAACGGGAGCACAGTTTCCTAAACTTTAGGTGCTCAGAAACAATTTTGTAAAGCACTGATCTCGACACGTCAGGAAATTCGTTTGAGAGACCTGTTATTGTGAACCGCCTGTTCTGACGGACCCTCGCTTCAACTGAAGCCACCAAATCGTCTGTAATCGAAGAAGAGCGACCGGAGCGGTCCTCATCATGGACATTGTCACAGCCATTTTTGAATTCTCGTACCCACTTACGCACTTTGCTTGCACTCATAACAGTATCACCGTACACTTCGCAATTCTGTCGATGAATTTCTGCAGCAGATAGGTTACTTGCTGACAAAAACCGTATCACTAGCGAACCTCACACGCGGCGGTCGACTTGATAGTCTTAAACATAGTGAAAGCACAGAACACAACCGTACAGGTCAGCTACAGAGCTGAAACTGAGCAGAGTTGTTCCCGAGGCATGCCGGTACACGACGCACACGCACGTTGTGGTATGCGCGCGAACCACTAATGTCTACAGCAAAACGGACCTTACTTTAAAAACACGCCTCGTATTTAGTACTCAAAGTCTCTTTGTTTGTTTATGAAAACATTGAATTTGTATAATTCTATCGTGATTAACTGCAATAGCTACTTAATCTTTTGTTGTTTTTTGTGTACTAATTTTCCGGGGGAAGCCCCCCGGCACTTTCTTTTATTAGGAGGGGGTATTCCATACCAGCGAAAGCCTCGGATGGACGGCGCCCTCCCAGAGTATGTGACCGCGCCCTTTTTACATAGCCAGTCCACCCCTGGGTCAAAGACGACCTACAAATATGGCAGAAAAAGACATATTCATTCCACTTTCAAGGTCCATTTTGACCCAGTTCCACTGATGCACAAAGCGACACAAATCATGCATAAAAAATGTGAAGAAAGCGACCTCGACATTCGATGGTGACGGAACAGCATTAAGTTATTCCGCTATACTTGTAGGCCATTTTGACCCATTTCGTTGTCGCACTGAAGTGGAAATAGGAGCACAAAACAGTACAAAGCAGGCACTATACGATGCGAAAGAAACGACCTCAAAATTCGATAGTGGCGGAACAATGGCTCTATTTCCTCACGCATTGATGGACCATTTTGACGCATTTCTGGTGATGCTCAAAACGTGGAAGTAGGCGAACAGAACGGTACAAAATACACACTAAACGATGCGAAAGAACCAACCCCGAAATTCGATAGTGGCGGAACAGTGAGTCATTTAACTCCCACTTTAAAGCCCCGTTCAACTCACCTCGGGTGATGCACAAGACGAGAAATAGGCGCAGAAAACTTTTTTTTTTTTTTTTTTTTTTTTTTAAAAAAGGCACTAAACGATGCGAAAGTAACGATCTAGAAATTCGATAGTGTCGGAACAGTGGATCATTTTCGTCACACCTTGGAGGCTCATCTTGACACACTTCTGGTGACGAACAAAACGTGGAAATAGGGGCACAAAACGTAACAAAACAGGCACTAGTCAATGCGAAAGGAAGGACCTCGAAATTCGGTAGTGACGGAGAAGTGGGTCATTTTGGTCACACTTTGGAAGCCCATTTTGACACACTTCTGGTGACGCGCAAAACGTGGAAATAAGGGCACGAAACATTCACTAGTCGATGCGAAAGGAAGAACCACGAAATTTGGTAGTGGCGGAGCAGTGGGTCATTTTCGTCCCACATTCGAGGCCCATTTTGACCGTCTTCCAGTGACGCACAAAACGTCGAAATAGGCGCACAAAAGAGTACGCGGTGTGAAATTAACGACCTCGAAATTCGATAGTAGCGGAACTCTTGGTCATTTTCGTCCCATCTTGGAAGCCCATTTTGACCCACTTCCGGTGACGCACAAAACGTGGAAATAAGGGCACGAAACGGCACGAAACATTCACTAGTCGATGCGAAAGGAAGAACCTCAAAATTCGGTAGTGGCGGAGCAGTGGGTCAATTTCGTCCCACCTTTGAGGCCCATTTTGACCGTCTTCCAGTGACGCATAAAACGTCGAAATAGACGCACAAAAGGGTACGCGATGTGAAATTAACGACCTCGAGATTTAATAGTGGCAGAACACTTGGTCATTTTCGTCCCAGCTTGGGGACTCATTTTAACCCACTTCCCATGACGCACAAAACGGAAGTAGACGCACAAAACGGCGCAAACCGATGTGAAGGAAACGACCTCGAAATTCATTGGTAGCGGAAGAGCAATAATGTTCCGCCATATTTGTAGGCCCATTTTGACCCACTTCCGGTGATGCACAAAATGTGGAATAGGCGCACAAAGCGACACAAATCACGCACAAAAGATGCAAAACAAAGTACCTCGAAATTCGTTGGTGGTGGAACAAGTTAATGACGCCGTGAGCACCAATATAAGTATATACTGTAGTTCTTACCAGGGGGCGCGGTGGGTCAGTGGTAGAACGTTCACCTCCGGTGCTTGAGGTCCCTGGTTCGATCCCAGCTCGCGCAGTTTGGACTTTGTGGTGGACAAACACCGTGCTCGCGGATTTTCTCGGGGTTCTCCCGTTTCCTCCCACTTTCTTCATTTCATTCATTTCCCATCATCACCGTCTCCTTTAGCCTAACCGGCATATGCGTGGGACGTAAAACTAAAGATTTCATATCATTTTTTATAGTTCTTACCATCAAGGCTGAGAACTGCACGGTCCAATTTTTTAGCCAAAGTAGAAGCCCAACCGGAATAGTGAGCTGGCTTGGTTGGGATTACCCATCGACTGGGCTCAATTGAGCCAATGGCTTGAACCGGCTCGGTAAAGACGAGTTATCGACTCGGCTCGATTAAAGCCAATGGCTCGAACCAGCTCCGTTGAAACGAGTCCTTAGGCTGGGTTCGAGTTAGCTTAACTGAGCCAATGGGTCGAACCGGCTCGGTTGGGGTAAGCAATCAGATCGGTTCGGTTCGGCTCGTGTGAGCCTTCGGCTCGAGCTGGCTCGGTTGGATGCTGTTGGCTCGGCTCACTTCTCGGTTCGGCTCGATAAGTGAATGAGCTGTGAGCGAGCCGCTTGAGTCGTTGACAACCCTAAACCCGGGTCGAGCAGTTTTAAGCATATTTGGCTGGAGTCCCATAACTTCTAACAATTTTTGGCTCGAGCCCGAATACTTGCTCCTCCTGAACTCAAACCAAGAACCTCGTGACCGATGTCCTTGCCTCCTGAAGATTTCTTGACTACCGAGATCGACAGTTAACTAATTTTTAGTATTCCGATACAAACCGCCTTTATTCCATGTTTATACAGGTACACGGTGTTATAATAATAATTAGTTATAGTAGTAGTAGTAGTATCATTGATAATTATATTGTCTATGTAGGATACTTGAAGATAGTAGTACTTGGAACTACACAAAGGATTTAGCTCGAATTAGCTCGACTCGACTGGAAACTCGATCCGAATTCGAGTCGAGTTGGGGGAAATTTTTCGAGCCGAGATCTCGAGTCGAACTCAAAGATGTCTGCTTCGAGTCGAGTTTTAAAGATATAAGTACCTTATTTGAAATATGTAAAACAGTAACAAGTGGACAACACAATACACACACATCTTCTTATCTTCAGTTTTAATTGCTGATTTCAATTGCAATTAACAATTACAAGTTTCAATTGTCAATTGCAATTAACAATTGAATGTTTCAATTGCACCCTTTGCAATTGACAATTAACAATTAAAAGTTTCAATTGCCTGGTGACCAATTAACAATTAACAATTGACGAAAATTTAATTGCAAATTTTATGATTGAATTCAATTGCAATTGAAATTAATTGTCAATTACAAATTGAAATCAATTGCAATTGATTTTCAGAGCAATTACTTTCAATTGATTGATCAATTGCAATTGATTTCAATTGATTTTGCCCAACACTGGCTTTTGGCAAAGTAAAAAAAATAATTAAGGCAAACAAGGACAATAGTTTATATAAAAAAGTTTGCAAGTTAAAAATGTGCATTTTGGGTTCTGCATTTAGCATTGAAATAAAATTACTTATATAAAATTATAAATATTGCAAGAGAGACCATTATTTGGTTAAAACCAAGCAAAATATGCAATAAGGTAAAGTATAACTACAAAAGAATTTTAACTGTTTATTTTGCATGTAACATAATATCAGAAGGTTTTTAAAAGTAACAGGCAGATTTAAATGTTTGAATATTTAGCTTATATCTGTTGTAATTAGCTTAGCATTAATTAATTCTAAAATTATTTATTATACAGTTAAGCTAACCTACTATGTCTAGTTTTAAACTTAATACTCTTAATTGTTCACAATTAAATAATTATATTGTTACAAAAATATCCACTATACTACCTTTGTAAGTCAATTGTTTCATTAACAAAATATTGTCTCTTGGGACAAAAAATTGCTATCATTTGTTCAATTTCATTAAAAAACTAATGACATACACTAAAGGTACTGTTCGGGAATTTTTTTCCAGTTTGTGGGGTAATGTAATGAAACCATGAACTAAAAAAATTATAATTTTTATTCATAAAAATTATAATGGAAGTTTAGTGGGTGGAAATAGAACAAAGATTTTGTAATATCTTTACTGTTGAATAGGTGCATAACATTATTTTTAAAAATTATAAGGACAGTATTTGTAATCAAAAAATCGTTGGAAGCAGAAGCAAAATAATCAAAATTCACCTGCAATCAAATAACAATGCTTATAAGTAGTAATTAACAATTCAAATAAAATCACAAAAAAATAAAATAAAATAAAAGCAAACTTCAGGGTAAATTCAGGGCAATGAACCTCAGGGCAAGTTCAAAAATATTTATTTTTACATCACTAAATAACAATATTTTTTAAAAAAATATAATTAAAACTTCCCTAAAATTTTGTAAATTTTTATATTGGCTTTTAGCAAAGTAAAAAAAAAAAATAATTAAGGCAAACAAGGACGATAGTTTATATAAAACAACCAAATTTGCAAGTAAAAAATCATTCTGCATTCTGTATTCTGAGTCCTGCATCCAGCATTGCAATAAAATGATCTATACAAAATTACAAATATCGCAAGAGAGACCATTATCTGGTCAAAACCAAGCAAAATATGCAATAAGGTAAAGTATAACTAGAAAAACTTTTAACTGTCTATTTTGGATGTAACATAATGTTAGGAGATCTCTAAAAGTAACAGGTAGATTTAAATGTTTAAATATTTAGCTTATTTCTATTATAGTTAGCCTAGTATTAAGCAATTCTAAAATTATCTATAGTTACGCAGCCCGTTCTATCTGAAAAGTTCTGGTTAGTTTATTTCTTAACATGTGTTGTTTATAATGAGTTCGTCACTAAAAATACACACTTAGCTACACATGCATAAACATTCTCAAAAATATAGTCAAAATTTATAGTTTCTTACATGTAATTGTTACACGATTATATGCTTCTAATGATTAATTGATCTTTTTAGTCATGTTTTTCTCATGGTTTACAATTAATAATAATAATAATAATAATAATAATAATAATAATAATAATAATAATAATAATAATAATAATAATAATAAATATAAGACGGTATTCGTATCTGCAAGTACTTCAACCTGTGATTTTTCCTCTAAGCATATTTCGTATAATACAAGGTCAAGAGGTCTAATTATTGAAATGAATTAGTGACGAGCTACGAATAAGAACTGCTAATCCCTGGAGCCCATAGAGACTCGAAACTAAAATGTGTTTTTTTTTTTTTTTTTTTAAAAAAAAGGCTGACATTATTCTAACGCGAGCATTTCGAATTGCAGCAGTATGTTTTACTTGGTAATACGTAGCAGATATTGGTTGACCTGCAGTGGTACATTTGACGTCGTAAGTTCAAATACCGTGACCCCAATGTGACGTAATTTGAAACCATTAAATTTTGCTGTCACTTGATTAACATGTCATATTACGCAATACTAATGATTACTTCGTCAGTTTATAGTGGAATGTTTTGTGGCGTATGAACCCTGACCTAAGAACTTCTCCGAGGAAGTAGTTTAGTATCACTGGAAAGGGAACACCCTTGTAGAGAGATACCGTTGCATGTAAATAAAGGATGCAACAAATAATCAGCTAAAAGTATTAGGAAGAATGAAGGGAGTTCACTGAATTGAAAAAAAAAAAAAATAGATACCCGAAAAATTGTCCTCGTATTACTTAAAATATAAGTTAAACAAACATTAATAATAAAATATTTGACACTACTGAAGACAATATCCGCCCCCCCCCCCCCTCTTATACTTCCTGTTCCTACAGTTAACAGATTAAATTAACTTCTTTAGATGCACACAAATCTGACGAAAGAGTTGACTGTATTTCATCAGATAGGACGATGAAATCATGTTTCTTATCAGCTACTTATGGGTCAATAAGAACAGTAGACTACTGTCAACAAATGCTAAGGTGGCAGCCCTTGGTTTGGTCACACGTGTTCTTCAACAGAGCAGAAGAAAGATATCCATGCAGTTTGCCCTTTTTAAAACAACTTGAAGCCAAGCTCTATATTGCAGCCACACTGTAGTGGACAATCCTTATAAGGAGTGATGACTTCAGAGAGTGGTGGTTGATTTGATTTTGAGTTCAGCGTCCCATTAAGAATTGAGACTATATAAGACGTGGACTTATAGCTTAACGTAGGATCCGAACGCATAACCTCCCGTCCGTAATCGAACCCGGGTAGCCCGGGATGCAAAAATTACATGAGCTACGAAATTACCAGAGCTACCCCTCCCGCGGAGAATTTCCCTGATCGGGCTCAACCTGGATTACCGATATTTTTGGAGTACAACTTTTACCCCATATTTATTCAAATGATCCGCTGGGGAAAATCTAAAATCATCACAGCCCATAAGCACTATGACGCATTTCTCCCTATAAATTGTCCCCCACCATAAAATATTTACAGTGAAATCTGTCTAACGTTAGTCACTATAGGTTGTATTGAAAAGTGTCCATAATTGTATTATGAATTAAGAGCTATTATAGATTATAACATTCGCATTTCTAATGCACAAAGTAACTTATCTACGTACTGGTTTACATTTGTAAATAAAATATAGTAAATATTATTTTTGTAATGTAAAACACTATTATGGTTAACGCTCATATTTTCGGCTCATGTGCGTTGGATTTCTCAAAGCGTAGACAGTGACGTAACTAGGGGGAGGCAAACTGAGCTTGAGCCCCGGGCGCGGGTTGGGAGGGCACAAAATTGGTCAAATATTTGAGGGAGCATTTTGGCTTTGTTGATCAGGGGGGCGCTAAGTCGAATTCTTGCCCCGGGTGACAGCTAGCGTATTTACGTTGCTGGCCGTAGATGTCTCACATAGGTTGGATGCTGAAAAGAGATGTTCAATATCCCACCAAATGTCACTCGCATATTGTTTTACATTTAATTTCAACATATTAATTACTTACAAATTACTAAATATATTGTTTATTCATTTATTTTATAAACATGGTTGATAAAGGTCAAAAACGTTATCGAATCAAATAGATTTTGCAATCAATAAGCGCAGTATTATGTATTTATTTTAGTAATATATTTGTAGTCTATAATACGGTTTGCATTAGCATTTTCTTTGGTATTAGTAATTTAAATATTGTAAAATAATTGTTATAAATACAGTGGCGGCGCTACGGAGGAGCAACCGCTACCCTAATATTTTTTTCTCGCCCCCCTTCGCCCCCACTTTTTTATGTACAACCGGTGAAAAATAATAATAATAGCAGTGGCGGCTGGTACTATATGCTGCATGGTTGTGCAACCGGATTTTTTTTAATACTAAAATATTTTTAAGTGTTAAAGTAGTGTATCAGTAAAAAATAAACCTTTACTCTTGAGCGCAAAACAGTATTGATGCATTTCTAAAAAAAATAAATTAAAAAACGGAAAGAAAGAGAGAGATTTACCTTTCCAGTGGCAGCGAACGTTGCCACTGGAAGCAATAACATTGAGCATATGGCAGCGAGCTCCTATCTCTTAACATGGGGAAGTGGATTTATTCTTGCAACGCTCCTATCTTCCCGTATTGGTCCCTTGCGGTTGCATTTTCTCCCGCAACTGGTCAGCTCTGTAATAGTTACGAATTCCTCCGCTTAGCAGCGCTTGACTCAATTGATAGGGTGAGGAAGATACAGACGCGTGGAAGAAAGAAGTTATTCACAAAACATAAACTCGCTAAGACCAAATATAAGTCTGGTGGTAGCAGGGACGGATCCAGGCTGAAAGTTTGGGGGGCGGTCGTTCGAAGTCAACAGATTTTATTTAACATTTATAATACAAAGGTGAAAATTCTTGGGATAAGATTTATTTTTTAAAAAATCCTATTCTGGAAGGGGCGGGGTCAATCGAGTCTCCAAGAAGAAAATGTCTTACTACTGGTCTAATTCCTAGCTCTGTGTCTTTCGTGCACATGATTCCGTGTTCGATTTCTGATGGAGAGCATAAATTAATATCAAATTATTCACTTCCAATACTCATCTGTCTTCTTTAGCCTAATTTGTTGGAATGTTAAACTTTTTTTTTTTTCATTTTCAAAGGAAAATATCTTAGATTTCATGCTTCTTTCCACACAAAAAATACGTGGTTCCTGAAAATGGAATTTTTGTTCCGTATATTTATACAAAGAAATGCTAACAAAATGCATATTGTCGGAGAAGAGAGGTGTTTCTGGACCCTAAAGAAAATAAAGCGGAAAATATTTGCGGTAACGATGCTTTCTATTTAGAGAAACTTGGCGAGCAGCACTTCAGATTTCAATAAACTCATAGAAAAATTTGAAGCCCGAAAGATCGAAGAAAGACCTTCCATTCTAAAATAATGCATAGTTTATATAATTAAATAATTTTGTTTAATTTTCTTGCGTGCATTCAATTTTCTTGCTTTTTTTTTTCTTCTTTTCGGATTAACGCCATCATTCATGGTTTACAGCACATACTATATATTCGATTTATCTCGTGTTCAATAACATGAGTGTAGAGGTTTTGTATATAAATAATGTATAAACGTGCATTGATAGTGGTTGTTTGAGAAAAAGGAAATAGCTTATATATTAAATTAATATTAGAGAAATAATTTAATCAATAATATACAAATAGAGCTTAAAAGACTTTCCTCTTCATATTTCCTGAATATTTTTTGGATAAGACTCAAGAATGCTGGGGGAGGGGAACACTTGCGCGTACCTACATACCTTTGATATTGCAACATTGCAAACCGGTGGTTGTACAGACTACGATCCGCTACTGAATAATAGTATGTAAACCGATAATAATAATATTCGAAACAAATCAAGTGTGGTTGCCTCCCCTCCTACAGTGTGTCCGTAAAGTTGCACAACCCAAAGTTTGATTACATATATCTTTTGAACAAAGAACAATAAAGACATGAGACTTTAAACAAATGTAAGCGTATTCCATGAGAGATTTTCAAGATTATGACCGATGTTGGAATTTGTAACGTTTTTATATAGTGACGAAAGTACCGAGAGTGTAAAATAAAAAAAAAAAAAAATGTACAAAATAAAGAAAATCAATATTCAGTTGCAGAAAACTGATTTCCTGCGGGTGAATTCGTGTGTATATGTGCAATATGCAACAACATTTATATATTGGTGCGAAAACGTGACAAAGTTGATGCAGTGTTGCTATGTAAAAAGACTTTAATGAAAGTCCGTAAAATGGATGTTTTTTGGCAGAAACGCGGTCCCTGGCAACACTGTTGTTGTAAAATTACTGCAACAGGCATGTTTTAGGTTAATTAATGATAAGCAATGAAGATTTGCACACAAGAGAAACTGAGTTTTAATGGCAGCTGCCAGGTGGGTATTTTTTTATCGCAAATTTTTGAATAAAAACTCAGTTTATCAATTATGTGCACATTCTCATTGCTTATCATTAACATAAAATATATCTGTTGCAGTAATTTTACAACAGTTTTGCCAGGGGCCGCGTTTTTGCAAAAAAAAAAAAAAAAATACGGACTTGCATTAAAAAGTCTTTTTGCATGGCAGCATTGCATCAACTGTCACATTTTCCCACCAATGGATAAATGTTGATGCATACTGCACATATACAGATGATGATCAGAAAAATGGAAACACCTGTAGTTGGAAACACGTCAGATGTCTGAGTTGGCAGTGGTGTCGTGGGGCCCGCAGCGCCGGACCGCTGGTGGTGGTGTGTTAGGTCGGTCTCCATACTACGTCAGGCGCAGTGGAACAGCAGTGTCCAATGGCTGCAGCAGACGGAGGTAGTGTAAAATGGGAGACTTCTCACATTTTCAAAGAGGGCAAATTGTTGGTGCGCGGTTATGTGGAGTGAGTGTGACGGTAGTGGGTACTGTGTTAGGTGTGTCGCGTGGGACAGTGTCGAAGGTGATGACGGCCTACACAACACACGGGAAAACCACATCGGGGAAGCGGAACAGTGGGCGGAAGAAAATCATGAGTGACAGGTCACGCCGGGTATTAAAGCGCATTGTCACGCAGAACCGTCGTGCCACTGCGGAGCAAGTGACGGAGGAACTCAATCAGCACCTCCCCCACCCTGTTTCGACAATCACAGTCCGCCGCGAATTACATGACATGAACTTACGGGATCGTGTTGCACGGGCCAAACAGCTCATCAGAGACTATAACGCTTTCGCACGCCGCAAATGGTGCCGCGACCATGCAACTTGGACTGTTGAGGACTGGAAACGTGTGATATGGTCGGATGAGTCATCCTTCACCCTATTCCCAACCACGGGCCGTGTTTATGTGTGGAGAACGCCCAAAAAGCTTATGATCTGCAGTGTCTCCGCTCAACTGTGAAACATGGCGGCGGCTCGGTGATGCTGTGTGCCGCCATATCATGGTTTTCATTGGGTCCTGTGGTCACACTTAGCGGACGAATCACTGCCAACGATTATGTCGCAATTTTAGGAGACCACTTGCATCCTATGCTCCGGATTTGTTCCCGGACAATGACGCCATCTTCCAGGATGATAATGCACCCATTCACACAGCTGGCGTTGTTGCAGCGTGGTTTGAGGAACATCGGGATGAAGTTCAACACCTCCCCTGGCCCGCCCAATCCCCAGATCTCAACATAATTGAACATCTGTGGTCCATCTTGGAAACACGACTCCGGCGACGATTTCCATCTCCATCGTCTCTCACAGAACTGGCCGATTCCCTGCACGAGGAATGGTGTAAAATTTCACTTGCTACCATTCACCACCTCTATGCCTCCATCCCACGCCGCATCAAGGCTGTTCTGAAGGCGAAAGGTGGCCCGACACCATATTAATATGTAAGTTGCAATTTCGTTCAGGTGTTTCCATTTTTCTGATCACCATCTGTATATAGGGAATCACTCGCAGGAAATCAGTTTTCTGCAACTGAACATTGGTTTTCTTCATTTTATACATTTTTTATTTTGCACTTTCGGTACTCTGTTTGGTCACTACATAAAAAAAGTTTTAAATTCCAACATTGGTCGTGATCTTGAAAATATCTACATAGAATACGCTTATATTTGTTTAAAGTCTCATGTTATTATCATTCTTGGTTCAAAAGATATACGTAATCAAACTTTGGGTTGCGCAACTTTACGGACACACTGTATTACGAGCCTAGCGTCGCTACTGGATACATAACCAAAACAAAATTCTGCTCCATTTAAGTTTTATCATCCTTCGGCGCAGTTTAGTGGTTAGAGCGTTGGGCTCATGTCCGCGTGGTCTCGGTTTCGATTCCGGTGCACCCCAATTTTTTGACATTCATCCAGCGTTGTGAGGCATACTGGGGAGTCACGTGAATAAAGACGTGACGGCCCCACATGTCCAGAAAGCTTCAGAGGCAGAGTGAGGCGACGCCCTGACCACGTGTTCGTCGCTACCCTGGACTTAGTTCCAATGGTCGCTAACAGATGGCATGGAGAAGGTTCAGGTTCGCACAGCGTTGTCTCAACAATTATTATTTGTGAATAGCAATTCGAATAATTATTCGTTATCCGAATGGCCGTGCGAGTAATTATTCGAATTTAACAGCACTATTTCACACTGGTCACAGGTGACATTGGCTTCTTTCGAGTGATCCTCTATCTTTGACTGTTTAATGCTTTCCATAAAGCGAGGAGAGACTGAAATTTTCAGAAGGGGGGAGAGAGCGCTGGATATTACCTTCTGGAATGATCATTTAGTGGTGGTTTTGGAAGAGAAAGGATCGAAAGTGAATTCGAAATCGTATCAATAGGCTTTCTCGAGCCACAAATCACATATTTTGTTTAGAATTGCATGCGAGACAAAGAGTTGAGGCCATACCGTCTCGGAAAGGTGTCGAAAGGATGTCTCGTCTCGTGATCAATCTCAGTGTCGTCTAAGTTTCAATATCTTTTCATAAATACTACGTGTTAACGAACGGGACAGGTATTTTAGCTAATATTTTTTGCATAAAATCCATCTTCTTTGTTTGCTTCTTTTGTTTGCTAATAATACAAAGTAGAACAAACACCTTAAAATTAATTCAGAATTTATACTATCTCACCATGCCTTTAAAAAAGGCTGCAAAATACATATTTATGGAACCTTTGCTCATTGACGCCGTATTATCACATTTTATGAGCTGCATTATCATTGATAATTTCGCAAATCAAGCTTCCAACTTATTATTTGTCTTAAGTACTACTATTATCAATGTACAACACTATAGAACGCTGAAAGCAGATAAGTACCATCTGAAACTTTATTTCGGGTTACGAACTTTATCCGTTTTTCAATTCCGTTCGCGAATAGGAACATTTTTTACGATTGATATCAGTGCAAATCCATTCGCCCGCCCCAAAAAAGTTTTTTAAAAAAGCTTTTGATGAATTTACTCACGGGCGTCTCTAAAAGGGGAGGACGCACCCTTCCACACATCATACAAACATGTTTTGAGCAGCTAATTGATTAAGGCTTTTTTCACATTATCCGGCGCTTTGCCGGATCCGTTTCCGGCAGTTTGCCGGATGAAAAGTGTACACTTTCATATTATCCGACGTTTTGCCGTGGATGAAAAATATCTGAGCAGGGTTGCTGTGCAACGGAAGAAACAAAACCTTGTGACTCTTGTCGTATTGTGGTGGTTACAATTCACAGATGCAAAAGTGTCTTCTACTCGCCCTGTTAAGATACAGAAAAAAAGTCAGAGACCATATGGGTTCACCCATTTTTTTTTTTTTTTTTTTTTTTTTTTTTTTTTTTTTTTTTTTAGAGAAGTGGTAACTTGAAGGAGATGTTTCTAAACTGTTTCCACAATCGATAAACTTGAGCAAAATAGCGGCCTTGCCGCGTATATGTGAAGAGCTTTATTGCTTGTAATGTCCCGCTTGGCTAAACACGGCGATCTGCCGCGCCGGATTCTAGCAGGGAGATCCGGCTGATTTGCTCGTCGGATAAATGTCCGGCGACCGCCGCACATATGTGAAGAGCTTCATTGCTTGCAATGTCTTTCTACCTTCGCCGGCAATTCGCTGGGAACGGATCCGGCAAATCGCCGGATAATGTGAAAGGGCGGTAAGACTGAAAGTACACATGTCCAAAATTATTGTCGCATGTCTATAAATATGTTGTTGTAGGAATACAATTTGATAACGAATTTGCCCGGTATTTCTTATAATGTTAGTATGTGTATAATCGGCAAAGACATGTACGTGGAAAATTTCATGTCAAAAGAGCAGTAAATAAGAATAAAACGAAAATAAAATTTCTTGTCCATTTAACAACATTTTGTTTTACTCATTCTACTTTTCCTATTTATAATTCTTTTCCTATAGAATTTAACACAAATATACATTTCCCGATTATACATATAGTATCAGTATTAAAAGTATCCTGCACAATCATTATCAAACTATATTCTTACAAAAAGACAGTTATAGATATGCAACAATCATTTTGGACATGAGTGTACATATATATATATATATATATATATATATATATATATATTCAGTGGAATCATTCAGCCGGTTCGCCTGAACCGATTACAATTTTTCAGGCTCCCGGTATTGGTTCATAAGAGTGACTCACTAAAAATAATACAAAATTTATCATTTTCCTTTTGCTTGTTTATTCATGAGTGAAATGAGATAATGAAATGTAACTTACCACAATCATAGATAATGTTATTCTACAACAAAAATTATGAACCTGAAGGAGTTTGAGTGTTGCCATCCATAGAAATTACAGTGTTGCCAGAATAACAACACCCCTAAAATCTAAGTTCAGTCAGAGAATTACGTATCATGTTGTTTTGGTTTACTGTGAACTACTATTTAAATAATAGTTGTATTTAGTTCGTAATAAACAAAATAATTTTAACATACAGTTATTAAAACTAAATAATAATGTTATTTAACAAGTATTTCACAAGAAACTAAAACAACATGATATGTAATCAAATGCAGTTGAGTTCGTTGTTCTATTCGCTCCCTTAACTTAGATTTTAGAGGTGTTGTTATTCTGGCAACACTGTAATTAATATGAATGGCAACACTGAAACTCCTTCAGGTTCATATTTTTTGTTGTAGAATAACATTATCTATGATCGTGGTAAGTTGCATTTCATCATCTTATTTCACTTATGAAAAACAAGCAAAAGAAAAATGGTAAATTTTGTATTATTTTTAGTAAGGCAGGTTCTTAAAATTATATCTCCACCTCTAGATATAGTACTTACGAAAAAATCTCCAGTACTGTTTTTGAAAATCTAGTAGATACTTTTAGTTTTCACAGTTTTTAAAGAGACAATTAAGATATTTTCAGCTGAAACATGACATTTTCTACAGCATCTTATTAATGCTCTTCCGATTTGCAAACTCAGTTCCTTTCTTTTAACATGTGTTTTACTGTCCTGTCAGAAACGCCAATTTTGTGTTGCACCCCCACCCCCAAAAAGCGATATGAAACCCCTGATATTTTTTATAACTATACATTAAGAGTATATCATAGGCAGCCTTAGCCTTTACGGGGCATAGGGAAGGGGAGACCCGTGAGGCCCTTCGCCGATTGCATGACAATATCAAAAGTAGAAGTATCGAGGACAGAAAATCGCAAGTCAAAATATCGACAGGCAAATACAGAATTCTCCATTTCAGTTTTTTTTTTTTTTAATAATAATAATAAATCGCATGTTGCAACAAATACTCAACACAAGTGATAATTTAAAAAATAGCAATACTTGTATTATTCCACTTTTGTTAAATTTTTGCTCTTTCTTCCCATGAGTTTTATAAATTCATTTTTATTTTCTGGAATAGCAGCTATTAATTTTATTGTTTGTCATTTAAAATCTATCTAAGTTTAAAAAAAAAAAAAAAAATCATGGCTCAAATTTCGCTGACATCTGAATGCTAAGTTATGTGAAGTTAGAATCTGAGCCGTGGCTAATAACCTCTCTAAAATATTACAACATAAAGCTAAACCTGGCTGCCTCAACTAAGAATAATTTAGTTTATGAAAATTGAGAAAATAATACACAAAAGATTTCTCCAATGATATTAGCCAAGAAATACAGGAAAGCTTACACTACAAATTCGTTGCTTAGCACTTAAAAGTTGAAATAATTTTGACATCTCCCCTTGAATGGTACAGATTCTTCCGGCAGTTGAATGCACTAGCTAGACTTCGAAGTTTCCTCGTAGTTAAAGAATGAGTATTAATGAGGTACAGTACTTTGCTCAGAGGTACAGATCTACAGGATGAATGGAAGGGCAACGAGACTCACCAATACACAGCTCTTACGAGACGCACATCAAAAGTACATGCGGTTTCCTTCTGAAGTTTACATCACAGATCCATTATTCAACTCAGAAACAAAACGGCAGTCGATGCAGTGGAAACAATTTCACCACCGTTCCCGAACAAAGTCGTGAGGTGGTACCTAATAAGAATGTGCTGTATGTTATCTTCTGGGGTTCCCAGGTAGTGATACTGTATGACCTTTCGGAACACAGTGAGGCAATTATGGGCGAGTTTAGTAGAATTTTTGGATACAGAATTTTTGCCAAAATTGACCGAGAAACGACCACCAATTGCAAATGACAAGCTCATCATCCATATGTGCAATGCACCCATGCATGCCACACCCACCCTACTCAGATTTAGCTCCGAGTGACTTCTAGTTGTTCCCAAACCCCAAGGATTCTCTTCGTGCACGCCATTTTGCCAGTAGATCATCCCTAGGAAAAGGTATTTTCCAGTATATGACCCCCCCTCCCCCCAAAGATGATTATGCCTGATGCTACACAAAATGAACGAAGCAATGGCAACCGTGTATCAATAAAGAGCGGGAGTTTGTTGAGAAACAGAAACAAGTTAGCTCCCTGTATTTCCTTGTTCTTCGAAATTAGAACGAAACGGCATGTAATTTTGGTGTGCACCTCGTAGATGAAAGCAACATTTTTATTCATGATGCATATGTAGCGGTCCTGGAGATGGGCTACTTATAGAACTGAATCGGTTTGATTATTCTGAGATTTTCTAAACTTTAGAATTTTGTTCAATGACGCACAATCTTCTGTTTACAAGTATCTTTTAATAAATCAAGAGTAGTACTCTGAAGCTTGAGGCCCTTCCATGCGCGGGACCAGGGTGGTTATCCGATTAACCCTATGTAAAGGACGCTACTGGAGTCTATTATTATTCCTATATCGTGTATTAGATTATCAAAGTACTATAATATAAGTCAACAATATACTAACAATAGAACTGATTGTTAACCAATTTGAATGTTACCGCTGCTTATATGGAAGAAATAAAGAAATAGAAATAACAATTACTTACTACCTAGTCTAGCCATAAATACTGTCACAAACTTTTGGCTTTGACTGTAGAACTTGTTATGCAGGTGGCAAGGTGGTCAGCCCTGGTCAGTGTGTGTCGAACAGGGAAAGAGAACGGGTGGAGTGGATCTGCCTCGCTTAAGCATGGAGTGGGGTGAGTACGAAAGTAGAGTTGCAGTGATTGCCTTGCATAAGGGTGGAAATTCACGCAGTGAGATTTTCCAACTGCTGAAACGTCTGAAAATCAGCAAAAGATTTGTTTACCGGACAATCCAGCGGTTTACTGAGACCGGCAGTGTACGTGACCGGCCAAGGGATGGTCGTCCTCGCAGTGTGAGAATAGTGGCAGCTGTTAAAGCAGTGGCTGCTCGTGTGCGGCGAAATCCACTCCGGAGGCAGATCATGGCACGGGAGCTCAATATGGCCCCAAGATCAATGCCCAGGTTACTTTCTGAAGACCTGAATGTCAGAGCTTATCGGCGGAGCACGGGGCATTTCTTGGCATCACAGCTGAAGCAACAGAGGAAATAAAGCAAGATAGCTCCTACAGCGGTACGCCAACAATGGACATCGGCAAATTCTGTTTACAGACGAGAAAATGTTTACCATTGAAGAGAGCTTTAACCGAAAAATGATAGGATATATGCGGCAAGCTCTCAAGAAGCTCGTGAAAGAGTTCCTTAGGTTCAGAGGGGTTACCACCCCTCCTCAATCATGGTTTGGTGGGGGTGAGCTATGAAGGCCACACCAAACTTCACTTTTGTGAGCAAGGTGTAAAAACAAGTGCCAGGGTATATGTGGAAACTGTTCTGGAGTCTATTGTGAAGGACTTGAGTGACACCATGTTTAACAATGATCACTGGACCTTCCAACAGAATTCTGCACCAGCTCATAAGGCAAAGATGACACAACAGTGGTTGGAGGTCATCTCCAGTGCTGAGTGGCCTTCTGGTAGCCCCGATTTAAACCCTCTGGACTACAAACTGTGGACAGTGTTAGAAGACATAATCTGCAAGAAAAGACACCCTTCACTTGAAAGTTTAAAGCGTTCCTTGGTGGCAGCAGTGGCGGATTTTCCGATTGATACTCTCCGTACTGCAATAGATGACTAGCCCAAGAGACTCAAAGTCTGTGTGCGTACCAATGGTGGACATTTTGAAGTTTGATAGGTGCCAATTGTAAAGAATGTATGTGGATATAACATATTAAAAGAAAATTGAAAAATCTCAAACCGTATTTCATATATTCACAAAAAAGTGTGTGACAGAATTTATGGCTAGACTAGGTAGTATTACATTTTGTTTTTACTAATATGAAGGTTGTCTTCTCAAAGGGAATTGATTTCTGAGTGCCGTGGTATGATGGAAGTAAAACAATAGAGGTAAAGAAAGACTACAATTAATGAATAGTATTGAAAGCACATTGCAATGTCAAGGCGAAGAGTAATTACGTTACCTAATACTCTTTGCGCATGGAATAGGGTTGCCATTCGTCCCGGAAAATCCAGGACCGTCACGGAATCGAGATCTGCGTCCTGACGTACCGAAAATATTTCTCGGGACGCTTAAATGTCCCGGATTTCAGGGAAGAAGAAAGGAAGGGAATATTATAGTTTGCTTTTTTGACAGGATTATAATTATTCTCTTCAACTTCTGAGTCTGGCAATTCAAAACGAAAAAAAAAATCAATACATAAAACACGAATTTAATTCAGTTCACGATTTAACTACTTTGACATTGAATGATGCATTCATTTCATTGGGCCAGGGGTAAAAGGTTTTACTGCTCAATCTTATTGTTATCTTTAGTACTCGATTTCAATCTGCATCTTCCTTCTGAAATAATTTAATTAATAATCCCTGACCGATATTTTTGGTAATTTTCTGCTGACCAATTAAGAAAAATATATTGTTTTAATTAATAAAACTGAACAGGCAACAATGCGAAAATGTTTAAGAACATACTGCCAATAAATTAGCCATTCTTAAAAAAAAAAAAAAAAAAAAAAAAAAAAAAAAAAAAAAAAAAAGATACAACACGACAGGCTCATAACCAGTCCAAAAATGTAGGCAGGCCCGGTAGAAGTTGGGGAGGTGACACAACCAGTTCATTTGCAAGCCTACCGTGAAAATTTTAGAGGGCGGCTCCCCTGGACCATTCGTGGATACAGGCCTGCAACACGAACAAACAAAACGTGTGGAAGGAAACACTATACCTTTAATGAGCTAAAACAGACTTTGAAAGCCACGAAACAACAAACACTAAGAAATTTAAAAAAAAAAAAGGGAAAGAAATTGCTTACCAGGGGAAGGGGTAAATCGTCTGTTTACGTTTGCTTAACTAGGGAGGAGGTCTACTAAAATGACTAAAACATGTGATTACATAATACTTGAACAACGCTATCTAATGGAAGAAAGTAAATTAGTATACAACACTTCTTTTCATTTTAAGCGTTATTTAGTAGCGTTCGGGATTTCCATTTTTTAAATATGGCAATCTCAGTATGGAAGCTTCTAAATTTGTAGTAAGTGATCTAATAGTACAGTACAATAGAAAATTGTGGTAAAACATCAAATGATAAGAGAAAATGAAAAGGCTGTCAGATTCACAATCTGGTGCTGATTTAAGTAGAATCAAACTGAAAAATATAGCCAGGAAAGAAAGTAGGAGGCAACAAATTAGATAGCTAGAGGAAAATTTTAAAGATGGGAAATGAAAACAAGATTTGTTTGAAATTTTGCAGAAAAATATATAAGTTGAGAGAAGGAAAACTAGTTGATGGAGGATTTCAAACTGCGAGTACAAATATGGTATCTCGAAGATAGAACACAGCTAAGTATGGATTATAGAAAACACTTAGGAAAACCACGAAAAGAAAAGTATGAAAACAAAGCTGAACTGAAGAATGTAAAATAATGTAGTGCTATATAAAGTTGAATTGCGAATTAACAAGATAAGTTAACAGAGAGAAATATACAATAGACAAAGATGACAAGAGTAATTTTAAAGAATAGAGGAATTTGAGTAATGTATATGGGACGTCAATTCAATAAAAATAGAAAGGTATCAAGGGGAAACTACTATTTTTATGTCAATATAAAACTTAGAACGGAAATCAATCTTAACGAGTACAATGCAGCTCGAGACAGATGTAAGAGGTCCATTAAGTTGTATGATAGAGAGAACAAACTCGTATTTATTTTGGGAATTAAAACAGAAGCAACAACAACAACAAAAAAAAAAAATGCACAGAAATTGGGATACTCAAGGCAAGTTCAAGAACATAACAACGCATAGCGAAATACAGAGCGAAAAAGGTAGTGTACTCGTTTTTTTTTTTAGACTGGGAGAAGAAAGAGAATATTTGAAATTAGTAATGAAATGAGTAGGAAGTCGTCATAAAGCTTCTTACAGAGAGTTATCATTTCATTAGCTAAAAATAAATAAATAAATATATGAGGACTATACACATTGCCGTCACGGATCTAGTCTAAAGCTGGTGCACAAGAAGGCAATGGTAGGTAAGCACTATTTTCAACAAACACGTACAGCACATTCTGATCATGTTACAAAACATACAGTAAGAGACTAAAACCCAAGCAGATACACAATTGTTAGGACGCGTAGTGGAAAAAAAAACTTAGGCTATGTCTATCTAGGACATAAATCGTTGTCACGGCTGGTAGTCACATGCTATCCTATCATCCTCACATATGTTCGATAAGATTTAGGTCAGGAGACCTAGCAGGCTAGAGCTGCAGGCATATACTAAGTAGAGCACAATGGATTCACTACTGAGCTGTATGGGGACGCACAATATGCTACTGGAAGATAAGATCCGAGAAAGTGTCCAGGCAAGGTTGGAGGACAGGATTAACATAAATGCACCATGTACTAGTCATACTCCCTTGAATGAAGATTGGAGGAGAATACATACATAGATAGCTTATTTTATTACCAACTCACTCTATATGACCAATGAGAACCCGCTGAGATTTTCATTTCCCCTGCAAGCTTATATAGGCCCACAGATCATCACTATGTCTTAGAAACTATTCACTTCGCCGAATATAATCATCCTCCACCGAAAAAAAAAAAAGAAATAAGAGAAAGTAGACACAACCGTCCATCGATGGTGTCTACTACAAACTCGTATGCAGTGGCGTAGCACACTTTTGCGGCCCCCCCCGCAAAGTATAGAGAAGGGGCCTCACTTGTAAAGCCGACACAAGTAAGGTGGAAGTTCTACTTCTTTAAAACTTTATTCATCGCAAGACTTCGGGGCCCCTATACATCGGGGCCCCCCCGCACTGCGGGGGTTGCGGGGGCAGCTGCTACGCCACTGCTCGTATGCCCTGGGATCGAACCCTTACAGAGGTAAGCGCTCTACCACTGAGTTACTCTGTCCCCATTCTTCAACTGTAGTTAGTATCTTCATATCACTAGCCAATACTAGGTCCTTCTAATACAGTATTTCCGTGTTCGTACATAGTTCAGTTTTTTCCAGGATTATTATGATTTATTATGAAAATACATAATTCGAAGCAGAAAACTGCTTGTTTTACATATATTTTTCCCATGGCTCCAGACCTATTTAATAGAAACAAATATTAAATAATGTGGAAGAAACATAATATTTCGGTGTGTACGTACACAGATTATTTGCAGTCTAATATCTCAGATTCGAAGATGTTGGCACTTTGTTTCAATTACTGTACTTTGTTTAAAATCTCAATTACTGTATACTTAAGGAGATTTAAGGTGACAAAAGAAACTCCTCTCTGTATATTCTGATCAACTACCATCCTGGCATTGAATTCTAATTTTAGCATTTAAATTAAGTAATTATGCATACTTTCTTCGCTTGTTTCCTTTAATAAAAAGTTTTTTTTTTCAATCTTAATATCAAATATTACATAATCTAATTTAGAACTGACTGTTCATACAACGTAGTATTTTGAATTACGAAGGAAGATGCCTCCAAGTCTTATCGCCAATAAATTCAAGGTTGAAATTGCCAAGGACATATAATCTCCATTTACATAAGAAAAAGCGAAGTTAGCGAAGATTCACAATCTTGGGCGGGTTACGAGATAATAAGCAAAATAATAATAATTTCATTAAAATGATTAGTTATCAGATCATTTTTAATAACCTTCATTCCCAATTTCCTGTTATATGAAAGAGCGGGAAAATATAATAATACAGTGGAACTTGACTGATGAAATGAATGGCAGTGTAGACAGAGAAAAGAATGGGAAATACAGGGGGTGTGGAGCACTGATTACACACTACAGCAAACTTTTCTATTTTACTAGATATATAGACGTAACAGTTCAATTCTTTTTAGAATTTTAGATCTTGTGAGCCTTCCTTGCTTGATTCAGCTGGTCCTGCTTATAAGCGGCAAACCCTTTGTTGATAAGTTATAATAATAATTATTATTATTATTATTTCAGAAGGGAAGCATAGGCAAAAGCTACATAGTACACTGATGTGCAAATCCCAAGAATGTGTATATATATATATATATATATATATATATATATATATATATATATATATATATATATATATATACAGGGGTTCGACAAAAAATCTAAAAATCAAACTGCTTAGATCCGACGTGGAATGGACGTATCATGGTGTGTGGAATTTTGTACCATTGTTCCTCCAAAACATGCTCCAGTTCCTTAAGGGATTCTTGTGGAGGGTAATGAGACCGAACACTTCTTTCTAACTCAGACCACAATGGCTCAATGATGTTCAGATCTGGTGATTGTGGGATACGAAGAAGGTGTGATAGCTCCTGGTCATGCTCCTCAAACCATGATTTCACCGTTTATGCAGCGTGACAGGGTGCCAAATCATCTTGGTAGATGTCATCACCATCAGGGAATAATATTTGGGCCATGGGTAGAACCTGGTCCCCCAAAATGGCCCCATAAGCCTTAGTATTCATCAGTCCATGCAGGGCTATGATGGGACCTGCAGAAAACCACGATATCACTGCCCATACTGTAACAGAATCACCCCCATGCTTCACAGTTGGGAGCATACTATCTGCATCATAGGCCTGCGACGGTCTTCTCCATACGTAAACACGACCGGTTGTTGGAAACAAGGTGAAGGTCGATTCATCAGACCACATTACGTGTTTCCACTGCTCATGAATCCACGCCTTGTGGTCCTTGCACCACTGGATACGCCTCTTCGCATTCACTGCTGTGACCAGGGGTTTGGCGATAGCGGCCCTGCCATGAATTTTAATTTTGTGAAGTTCCCGTCGCACTGTTTTCGATTAAACCGGATTCTGTAGGCCGGAATTAAGTTCAGATGTAATTTTCATTGCAGTGGTCTTTTTAGCGGCTACAATCCGTTCTAGTTTCCTCCGGTCCCTATCCGACAGGATTGTCTTTCGACCACTGTTGTCCTTTGCAGACGTCGTTTACTCATAAATTGTGTATGCCCTTGTGACATTGGACACAGAGCCTTTCGATACCCCCACAATGTTCACCACTGTTGTCACTGAAGTTCCAACCAGAAGGGCACTAACGATCATGCCTCTGGAAGTCTATCAGGTCGCCCGTTTTACCACACTACTTTCACACCACGACACTCACAGGTGAACTGGTTACTGCTGACGGAAGAGGAAGGTCCACATAACACATTGAAAACAACAACGATCGGCAACCGCAACACGTGTTGTACAATGGAGGGCCAAACTTAAGTGTTCTGTATGAAGTGTTTTTAGATTTTTTGTCTAACCCTGTATATTATATTATGTTATATTTTATTATATATAATATATTTTTTGTATATATATAAGAGAGAGAGAGAGAGAGAGAGAGAATGAAACATAAAATACTGCGTAGTCGGTGGAAATAAAGAAAGTCCGGAAACATGTTGCCTACACGTACACACAGAGCAAAACCTTCCATGGTGTGACGAAAGCGTGACCGTAGCGCCGAATAGGTCTGCTGCCTAACAGAAGCAGTTGAATAAAAGGGACAAGACAGTGTGTGTCAGTCAAGAGACCTGTTAAGGTGCACGATGGTGGTATTGCAACAACATGGCTCGGAAACATTAGTGACCCTGACCCCGAAAATTTACTTGCCTTCTTTGTTCTTTATTTAATTTGATAATGTTTGTCGTCCATTTGATTTTTTCCTGAAAAATTGAAAACACTAATATAATATCGTACATAAGTGGTACCTAGCCATAAATTAGTTATGGTGAGCTCATACAGGCGCTCGAAAAATCCAGGGCGTCAACTCGCCATGGCAACTGGAAATACGACTCTGGCGTCTACTTGTCACAAATTTCTCGCGTACTATATTATATATATATACAAGAGAGAAATTTGTGAAAAGCACTGTCTTGTCCCTTTTATTCAACTGCTTCTGTTAGGCAGCAGACCTATTCGGCGCTACGGTCACGCTTTGGTCACACCATGCAAGGTTTTGCTCTGTGTGTACGTGTAGGCAATATGTTTCCGGACTATTTCTACCGACTACGCAGTATTTTATGTTTTACTCATTCTCTCTCTCTCTCTCTCTCTCTCTCTCTCTCTCTCTCTCTATCAGGGATGCAAATAACCACTCGCCCAGGGCGAGTGGTTCATCGGTGCGGGCGAGTATTTAATATACCGAAGGTAAGTAAATTATTTCTATTGTGGAATGTGGGCTAGTAGTTTTGTTCTTAGGCGAATAAAATTTTGTCGCTTATTTGCATCCCTGGATAATAATTTATATATATTTTTATTTTCAGATTTCTTTAGTTTCACATTATTGAAATACTAATGAAATTAGCAAACAGGTAGAAGGAAGTACTGTACTAAACTTGTTTGGGCTACAGCACATAAACAACTATGGCCCTCCAGATGGTGCTAGTTCAATTGTGTGATGCTTGTCAGCGCATTGCCATCCAACCTCTTATTTCCGACTTTCTGTAGAATTCGATACATATTAACTCAGGTTGCTCTTTAATTGCCTCATAATGCTGTATCAACTGGGAATTTTTAGTGCTCCCATTTATAGTAAGGGACCATGCACACCGAAAGCACTGCGTTAATAATTAGCCTAAGTACAAGCTATGTAAACCAAGGTGAATCTTATTCATAAGCTCTTGGCGTGTAAAGTTATTGAACACAGGATCTGTTGCCGAGCCTGTCCGTAGCAGAACTCTGCGACCTAATGTACAGTCCGCAGCAAAAAAAAAAAAAAAAAAAAACTGCAACATGAGCATGTAAATTTGTGAAACTACGCCTAATAGTCCAGAGAATCAACATTAGGGATGGCCGGATCCGGATCTGGCCGGATCCGAAGATCCGGATCTGATTGGGTCCGGATCCTTTGGATCCGGATCTCGGATCTGGATCCGGATTTCGGATCTGGATCCGGATCTCGAATCTCGGATCTGGATCCGGATCTCGGATTTCGGATCTGGGTCCGGATCTCGGATCTGGATCCGGATCTCGGATCTGGATCCGGATCTCGGATTTGGATCCGGATCTCGGATCTGGGTCCGGATCTCGAATCTCGGATCTGGATCCGGATCTCTAATCTCGAATCTGGATTCGGATGTCGGATCTGGGTTTGAAATTCGGATCTGGATCCGAAATCCGAATCTCAGATTTTGATTCTTATCCAAACCCATATCCCACCCAAATTATGATAAACTTGAATATCTAAAATTCGCCGAAAGTAATTTCACGAAGTCCTTACAGTGAAGAAGAGAATAGAACATTAAGACGAATATTGGCAAGTCTATTTGTTTCCTTCATTCTACTCTAAAGATCAAATGCTTGGCTTACTTTAAAAAAAAAAAAAAATGATCCGGATGAGAGTTCCAATGTCGAATCTTGGTCCACTCGGTTGCAGGACCGAGATGAAATACATGCATATATATATATATTTGAAACCGGAGTACAAAACTCGAATATTTAAAATTCCTCAATACGCCTATTTCATTGACAGTTAAGAAAATATAAGCAGTTAAGACAAGTATTGACTAGTTTTTGCGTATATTTATCTTGCTTAGTCTGCTCAAAATATCAAATGTATATTTTACAATTAGATTTAATAATTATTTAGTAAATCACAATATGAGCACCGAGAATAAACTATGAATTTTGGTGCCCCTTATCTAGATTTGAAATTTCGGATTCAGACATAGAATCAGGCTGAAATATAAATATTTGAGATCTGGAAACCGAAACATATGCTAGTACCAAGATCGTAGCTGTTTGTACCCAGGTAATGCGAGCGGAAGGCACATGCAATAATTCCGCATGTAGTTTGGGGAACACGAGAAACTAAAAACAGATAAATATTCTTTTTCAGGGGTAAGTCGCGCTTTAACATGACTTTTCATGAGTGTTGTGTTCAAATATGAAAACTCTAATGGCGACTTGTTTGAAATAAAGGCCTTTTCATTTTTAACAATAAAGTTAGGTACTTTCACATTGGGGAAAAATTAGCAAGAAACATTCCACTGATTAGGGTGCTGATTCTTATGGAAGCTTTCACTTGAACCAGAAGATTTCCTCATGTGGGTATCGGATTGCCGCAATTCACCTTGCTGAAAGACGTGGTTTATCAGGAGGTCGGCCAAGATTCATTTGAACTTAGCCTGTAGACTGCTTCTGGTCTCAATTATTCCCATATAACAAGACTAACTATATATATAGTTGGTTCGAAATGAGTTAAAATATCACTAATTGACCTTAAGGGGATAATCGTGATTTAAATATTCGTAAATCAGAAAAGATGTGAAAGTTAAGCGTTAAAGTAAATCCGATAATTCCGGAATAAAGAGATTTATATGCAACCTAATGATAGCAATAAAACTCTTTATGTAACATTTTCAAAGCTAAGATTAACAGTTATCTTCTTGAAGAGGGTTTACGGAAACCTAGAATATTATAAATCCAATTATTGTAAGTAGTACCTCTGACAGCCCCGCATTTCACATCACCATCGCACTTCATCCTGACAAGTGGGCAATTCACTTACCCACAATGGCTTTTCAGGCGTTTCAGTGACATCAATATCTCAGTTTGGGTTTGGAATCATGCTCCGGTGAACCTTGACTATCACCATCAGCAGCTACTAGAGAATCAGAACTTATTTCTGTATTAGATAATGTGGGTAACTATGGCTTTTCGTCTATAGAAGTCGGAGAGTGTATGGTATTATCGCAGGAAATATTTGATACATAAGACTTAGATTGTCAGTATTTAGGAGCAACTTTTAAAATAATCAGTTACTTTAAATATACTACAGATTAGCCGATAAAACCCGACAGCCATAGTCGAGTGGTCTGCGGCATTAGGCTGTGGATCGTTTACTGTGAATGTCTTGGATTCAAATCCCACTTCGGGCATAGGTGTTTTTAACTGTCCTAGTTTACTTCTATGTCTGTGTGGTGTCGTAATGGTTACAGTGTAATCCGTGCAAAGCGTTCAACAGGTTCAATAATCTGATAAAAAGCTGTTACCTTTTTATATATAAAAAACAGAGGTTAGCGCGTGCCTTCGGTGCCCGTGGTCATGGGTTCAATTTCCGGAGAGGCACTCAACAATTTCGATGTTGACCTAGCATCGTGAGGACAATTGGGAAGTTATCTTAAGTAAAAGGTAGCGGACTCCAGTCTAGAAAGCCGGCATTAGGGACTTCGGGTGTCGATGCGTTGACTACACCTTCCCACTTTGAACGTAAGTCCGCTGGTAGGAACCAAGGGACTGAGTGCCAAGAATTTAGTTTGTTTTAATTATCATAAATGCCTTCTTTATTATTAATTTTTTCCAATATTTTCTTTTCAACCAGTTTGCGAAATTCAGAGCTAGCTACTTGTTTTCTTTTTAATTCATGTTCATAGTTAGCACAACTAATCACAAGGAAAAACAATCTTTTCGATAAAATTCGCCTCGCGTCTTTCGTAGCTCTAAGTTTAGTTATTTTTAGCTTTTTTTTTTTTTAAAGCTGAATGGCGTTTTATCACTTTCCCCTTGCTTTCCCTATTTTTTTTTCTGGTTTTACCTATGTTTCTTTTGCACGGACATTGCGCCTATATGCACATGCTTAGTGTGTTCGTTTACAAGAGCGGGCCATTTTCCTGCCACTATAGAAAGTAAGAGTGCCCTGTATCAGAGAAATATTAATTGACGTAAGTGAATATATCTGTGATGAAGTCATAATTTATCAGTTTTTGCATCGTACATAGTTTCCTCATCCTCATTAATCTCTTCACCCCCGCTTCCTGAATTCCGGTTCTAGTATTCTTTCTTGATGGGGGACTGATGTCTCGTGTAGGCTTATTAACTATAACATCAGCAATAAAGAAAGTGGGGTTTAATTTGCACTAATTTTAGAACATCACGTTAATTAAATAATAATAATAATAATAATACGGAGCGAGCTCAGGCTACTTGTTAGGATTCTTGCTTCGCAATTGGATAATACCGGGTTTGAATTCGGAGACCAGCCATCCTGACTGAGGATTTTCCAGGGTTGTTCCTCAGTTATACTGGGCAAATGCTAGGTTAGTACCTTGATCTAAGGCTCTGGAGACCTTCCTTCCATTCCTTTTCCAATGTTTTCATCTGTTGATTACTACAGTGTAAAGTGGCCTCTGAGGATGTATCTGGTAGCTTATAGTAAATAAACAATAACGACGTAATATATCTTCACGAAACGTGTGGGTTAATTTAACTACAGCCTTACAGTCCCAATAGATAGCTAAAGTTTTAATATCAATTTCCTGACTTTTAAATACTATTTTCATATTTTTTCAGCTTTCAATTTTCTCATGTATGTTCCACCGAGAATTAAACCTGAGATCACATGAACAAATGCGAATATGTTAAATATTTTTGAACACTTTAATATACAAAACACAAAACGCTTCAATGATACGATGCATGGATATGTTTTGGTTACGTCCTGCAATGTACGATTAAAGAAACCTGGAGGGTGAAGAAAAAATAACAGAAATCTCTTTTATATTTATTCCTTCAACAAACTCCTGACCTCAGAAGGGCAAGCCATAAGTTAGGTAATAAAGTCATACAACGAACACTTTTATTAATACTAATAATACTACACAACTATATCGCTCTTCTGAAATTCTCGTGTGTATGTTTACAAATCTACTGTTGTTCCACGCCAACCAGTCTATATTTTTGCTGTACCTTCGAAGTGAAAAATATTCATTATTACATTTGTTGATGGTTGGACTCTAGTAAGTCAGAAACTACTATTAATAAAGAGTTTGTTTTGTCCAGTATTCCTGCGATTAGAAGGGTCTTATCTAAAAGATATTTCATTTGTAAATGAGAAAATAAAAAAGTTTATTTCCTAAGAATAAAATAAACATTTTCAATGTGAAGTTAACATTAAGTTTCGAAGAGGAGCTAAACAGAAGAATTTGTTACCATTTACATCAGTTTTCAGACAATTCAGTATACTATGAAATGGGAAGAAGGCAAACTTGGAAATATTTTACTAAAGAGACTTCGATGTAAATATTGCAAGGTTAAAATAAAATAAAGAACAAAGGTAGCACAAACGTGTTATGGAAACATTTAAAAGCACAGCAACCTACTATATTAGTGAATCTGAAAAAAAGGTTTGACGAATTTTATATATTCAATTTTATCATCACAATTTCAGATGCAGGTTTGGATACGAATCAAGATCTGAGATTCGAATTTCGGATCCAGATCCGAGATCCGAATTTCGGCTCCAGATCCGAGATCCGAGTTTCGGATCCAGATCCGAGTTTCGGATCCAGATCCGAGATCCGGACCCAGATCCGAGATCCGAGTTTCGGATCCAGATCCGAGATCCGAGTTTCGGATCCAGATCCGAGATCCGGATCCAGATCCGAGATCCGAGTTTCGGATCCAGATCCGAGATCCGAATTTCGGATCCAGATCCGAGATCCGGATCCAGATCCGAGATCCGGATCTGAGGTTCGGATCCGGGATCCGGATCTGAGATTCGGATCCGGATCTAGGTCCGGATCCGGCAAGATCCGGATCCGGATCTCACTGGATCCGGGATATCCGAATTCGAAAAATTTTGGCCATCCCTAATCAACATGACGTCTAAGTAGCACAAATCACGCCAGGAGAAACCTCGACTTCCTCCTCTGCCCACTTATTTTGGAGCAAAAAATTTCGTCGTTTCACAATAAACTTACATGCTCATCTTGCAGGTTTTTCCTACGGACTGCATCCAAGAGGATTGATTATCAGTGTAAATGTAGCGATCTTCATTCCTCAGAGATTGGGCTATTTGTCCACCTTGGCCAGCAGTTGCAAGGAATAAACTAACCTCCAAATAATATATATATATATATATATATATATATATATATATATATATATATATATATATATATATATATATATATATATATATATATATATATATATATATATATATATATATATATGCTTACGCCGGGAACTAAAGAAAGAAAACTTAATCATCTATTTTCTTTTCAATATTTTATTCGCGCCCGATGATGAATTTTGAAGCATATGTTAACGAAAAGGAGTTCAAAAAGATTACAATATAAAGTAGTGTTAAATACAGAAGTTCGCGAAACTAAGTATTTTTAATATAACTGTACATTTGCTTTTTGTGATAATTAAAAATAATAATAATAATAAAATAAACTTCGTAACATTGGGATCACTAATGGAATGCGCTACATGTCACCAGAGTCCTTTTCGACATCAATGTGATAACGGGAGTTCGAGTTTGTCACACTCTCCCCCATGACTACGCCACAGTCGTACTTGTTCAACCGAACTGGTCTGGTCGAGATCGAACCCGAGATGGATGTTGTGCTCAGAAAGCTATATTGAGACTGTAATAATAGCAATAGGACTTACTGCTTGGCTTTCGAGGGACAGTTGAATTTTACACTGCCTTTCTTGTCCTTTTTTTTTTTTTTTTTTCCTCTTTCTTTACGTTGATCTACTTTACCTTGATTTAATACTTTTCAGATTTCATTCTATTTTCTGCTGAAAAGTATCTGTAATTTTCAGCGAAATAACTATATATGACAATGACAAACACTTTACCGCTTCGTATCGTAAAGGTCAGATCCATTAGTACTGTAACAGCCGTGCTTAAGCGATTGATCATGGAAGAACAAACTCCGATTAGCGATAATTTCACAGCCTTGTTTTATTACAATAGCGCAGAGGAGGGCGTCGATCATGGCTCAAGAGTTGATGACGATAGGTTTTGGTGGATGGTGGGTCCGAGTGGGTAACAGTGGGTGGTAGGTCATGGGTCAAGTTTTCATTCACCCACGCCACCTCTGCTGACAAGCTATATAAGCGTGTAAAATATTTTACTGTTTTCTATGGTTTTACTGTTTTCTTTGGTTTTACTGACTTATTCTTCAAATCTGTTTTTAAAATTCACGAAATAAGGGGAGATTTAGTGTAATAAATAATTTTAGTATTAATAATCATTTTAATTCACGTAATATTGAATTTATATGTAATGCAAATTCACTTTGAGAAAGCAATCAGCATTTATCTAGTTGAAGGAAAATTCAGAAAAATACGGCGATTCTCCAAATAAATCAACGAAATAAAAATAAAGATGGCATATTTAGTCAACACCGTTAATCTAATGTGATTTTTCTGTAAGACGCGTAAGATTTGATTCGGTATCTCATTCAAAACGCAGGAAAGCAAGTGTACAGAAGAACAGCATTTTGATATATTATCTGTATGATCAATTTTATACATAATATTTCCTAGAGATCTTAAAATGACCATAACACCAATTTGAGGATATATTGCAGCAACAAAGGGCCCAAGGTTAAACCACCATTTGCGTGTTAAAAAAAAAAGCTACAAGAGAGAGAGAGAGAGGAAAGGCGGTAGGAGATGTTCGGAACATCTTTCGGCGCAGACAGCACTTGCTTTCGGCAAGGTAACTTGTCTACAAAGAATGTAAAAAACTGGATATACGTCTTACTCGTTTATTAATTTAATATGGACGTACTTCTGATTTTGACGTGCTTGAAAATAATAATAATAATAAAACCTACAAGTTTATTTCTTTTTTCAGTAGCCCATTTAACAAAGGGTTAAATACTACAAGTGCCTTCTAGAAGCATGGGCGGAGTTCGGAATTGTCTGTTGGGGGGGGGGGAGACCATTTGATCGGTCTTGCAACTGTGGAATACTTCCTAGACGAGTGTGGAGTTAATATGAATAAATCATTTTTGACCAAAAGTTGGGGGCAATGCCCCTGTAACTCAACCCATGTCTACAAGTCGTAAATATTATAAAAGTAAAGCACTATAGTAATAAAAGGTAATTTGTAAATATTAGCTTGATCATCTTATATATGGGGCATTGGATGGCAAAGTGGCGTAACTCATTTTTAAAAATGAGATTAAGTCATTTCTGTGAACTTGCAACCATAACCTGTTGCATGGCAAAGTTGCGCATCTCAGGGTAAAAGAAGCAGACCATAGGCCAAAAGATGGGGAACAAAGAACCAGTTTTGTCCGCTTTTTCTATATCTATTCTAATAAAAGTCTCAACGTCTCACAATATCTCAAAACTGAGTTACACCACATATATATATTATTTTTGCACTTGTATTACAAGACTTAATCGGCGTTATGCAGAGTCATTTTGATTAATAATTAGCATCATACTAAAGGTCTGACTACTGCTGGAAACATATGCTAGTCGAGGTCTCTAGTATGGCATTAATCACGCTGCAGAACGGCTCTGCATAAGGCCTATTATATTTTCTAAAACGGGCACTATTTATATTCTCAAAATTTACACTCAGAATTATATTTTTTGATCAGAGTTTAGCCGCCCCAAATTTAAGAAAAATACAATGTTTTGATTTTGTATCAAACAAGTAATTTCAGTATTAAAACTTCTGGATTAGGGCCTTGCCACGCTGACTATCGCAAACTAAAACGAAAACTGAGTTGCGTTGACGCAAACTGCTACGAGAGAGGTCCCAGGAACCAAAATACATTCCCTATTTGCCCTGGGATCATTAATAAACGTATCAAGCAGCGTTTGGCCTTATGTCATAATTTGCCACTTTACCGCTGTTTGTCAACCAACTGAACTGCCAACTTAATCTCTGCGAAAGGAGTAGAGTTGGGAAACGGTTGAAACTACTGGGTAAAGAATGGCAAATTGTTGACTACCCAACGTTCACTTTAAACTACATTAAGCCAACTTATTTTTCAATTTGATTTTTGGAATTACGAATTTGCAACTATCCCGACTATTAGCCTACCAACTATGCTACTAGAGTAAAGAGCACGTGCAACATGAACTGCAAATCTATAATTTATATTTTCTTCCGTATAGGCCTACTTTCCAACTACATATTCTTTTGCTTGTAACTTTACAACGAACAAGCCGATTTAAGTAAGGTTTCCAGTAAGCTGCGCACGAAAATTGTAGAGCATAATATTTTTCAACTCTATCATCCACGGTAAGATACACAAAAGAAGAAATTATGTAGTCGTGTACCACATATTTGCATACTTTATCAGTTCTTAGAATATGCCTTTTAATAACTATAGTTTTTTAAATTTAACATCAATTGCATCGTGATAGAATTTATAATCGCTCATACGAACTTAAAAAATACATTAAATAATAACATGTCGGCGTTCCCATCTTGAAAGAAAGATTGGTCTTTCCAGGATTTAGCTGCAAGGCGTAAGAGTTCTTATAAACCATTTGCGTGCATACTTAATTTCACCAGGTCAACAGTCAGGAAAATAAATGCAACCATGAAAACCTGATTGTTTTACATATTCTTCCTGAAATAACACGTACGCTAATAAACTCATTTACAGAGGCTGATCTGTTTCCATCAGAACAATTGAAGTAGTTGTTTACTATTCTACACCGCCATCATCGATCATGTACGATGTGTAATGGCCACGACATCGCAGTTTCCACTCCAGAAGACACTGCTGCACTTCTATAGAAGGGTATATTATCGCATTTCTGTTTGCAGATTTACCAGAGGCCATTTAACGTCCGATCTCGATGTGATGAAAAATGCCGTTAGTCAGAAAGCAACATAATCCATGGGATTAATGGCATCCAAGGCCAATTGCAGCTACTATCTGTGTTCGTTTAGTAAAAGATCAACGATGCTTCGGCATCGTAATTTGAAGCTTTGCCTTTCGCAGTAAACTACCCATGATACTTCGTCTGTGTAAACTGTGGACAGGACATATCATTGATAACAAGCAGGATGGAATTTGATTTTTTTTTCTGTATGTTACGAATATTGAGATTTCTTCTGTAACAAAAACCAGTAATAACCATAAAAGCTTTCGAGAAATGTTCTTTGCGTTGACGCACGAAGTTTACTTCTGTCTTTTTCATGAACGTCTCTATAAAGAAAATAACACTTTTCTACAGGTCACACAGGTAGGACCATACTTTATCTTTTTTTTTTTTTTTTTTTTTAATCCAGGTTTACGAGCTGTCACTCTATTAAAACCGTAAGACTGGAAGAGTACATTTCACCACTCCCAGTTTTAAAGTTGTTTTCAAATGGAGCAAAATTTTAAGAGGCGGTACTGCTGACAGATGAGACGAGAAATAAGCTTCATCTCGGAAATTCGGAACAATGTTTCGTCTCGGAAATATTTGTAGAGGCTTCATCTCATTTCGTTTGGTATAATGCAACTTACAAAATTTATATCCTGATTTTCTTTTATTTCACCTAGAAGTTGAGATGATTTTAACGTCCCTTTCAGCAGCGAGGCTATATAAGACGCAGAATCCTTTTGCGTCCCAAGAGGTCTACGGAGGGTGTGACAGGACAACATTTAAACTATCGGAGTACATTATTATTAGGAATATATTAAGTAATAACTTTCCGTATCTTTAAACGTTAACAAATACTCTTCACTTGTTGGTACAACCACTTTATCAATTTATAGAGTTTATTCTATGAATCATGTAAACACTAAAATAGTGTCTGAGATCAAAGACTTAGATGAACTAGTGCTGCACACGAGACTAAATTTCTCGTTGTCTCGAATTTGAAAACGAACTTCTTACCTCGTCGAAAACACTAGTAAAAGGTACGATACCAAAACTGCTATATATGTTTACTAAATACTAAATGAAGATAGCATAATGTTAACAAAAAAAAAAAAAATACAGATTCTCCCAGTATGAATAAAACCAGGTAGATCAATAGATGAGGTGTGGTATTTCTATGTGTAAATAATGTATCTTATTGTAAGACTAATGTGATGTATAAGCAACTATTGTAGTAGCTTTTTATATAGACTATAATAGGATTTGACATGTTCTATACCGCATGTGCAAGTACAATACTGTGGCTCTTGAACGCAAAATAAATAAATAAATATGTATGTATGTATGTATGTGTTCCTTTTGTTCATTTTGCAAAGTAACCATGGAGCAGCGGTGGCTCAGTGGTAGAACACGAGGCCCCGGAATCGATCTTATATCAAGCGAACTGGGGTTTGTGGCAGACAAACACCATGCGTGTGTGTGTTTTCTCGGAGTCTTTCATTTCCTCCCACTTTCTTCATTCCACCATAATCAATCCATTTTACCATCACGGTCTTTCTCTCCCATAGAGCATAATCCCGCGACGTTATACTTAGAAAAGAAAAGAAAGAAAAAACATGTAAGAACAAAAGTTGCAAGAAATACGATGAATCTGTCTGCACTGAAACTCAGATCTTAATTGCAGATCTTGTCGGACAGACATTTTCTATTAATTATCTTGTTTACAAATATAGTATATCAGAAATGATCTGACATTCATCACACATTTGGTATAATAAATACACACACTGCATTTCAATTTTTCTCTTTTGTGTGTGTTTGTGTGTGTGTGTGTGTGTGTGCGCGCGCAGTGTTTCTTCAAGACTTTTTTTTTTGGGGGGGGTGCACTGCCTCCCGGAGCCGACCAAAGTAATACGTTTATAATATTATAATAAATAGAATAGTATCAGCAGTGTCCCCTCGGAACATTATTTCTGAAAGAAACTGTGTGTGTGTGTGTGTGTGTGTGAGAGAGAGAGAGAGAGAGAGAGAGAGAGAGAGAGAGAGAGAGAGAGAGAGAGAGAGAGAGAGAGAGAGAGAGAGAGAGAGAGAGGATAGAGTAATGTTCAGATTTTTATAGCATGTCTTCTTAGAAACTTTATATTAGATCTATTCTAACTTCACATTTTAATCTTTTCGTATCAGAGCAACTTGTCTCCTGGCACACTTTTCAATTACAATTCATTCATAATTACCGCGTTTATTAAGTATAACTTTCACCTTTAAATTCAGTCGATGATGGTCTGAATATTAATAAGAAGGTACAAATGATTATACAAGTGGTTCCGAACCACAACTGCGTACGTGACGTACTATTTTTTTTTTTTTTAATGTTGTTACGCAAGCAATCATGAAAAGTAGATTTCTGTATTCATTATTATGATAGTACTGCAATTCTTCCAGTCGTACTCCGCTAAATTTTACTTTAAAAACTATCCAACCCAATATGAGACAAATCTAGGTAGTCACAAGAATTTTTTTTTTTTTAAATAATGAAGTTTCAAGTTTTCGCTGCAATATACACTACAGCTCTTATAGGATCTGAATGAATCACCACTCTGATATGCGTATATGTTTAAAAAAAAGTCAGTGCAGTAAAAAAGAAGAATAGGCCCAACTTATGTTAGGGAGGGGAGAAAGAACGAAGCCCGACCGATATTCCTTTTTCTTTTAAAACAGCCACCGTTTTGGTAATAGTATTGTAGACGAGTTGAATTTTAAACGTTTACGCGTAATAAAAACTGAGAATGGAGAAAAAGCAAAAATACAAAAGTGAAAAATAATCCCGTGAAATTGTTTTTACTAATATGAACTAACATTCTATCGTTGCGACTATACACCTGATGCAGAAAAACAAACATTGTGTGTGTGTGTTGGAAGAGGCAGCCTTTGCATTTTCATATCATTGTGTATTGCATTAACACTAGTAGTTGCGCTGAACACACTATGTTAAAACAGTGTCCCTTAAATGGCAAAATTCCCTGCAAGCCTCGACACAAATATTATATCGTATTTAGTTTCATAAGGGCCTATGCAGAGTAGTTTTGAAGCCTGATTAACGCCATACTAGGGGGATCACTAACGGATGGTTATCAAAATTGTATTCAGAGACTGATTAGGACGTGGTATTTGACGAAGTTAATCAAATGTGACTAATTAATCTACAGCAAAGGCTAATCTTTTACCCACGGTTTAGCGTGCGACACTACAGACTACGCATGCGCTGATCTACTTTTCCGTAGTTGCCACATTTATTTTTCTCACCCGATGCATTGGGGTTCTATAAGTTAATCATACCCAAATCATCATTTTAGTTGTACTCAAAGTAGACTCTGAATACCTAAAAGTGCACCTTCCTTACTAAAGATTTAGTATGCTATTAACTAGACTGTGATTAACGCTCGATTAACGAATTCTCTCTGAATACCGCCCATAGTGTCACACCTTAATTTTATAATGTGCTACTTTGCATAGGTAATAAGTATTATGTACGTTGTAGAAAAAATCGGGTGTTTATTTAAGTAACCACTATCCATTAAGACATGCAGCGAGAACTTATGAAAGAGTGGGTGGTTAGAAATGTAGTGCCTTATGCAGAATCGTTCTGACGCGTGATTAGTGCCATACTAAAGACATCGACTAACATGTTTTCTGCAGTAGTCAGGCCTTTAGTCTGCTCTGCATAAGGCTGATAACCACTATCACTTAAAGGATTAAAACCTCTACATGCTTACATTTAAGTTTTCTCTACCTTGAGTTTGCCCACCAATGTACATGACGTTTTCAAATATTAATTCTCAAATCCAAACATGTTTCTCTTGTCCTGTTTGGAAATAATTATTAATGTTTTATTTTTTATTTTAAAGTTGTAATTAAATCAGCAAATTAATTACCTTCATCTATTGGCGTAAGGTAGGTAGGTAATGTACGTAGCAATACCTATTAGCATGAAGCACAGAATGTGGACTGAATTGTCACTTAGGATTATCCTTTAGGAAAGGGAAATCCTTCATTCGCAATTCTCAATTTATCTCGTATCGCACCGCTGGCCTCCCAGGTTGATTGATTTCAGTGTATGTAATTTTCTTTACGGTTTCAGAACACTCCGTCCACGTGCCTCCCCCATTCAACAGCTATAGATGAACTGTCATGCCACAAGAGCCGCATAATAACAGTGGTGGCTCCAGGAACACGAGACACTCGCCTCAAGTATGGAACGATTCTGACTATCGGCTAAATATGTGTGTGCGCAGTGAAGGCGCACATTGAACGTTTGTGAAAGGTAAATAAAAGCTTGGCATTCCTAAACGCTTTTGAAAATTTACAAGATTTTATATGCAGGCATGTATAAGATCGGATGATTCTTTTTTAAAACACTATATGCTGAAATCTCATTAAGTCAATAAATATTGTCGTGCTTTTTGGCGCCAGGGGTCAAATTTCGTTGAGGACCACAATTTTTGATATTGACATAAAATGAGGCAATTGGAGATACAACTGCAATTAAGAAGTAACGAGCCCCGCTCTGTGGATTGTAACAACGGAGTTTAGCTTGTCTAATAGGTATAGCATATGTTCCTTGGCCAAACGAAGTCCTAAGTTCGATTCCCGGTGAAAAAAAGCACTGAACGCATTACAGTGATTCAGATTTTACTTTAAACTGTAGATTCATTTCATACAGACTCAGTAATGCCATGGGACGATTAAAAAAAAATAAAAAACGAAGCTTAGTATTATCAATAAAGACACTTCTTACATTACATTGTACAGTACTACTACTACTACTACTACTACTACTAATAATAATAATAATAATAATAATAATAATAATGCCCTCACCCATGGTGCTCAGGTTCAATTCCACACTAAATGGACCTAGTGACAAGCACAAGCCTCGGATACTTTTTTTTCCCCCCAGTATGTCACATTTTGTCTAATCATACCATTGTGTTAACCAATCCACAGAACATGTGAAACAAAACTGATAACTGCAATATTTTCTATATACATAAAAGTTAATTCACTTATCAAACGATTAAGTCACACCGCTATATCTAGAAATGTGAAATTTAGATAGAGAACACATTTTTTCATGGAAGGAAGGTATATCATTATTTTTTGATATACATATTATATTTGCTATCTATCTATATTTATCTATCTATATAAATAGATAGATAGATAGAATCACGAATACCTTAATTCAGACAGACCAAATTCTGCATAGGCTTATAAACTCATATAAACTTCCTACTAAAATAATTAACACATGATTTAGCGATACAGGGCAATTTAACAATTTTCAAATTGCTAGTTTTATATATAATTAACTTCAATGCTCCCTGTGAGAAAAGCGGCGACTTTTGCTAGTTTAACAATACATAAATTGCACCAAATTAATACATCTACAAAACAACCTTGCTCTTGTAACTATGTATACAGATGTAGCAACACTGATTGGATTCGCTAAGCATGACACGATCCAATTGCAGACTTAACGTTTCTTCGGCAACGAACCTTCGAGTCATATCAAAAAACAATTTGTCTTACACATTCGTTGTTGTAAATACTTCTTATACAGTATTTCTGAACGCTAAATACAGCAAAATCTTTTTCTTTTTCTGAATAATTGGCGTTCTAGTAAAAAAAAAAAAAAAAAAAGAAAAAAAAAAGAAAAAAAAAAAGAACGAAAAATTGTGATTTCAAATAATTTGCTGGTTTGCTTGAAGTCATCGCCTGCTGGAAAAACTAGTTTATTTTCTTCGTATGTCCACGAGAAAGAAAAACCAATATTATATATATATATAAGTCCTACTGAGCAATAACAAATCCAAATGGAACAGTCAATCGTGTGCCCACGCTTAAGTTAGCTGCTGATTATTGCGCAAATATTTTCAACCATTACACCTACGCACTGGCCTGCAAAAATACAATGCGTATTGAAGGGGAAGCATACGTCTGCATTAATCGGGAATGTTCTGTTTTAAGAACAGAAAATATTGTCCCGAATTTAAAAAGAAAAAGGCAGTGATCGAAGTGGGACTGTATGCATTGGTATGCCATACAGCCTATGGTTTTTCAGTGAGGAAGACATACTGCTTCTGATTTTTTAGTGCTCAAGACATACCGTCACGGGAGAGTATATGCTAAATACCTTTAATAAATCCATTTTTATATCAATAATTGACGAAAAGCTTTGTACGTAATACATATTATATATATATATCTTATGTAGAAGTAATTTCTAAGTTGACAACACCGACATTTTTGTTATCTTTTCCTACCTTTTCTTTTTAGAGTCCGGTTGTCTTCAAAGAAGTTCATCTAATTTATATTTTGATGTGCCATATTGAACTGTTTCTTCCTTATGTTTGTGTGTGTCGTCTTGTCTTAATTCACAGAAATGTCGTGTTTTGAGCATGAGCGGATTAAGAGCTTGTCTGCTGTGGGGTCGATTCTTCCGGGGGTTTGGAATACCCCTCAGTCGAGTGGGGGTCAGAGAGCTTTCCCCACAGGAAATTGTTAATATAAAAACTGGGTACTAAGCATTTTAATGTATACAGTAATTCTCTATAAGACAACATACTGGGATTTTTTTTTTCAGAAAGTTGTTGGCGAGGGATCGAAGTCTCTCCATGCCCCCCTCCCTCTCGGTATCAATTTTCTTTAGTAAATAGAAGCTCTACAGTGGTTTTTAGTCCCTATGTAAATAGAAATGCAATCTTTTAGGCAACATGCCCTCACTGTATTTCAACATTTAGACAGCCGGTACCGCCTCTGCTTTTTTTTTTTTTCATTTTGAACACTGGAAAAAGGTAACATATTTTGTCACTTTTATTACATTTAGACAGTAGCGTAGGGAAGGGGGGCCGGCCCCCCCAAAGAGGTCCGACAATGTACTTTGGTACTTTTGTTCGTAATTTTTTTTATATATTTTTATGTTTATATATTTTTTTGTTTGTAATTTTTTCTATGTGTACCTATAACAGCACTTGCCCCCCCCCCAAACACACATCCTGGCTACGCTACTGCATTTAGACATTTAGACTGATCAGTAAGCAAGTTTTAACGGAGGTTAAGAGAATTATCAACTTCATCAGCAGTTGAAAACACATGTTAAATGGTTACAGGAAATCAGGATTAATGAAGATGACAACTGATTACTAAATGAAATTTTTCAAATCGTCATTTGTGCTAAATAAGATTGAAACTGATCTACTGATTATTATTATTAAATTATCGCTCAATCGATGGACAAATTAGAGAATCCCTTAACACAACACAACAGTTCTTATTGCCATTGTACAGTTCCAATAGAGAGAATTTTCGGTATTATGTCTTCACAGTCTACAGTTTAGATGAACAGGTTCACTATGTAGTAAGCGCTCTTTAATCCGGCACGTTCGAGACCATGGCCGTAATGGATTATCGAATGTCAACAGAGTTTTAGCGCGAAATCAAAAGATAAGTCACTCTAGATAAAAATGCAAACGATTAAAACATATTTGAAGTGTTTATATACATTCTGAACCTTGCAGACGATATAAATATACTGTGGGGGTTTAAAATTTTCTTATTTATAATTCAACTAGCTAAAATGCACCTTCTTCGCATAGGGAGAAAATAGGCCTATTTATGGAACACATTTGAACTCCAATTAGGATACGAATTTTAAGGAAAGTGTAATGATACAAAACGTAAGATATTCTATTTCTCGAAGATATTTAGAATATCTGTCTCCAATAGAATGCGTCCTTGAATCAAACCAACATGGTAAAATCCAAGCATGAGGCACGTACTATTTTCCAAAAAATAATTTCAAACTGGTCAACCGTTTTCCCGTGATGCGATCACAAACAACAGACGGCGTCATTTGAATGTGAAGAAAAATGTTGCCCTTGACCCTTTAATATTTAAACTGAAAGTTTCGAAAAACTATAAAACACATATACTACAGTAAATGAAGCTCAAATTTCAATGGTGAAAGGAACAAATTAGTAACAAGCTGAAAATTGGTACTACAATGTTGGAAATGATGTTCTAAACAACATACTAAAAGTCCCGTGAAATCTCATCTGACTTTCGCACGCCATATTGGAAAATAGCCGCTGAAAGTGTCAAATGAACAATACCCAGATAAAATAGCAATATCTTAGTTATGGTTGAACATAAAGAGAAATTTAGTGTCGTTTAATAGAACATAGATAACACTATATGTTTTATGGAGAAACAGCTTTTCAAAAAATGCATATTTTAAATATATTTAGCTCTATGTTCTAAAATTCCGAAAACTACTTCACACTTATTAAAAATTGTATTGAACTTAGTAAGTAATTATTAACAAATTGAAATCTGACAGATGTTGGCAAAGATTATTTAAATGACACTAAAATCCCATAACTTCTTCTTTCGCCATATTGGAAAACGTCCAAATGTCCGAAGGAACTGAAAGATGATTTTTTTTTAAAAGAAGTGAAATACAAAGTCTGGACCGGGCTAAATATTTGAGAAACTGTAAATGCTGTCGATCCGAAGTCAATTGGGATCAATGTGGGTTGGAGAGGGAAACATTATGACGTGGCTTAGGTAGTCGTCCGCCATTTTCTGGCCACCATCTTAGAATCAACTTGCTTAATTTAAATAGTAAAGTGGTCGTATGACATTCAATTCAATATCCTCGTTCGAAGAGAAACCCAATGATAAGGTTATTGTTCCAAAATCTACAACGGTTTTGAAGTTGTAAATAGACTTATGTGTGAAATGCTGTGCGATGTTTCGAATTGAAGGATAACGATAAGGGTAAAGTGAGAAACAAGCTTTCTAACATCTCAAATTACGCATTCTTTAATGACCAGGAAAAAAGAGAGCTAACACACATGAGACAAATATAATCGCACGACATGTTCAAGATGTCCTTATTTCTGTTGTACGCACATCTGCGAAGCATAGTCTGTGATATTTGTTCACAGACCGTAAAGATTCTCCTTTTCAGGTGGCCAATGTCATTAATTTTACACTGGTGGACAATAGCTTTAAAGTGCCCCCAAAGATAAAAATTCAACGGAGTTAGGTCGGGGACCTTGCTGGCCATTCAACTGGTCCATACCGACCTATGTAGCAACCTGGAAACTGTTCATTGAGCCACCCATTACGTTACGATCATAATGCGGCGGTGCGCCATCATGTTGCCAATATTGAGGAAATCTCCCGTCCCCGACGTAACTCCGTTGATTTTAAATATATATATTGAGATCACACGTACGTACTTCATTAGATTTCAATTTTAATTGTATTTTAATATGCAGGTTTTGTTGCATTCGTATTTTTCTGGTATTTCAATATGCAGTTTTTAATAGTTTCATATCGTACCTCTCATTTAAATTGAATTTTCTTAACAGTATGTATAATAATAAAAAAATATGCCTGCGAGAAAAAATTCAAAATATTTTCGAGCATTACATTTTAATTATATTAATCTCTTCCGCTTATCTTCGACACCTCTATGAAACCCTCTTGCGACCCCCCTAGGGGTCACGAAACCCCATGTTGAGAAACCCTGCTTTAGACAATACAGACATTGTAGAATGGAAATCGGGAGCCACGGGGATATTGAAAACGAACCTTGCTGAAAACTGGAGAGGACTCAACGAACGAACGATTGGGTGCTACTTCCGGTAACCAGTGAAGATCAAACAATGTTTACAAAGGATGTAGGTGTGAGCTTAAGCACAAACAATACACATGAAATTGCAACTTTACGTTCTGAAATTGCATTTTTACTTTTTAAACTAGGCTAAAGGAGGCGAATGGTTATGAAGGAACGAATGGAAACGAAAGTATGCAAGGAAAATTTTGGAGAACACCAGACACCTCAGACTTAAATGGCCTGAGACCGCACAACATGCCACTTGGTGTGTTACTGTGAACAAGTGGCATCTGAAAGAAAAAGAAGGTGTAGTTTTACCATACGGATCCACAGATTGTAAAATGCAGGGAAACATTTGGGGAAGTCTAATTTGCCCGTTTTATGTCGAGAACAGAATCCAACGAAACCCTGCGGGGCTTCTAACCCGTTCCTACTACTACCACTTATACTATAGATCCGTGCAGTAAAACTGTACGGAAATAAAATAGCCCATCTACCACCAAGAGACCGGACCCTCGTTGGATAACGAAAAGGTCGGTTAAAACGAAAATCGCAATTTCATAACTCTTGAATTCTATAGCACCTCTATAATGGTTACAAAATGCTTATAATATAAATCGATAAAATTAATTCACCAAAATAAAAAGCTTCGACCAGAAGCTGCTCCAGTGGCTCATTTTCCGAATATGGCATAGATATTTTTAATCTTAAAAACTGGTTGGATTTAGTTCGGATGGGGATGCAGTGTTTACTGGGAGAAACGAAGGTGTTGCTGCTCAAATTAGAAGAAATGTCAACCCGTGCCTAATTAGCGTACACTGCATGGCACATCGAATTGATCTTGTTTCTGAAAGAGTTTTTGGTGTTGTGAATGCTGTTCACAACTTTGCATGTTTGTTAGGCGAACTTTACCAGGTGTTCAGTAAGTCATCTACAGCTGCAACATTTAAAAGTATCGCGACAGTCACAGATGCCGCAGGACAAACATTTGAACGATTACAGTGGTTCGGATTTAACCTTAAACTGTAAGTCCACATTTCATAGCCTCGCTGCTGAAAATTAAACTTAAATCAGCAAATCAATCGTATTATAGTGTTTGTGCTTTTATTTTCTAAAGTTTAACGTCCTATGAATATTCACCACGGCTAAGGAAGACGGTCATGATGAGATGAATTATAATGGTTGATTAGGATAGTGGAAGGAAGCGAGAGGACCCCGAGAAAACCCCCACACAATTGTTTGTATACCACAAGCAGAATTTGGCGCGAGCTAGGATCCAGCCGATGATTCTACGCACTTGAGGTGAGCGCTCTACCACTGAGGCAACACGGCTTTTTGTTGTCTATCAAGTATTTGTATTGAAATCATTATTTATAATAATATATTCTTGCTAATAAAACAATATAGATACATAGTATTATTTAGACTTACAAAGGTGACCGTATATCTGAACGACCAAACTGAAACACTAAGTACGTAGCGAAAAAACGAGAATTTCATAAATAATAATAAAAACTATACTCTGACTCTACAGCTCATGAGGATCTATGGCTTGCCAGGTGGAGCACTTCAAGTTAGTAGTTCTAATGCTTGGTTAGGACATCAGTTCTCAGGGACTATTATTTCTGACTTATATCGATGGTTGAGCGCCATCTCTACTGGCGTATATCTCTACTGCTATTTTCGCGAATGTAATCTTCAATATAATGGTAAATACAAGGGTACTGTGCTCCCACTAGAGTCTAACCCTGGACCATACGCACCGAAGTGTATATTAAATGCAGTAGATAAGTTACCAATTTTGGTTAAATGAATAAATAACATTAAAGTATTTTTAAATAACAATTACGATAGTTTGAACATATTATTATTATTATTATTATTATTATTATTATTATTATTATTATTAATAATAATAATAATAATAATAATAATAATAATAATAATCCATTAATACTTCAATTTTTTGGAGGCTCCACGAAGCATTAGTGTGGATCGCTGAACTTCTTTCCCCCTACCATTTTCAAATGATTTCACACCCTGAATATAGATGATCCAGAAGAGCCGAAAAACTGTATTATTAGATTACCAGAAGAAAATAATACACTTTTTTCGGATCTTCCGGGTCACCTATACCACTGACCGCATCTCCCTACCCCCTTCCCCCGACAACAACACAATTTTCTATAAGAGTATAGCAGGACAACCGTCGATTATTTAAAAAAAAACCTAAAGTATTATTATTTTACAAACTGTTAAATACTTCTCCAAAGCATAGGGGCAAGCCCCCGGTACAACTATAATATCCGACAGTGCAAAGTAGTACCAAAACTTTGAACAAATGAGCAGAACCATGTCGTGGAAAATCAGCGCTCGGGGCGAGAGTATATACATATACTCCCATACATATATTCGAAGCAATTTTTCTTATCCTTTTTTCTCCCGAATTTTTCGCCCCCTCACTTCGGTGCCCGGGGCCGTCTTCCCGTTCGCCCCTCCCCCACGGCACGGCCCTGCAAAAGATTTTTACACAACACCAGACAGTATGTCATAAGAAATATTTCGTAGATCTCAAAAAACCCTCAATACATACAAATACAATAGAATGAAGAAGGAAAAAGGAGCATGCATGAGTTAAGCAAACGCTTCGGCTTAAGTTTAGAGTTGCATCTTTTCTCACAATAAACATAACTCTCATGCCGAACTTATATTCCTAAACATTAAGTAAAAACTTCAAATTATCATTCCTTACCTCATTTCTCCTGTAAATTTTCCTGATTTTTATAAAAAGCGGAGGGGTAACTCTAAACTTAACCCAACGCTTCTATTTATGAAAAATATAGGGGACCAGTAATCTAAAACCTTCCCTTTGATATTTAAGGAAATATCAAATTCTACGGTTTAGAGATTATGTTGAAAATATAAAGAAAATATGTAGCCACATACGAAAAATCTGACGTTCCATGACGAATTTTCTCCTGCAAATGTCTGGGAACCAGCGGATTAATACTATTTCACTCTGTATCCTTCTTGATCAACAGCACAAAATAAATAAATAAATAAAATAAGGTTGAGATATATCATTAAAAACGGACGAACCAACAGAATAAATTAGAGAGACTCCAGGAATAATCGAACCTGCGACCACAAGGGCTAAAGTAGATCATAGTGACTCTACACGCACATTTTAATGTTCATTGAAATTACATACATCTTTAATTTTAATGTTTACAACTCTGCTTAAATCGGGAATTAAACCTACTTGTCTACTGAACTGGTTATTGTTTAAATTTCAAAAAAAGACATTGAAATCATCATGACACTAAGAACAGAATTACTACATTGCAAGATTTCGAAGCATCTTCCCGCTTTGGAAATCTTGCAGTTCCTTATAGGCCTAGCTGTCAATGAACTAAATACTCAAAAAATCTCATTCAAGTATTGCGCTTCGCTAATGTCAAGAAACAAGTAGAATTATAAACATTTTTTTCGTAATAAATTTACAATGCATGTCAAACGAATATTGTATTTATTAAATAAATAACTTACCTTTAACCACGGCCTGCTTAGTTTCCCAACGCGCTTAGCACAAGCACTTCGTACCACGTGGAGTAATAATCTTTCTGTAACAACTCAGCTGGATGCGTCTGCTAGAAGGCAAGATCACGTGACAATGGGAGGGGACGGTAAGTGGATGAACTGCTTGGTTATATGTAGAGGGGCAATAAGCGCGCGCTGTTTTGCCATAGGCTGACCTTTGCTATCCCGAGAATTGTGTGGATCTGGTTTGGAAGTGGAGTGTCAAATCGTCCCCTTTTTGCCTTTCATCCCTCAGCTACGACCTTGAACTAGAGACGAATCAATTGTTTGGAAGTGAACTCGAGGTGCAGCGACATAGTTTTCAACGTTCTTGTGTCAGCATCAATACCAGTGAACGCAATAGGAGATGACGGAAGGTAAGCTGTGATCATGTTCAGCTATTGCACGTGTTTTGATAGCATGCTACGTAATGTATAGTATTCAAAACCTCAGCGAAATATTTGCGACGTATGCTCGGTTAACAAAGCGTAGATCAATATAATGTTTATTTTACGATACTTAATTAGTATTTTTAAAAAGTGTGGTGTTATATAATACATAATAATCGGTGTCTGAGAAAAAGAGTATTACTCTGAACATTCTGTCACTCAAGTATTAATCTCTGTATTTATTGCATTAAATTAATTATTATTACTAATATAAAGATTAATTTAATTCCATGCCTGATATTGACAACAGAGTGAAAGTGGAAACAAAGTAAGTGTTCGTCCGCCAAACTTTTCTTACTAGAGTAGCAGTGGCGGAGCAACAGTATTCCCCAGTCTCCTTGGGGAGGTGTGGCAAGAGGTTCCCAGAAGCTACATTTTAAGTCTCGGATCAGAAGAGAAATGAGAAAAAATACATAGATATTGGGAAAAATCCTACAAGGGAATTAGAAGATGGTACACATTAGTTCTAAAGAGAGTTAATAAAAACTAATGTAGTGTTATTCTGATGTAGATTTTAAAAAAAAATGACAAAGTAAATATTTATTACTAATCTGTGCTACTGTTTCGGTAATATACAGTGTGTATACAAAAGCACTTCCCAATTTTATTTAGTCATAAAATGAAATCCTTGTTGAATATTGTTCATTTTTTGGGTTGACTTGTAACAACTAGTAAAGTTTCATGTTATAAATGTTCATTACAGGCACTCAATGTGTACCGCACCTAACTTTTCTGAAGAGAAATCGGGACGGGACAATCGGTGTTGGAGCTCCCTTCCTACCCCTCCCCCCGGAGACGACAATGTACGCATACGGCGAGTCGTTGAAAACAATGTAAATAATCTGCTGAATAACACGAACCTGAATGAGTGCGGCATCGTAGTTTATTTTCCCACCCACTACTCAACACTAGATATAAACAATATATGCAACAAATTCAAACCAAAACAATTGCAATGTATGTAATATAGAAGTTTAGAAAGAAAACTATATAGAATTTGTTAATTTGATTTTATGGATAAAACTGTGCGCCTAAAAGAATTAGTTATTCATTTGTAAAAATGGCCCACTAAAATATTAACATTGATAAATCGGGACAATATGCATTCCGAGGAGTATCCGGTCGGGATGCGGGACAAGTAAGTCAGGAATCGGTACAGTCCCGACAATCGGGACGGTTGGCAACCCTGGCCACACCTGTTACACGACAAACATCTAGGCAAATATCGAACTCATTCCATACTCTGGAAAGCATATCTGGCCTCATTGTGTTTACAGCTTCAGTGATTCCGCCGCGCAGACAATGTGTGGATATGAGATCAGAGAATTCCCACGCCACGCTGGAGATACAACGTGATTCTCCTAAGTGTAATTTGTTTTGTGCCATATCAAAGCAGAGTTTATGGTCCTTTTTTTTTCTTTGAAGGCGAAACTGTGCTCGGCGACGGTTGCTTGGATATGTTACGGAATTGGTTGATGCCTCAACTTACTGAGGTCGGTAACTACCTTCTTCAACAAGATGGAGAATCACCGCACTTTCATCGTAATGTACGTAACTTTCTCAATGAGATCTTGCCAAACAGATGGATTGGTCATGCTGGACTCGATAACCAGGTGTTTCTTCACTGGTTTCATTGGTCATCATACCTTACTGTCTGTGATTTTTTTTTCTTGTGGGGGTATATCAAAAATATAGTGTTTGTATCTCCCCTATCTGCATCCATGGAAATTCTGCAGGACAGAATCACAAGCTGTAAACGCAATCGCGCCGGATATGCTTTCCAAGGTATGGAATGAGGTGAATTATCGCCTAGATCAATGTTTCTTAAAAGATGGTCCGCGGACCCGTGGCTTATTGTTGGGAAACTAGATTTTATCGTAAGTTATCCTTCAGTAAACATTATTGTATTACCGGTATTAAAAATAATCAATATTCATTCTTAGGGTTGCCAGACATACCTCTTAAGAGTAAATGTAGGGCCTACTATTCCTCAGGGTATCAACTTTTGTACCTTCACTTGTTGCACTAAGAATTAAAACTGTTCGATTTGACTTTTTTATTAAATAAATATATGCCTTCCAAGTGTATTCGTAGCCTCCTGCTGTAAATATTGTATGTATAATAAGACATAATTACTTATAATATTGGGTTATAAGTACTGTATGACTTTTATTTTGTGAATGCCGCCACCTTACAAAACACCAAACTAAATTAATAATAATAAAAAAAATAAGTAAATAAATAATGATATTCAATTAAGTAAGTGCTTTTCAGTGTTTTAATTTATGACTTGAAATTGATTTCAAATTTTACGGAGTCCGCGACATGGCGATAGTATGAAGGGATCCTCAGGGAAAAAAAAAAAATATATCATTGGGAACCACTGGCCTAGGTGTTTTCCGTGTGACAAATGGGGGCACACATTGATTGTCTGTAATGAACATAATGCGTATCACATGAAACTTTGAGTTGTTACACGTCTACCCAAAAAATGAACAAAATATTCCCCAAGATTTTCATTTTATAACCGAATAAAATCGGAGTGTTTCTGTGGACACACTGTAGCGTATTATGTATTATAAGATAATGTATCTGAAGAAGGAAATGGATGTTAGCGAAACTGTAACAGATTATTAATACAGTAATAAATTTTCGGTTAGATTGTATTATTTAAGTCATACTTACAAGTAACACTTCCCAAGTGTAACACTCCATTTTTGATAAAATATTGCAGGTAGGTGCACATAAAATAAACAAATACGTGGTTTTTATTTTCTGCGGAAAAACTGCTTTAGGGGGAAAAGCCCCCACCAAAAATTTTGAAAGTGACGCCCGAAAGGCAAAAATAAGTCGACCGAAGTGAACGAAATTGAGCACAGATATTGCAGAGATGAAATGAGGGAATGCGTGTTTCATATTTTCCTGAAGAAAAAACAAAACCGGTTAGGTGGGGCACGGACCTATCCAAGCCTTTCATCATGAAATATCAAAAGTACTAATAACAATATGTCAGATGTGTGTACAGGACATAAAGAATTGCGTCGAAACTTTGTGTATGAATAATACGTAAAAATAAATAAATAAATAAACAAATACCGTTTTTTTACAAACAAACAAGAAAAAAATTGAGTGGCGGAAGGAGTGGACCGAAAAGAAATGAATTTATACAGACGGTGATCAGAAAAATGGAAACACCTGAACGAAATTGCAACTTACCAGATTAATATGGTGTCGGGCCACCTTTCGTCTTCAGAACAGCCTTGATGCGACGTGGGATGGAGGCATAGAAGTCGTGAATGGTAGCAAGTGGAATTTTACACCATTCCTCGTGCAGGGCATCGGCCAGTTCTGTGAGAGAGGATGGAAGTGGAAATCGTCGCCGGAGTCGTGTTTCCAAGACGGACCACAGATGTTGAATTATGTTAAGATCTGGGAATTGGGCGGGCCAGGAGAGGTGTTGAACTTCATCCCGATGTTCCTCAAACCACGCTGCAACAACGCCAGCTGTGTGAATGGGTGCATTATCATCCTGGAAGATGGCATCATTGTCCGGGAACAACATCCGGACCATAGGATGCAAGTGGTCTCCTAAAATTGCGACATAATTGTTGGCAGTGATTCGTCCGCTAAGTGTGACCATAGGATCCAATGAAAACCATGATATGGCGGCCCACGGCATCACCGAGCCGCCGCCATGTTTCACAGTTGGGCGGAGACACTGCAGATCATAAGATTCTTTGGGCGTTCTCCACACATAAACACGGCCCGTAGTTGGGAATAGGGTGAAGGATGATCGCTCATCAGACCATATCACACGTTTCCAGTCCTCAACAGTCCAAGTTGCATGGTCGCGGCACCATTTGCGGCGTGCGAAAGCGTTATGGTCCCTGATGAGCGGTTTGGCCCGTGCAACACGACCCCGTAAGTTCATGTCATGTAATTCGCGGCGGACTGTGATTGTCGAAACAGGGTGGGGGAGGTGCTGATTGAGTTCCTCCGTCACTTGCTCCGCAGTGGCACGACGGTTCTGCGTGACAATGCGCTTTAATACCCGGCGTGACCTGTCACTCATGATTTTCTTCCGCCCACTGTTCCGCTTCCCCGATGTGGTTTTCCCGTGTGTTGTGTAGGCCGTCATCACCTTCGACACTGTCCCACGTGACACACCTAACACAGTAGCCACTGTCGTCACACTCACTTCACATAACCGCGCACCAACAATTTGCCCTCTTTGAAAATCTGAGAGGTCTCCCATTTTACAATACCTCCGTCTGCTGCAGCCACTGGACACTGCTGTTCCACTGCGCCTGACGTAGTATGGAGACTGACCTAACACCACCACCACCAGCGGTCCGGCGCTGCGGGCGCCACGACACCACCGCCAACCCATACATCTGACGTGTTGCCAACTACAGGTGTTTCCGTTTTTCTGATCACCATCTGTATGTAGGTATTGGATATGTAAAATAAGGCCTTTCGTGTTTCTCAAGTGTCTCCATCCGATTTCTTCAAATTTTGCAGATGAACAACAAGCAAACAGTATAGCGTATTTTATAGTATTTCTGGGGGCGCGGTGGCTCAGTGGTAGAGCGTTCACCTCTGGTGCTTGGGGTCCCGGGTTCGATCCCAGCCCCCGCCAAGTGAACTTTGTGGTGGACAAACACCGTGCTCGTGGGTTTTCTCGGGGTACTCCCGTTTCCTCCCACTTTCTTCATTCCACCATTTCACTCATCTCTCATTATCACCGTCTCCTTTAGCCTAACCGGCATAACCGTGGGACGTAAAACTCAAAGATTTCATTTCATTTCATTTATAGTATTTCACCTTTAACCCTTACAATGTTTTTCCTCATAAACAAAAGCACGTGCCGATTAATTTCCTGTTTGCTGTTCATGTGCCAAATTTGAAAGAAAACTGAAAGGGACATTTGAAAAATACGAAAGTCTTTATTTTACATAGGGTCTATAGAATATCTACACAATTTCATTTGCTTTGGTCCACTCCTTCTTGCGCTATTACTGTAATATTTACTTTATTTCGGAGGGGGCCTAGGCTCGAGCACTGTTTTTCTGCACAAATTAAAATTTCATTTATTGTTTTGCAAATTGTCCCTATACGAAGTTTTGTTGCAATTCTTCATACCCTTTAGGAACTTCTGGCATACTTATTTGCACTCTTGATATTTCGTAATCAACGGTCTAGAAGGTCCGTGCCCCATTCAACAGTTTTTTTTTTTTTTTTTTTTCAAGGAAAATACGAAACCCAATTACCTCATCTTACGTCTACAATATCTGTTCACAATTTCATTCAATTCGGTCCAATTCTTCTTGGCTTTTGCCTTTATTCTTTAAATTTCAAAATTTTGGGTGGGGGCTTTTCCCCCCTAAAACCGTTTTTCCGCAGAAAATAAACCATATTCGTTTATATTTTGCGTATTGTTCCTACACAATGTGTCGTTCCAATTCTTCATGTACTTTAAACCCTTCTGACATACTTTTATTACCGCTTTTGATATTTCACGATCAAAGTTCTGAAGGTACTGTGTCCCACCCAAACTTTTTTTTTTTTTTTCAGGAAAATACGAAACCCGTATTCCCTCATTTTTCGTCTACAATATCTGTGCACAATTTCATTCACTTCGGTTCACTTCTGGCTTTTCGGGCCTCAACTTTCAAAATTTCGAATAGGGGCTTTTGCTCCCTAAAACCGGTTTTCCGCAGAAAATAGAAAACCCGTGTTCGTTTATTTATTGCGTATTGTCCCTACACAAAGTTTCGTTGTAATTCTTCATGTCCTTTACACACATCTGACAAACTATTATTAGTACTTTTGATATTTCACGATCAAAGATTTGGAGGGGTCCGTGCCCCACCGAACAGTTTTTTGCATTAAAATACGAAACACGTATTCCCTCGTTTTGCGTCTTCAATATGTGTGCACAATTTCGTTCACTTCGGTCCACTTGGTTTTGCCTTTTGGGCGTTAAAATTTCCAAATTTTGGATAGGGGCTTTTGCCCCTAAAATAGTTTTTCCGCAGAAATTAAAAAGCACGTATTCGTTTATTTTATGTGTAGTACCTACGTGCCAACTTGTATCAAAATCGGAGTATTACACTTGGGAAGTGTTACTTGTTAGTTTCGAAGCTAGAATTAACACTGTTATGATTTATGTGATCTTAAACATGGATACTAAGTGGGGGAAAAAATCTAAATCATTGATAAGATGTGTACGAACGAATGATTTACAATCTAAAAAAAAACTTTCCATTCTAGAGCAGAGAGTGATAAAAAAAAAAAAAGCAATACGATGAATGGTACGTACCTTCAGGTTTCGAAGTAATCTCCACTAGCATCCAACACTTAACCAACGTTCCTTCAGCTGTACAACACCCTAATAATAAAACTCGGCAGTCGTGGATGCAAAGAAGTGCGTTCCCCGGGTCTCCCTCATTTGAGAAGTAACTCCTACGAAGGCGGATGTCGAGGGAATGAAATAAGTAGTTATATGTTGGCAAAAGGTCCGGTGAATATGTTGCATGGTACAGTGTCTCCCAGTCAAGTTGCTGAAGGTTTTCTTGGGTCCTCTGTGTCACATGTGGTTTGACATTGTCGTGCAAGACCAGCACACCCTTGCGATTTACCAATTCCTGCTCCTTTTGTCACAATGCATGGTGTTGCCCTTTGCAACTGCTGAGAGTAGAGGTCAGCAGTATGGTCTAAATGGCAGGAGCTCGTAATGCACCACTTGCCTACAATTCCACCATAACCTCCCGTGGATGCAAAGGTGGTCTTGAATTGTGAGGAATAGGGTAGCGTGACGATAACCAATGTCTGATGAGTTCTTTTGTGCTTAGCATACAGGGCCTTTGGCGTGGGGGACCCGGGTTCAATTCTCGGCAGGAGCTCATGCAGTTCAGATTCCACGTTAATCAGTAGGTCCTCGTCTCATATAGCCTCGCTGCTGAACGGGGCGTTAAACTTAATATCTGGTACGCTTGAGAGTGTCATAGAGGACCCACTTTCCACTTTTCGTCACCAGTGAACAAGCGATCAAAGATGGGTGTGTTCAGGTGCCGAGTGAGCAAGATCAAACAGACTGTCACTCGTTCCTTGTTGGCTGCCGACAATGTATGGGGTACCCACTTACTTAACTTGTATGAATTTCCTATCCCATGCAGGTGCAGTCTGACTTTCAGCGGAAACCTGAAACCTTTCTGCAAGTTCATCACTGTTCTTCCCGATGGCTACTTTCAGCGCCTTGTCATCCAACCCATGTTGTCGTCCAATGCCAAGTTGATTCGAAAAGCTCGCATGTCCTGTACAGAATTTGCCTTCTTCTGAAGTCACCCATTTTACACTCACTGTCTGCCCAGTTATTTGCACACTGCCTTTATAGTGCTTCGAGTACCCCTAGCAAATCATCACAAAGATCCTGGCGCAGCCGTCACTGCTTGACCATTGCCAACCCAGATGTCTGATGGTTCCAACTTAAGGTGTTACCATTTATTTGATAAGGATCTGTATACAGTGTATAACGAAAGTCCGGGGCTATAGGCCAATTCCGTTATGAGTAGAAATAAAAAAAAAAAAAAAAAGGATAGAAACGTTGTCGGAAATAGGTGGTGTTCAACTAAAATAGTGAAATATTTTCAATCGCACCAGCCGTTCGAGCTCCCCTCTGGTAAGGTGCCCTATGTTACGTAAAAACGCGACGTTCCAGTTTAGTACGCTTTTCCGTCAGATTCTCCCATATCAACAATACAGTATTATTAGAAAACTGATTTGACGTCTTCTAGATTCCCTCATACAGCAATGTGCACGTTTTCTTTATCGTTTTTGCATGCCCTTATGTTCTGTTCAAACAGTATACTGAATTGAAAACGTCATTTTTCATTTAACGTAGGGTGCTTTATCAGTGTAGAGCCCAAACGGTTAGTGTGATTAGAAAACTTCCTCCATTTTCGATTGAAAACCAGTGTTTCTATAATCCTTTCGCATCGTTACTGACAACGGAGTTTGGCGTATGGCCCCGGATTTTTTATCCATTCAGTATGTTGAATATGTTTCTATTGTAACAATTTGTAGAAAAGTTTCTTTGTTCTGTAAATACAACAAACGAGTTTCGTTTCACAGTTTTAAAGGTACGGTAGACTTTCAAATCATACGAATTCAATATTGAAATAGATCTTCAACTTCCGTTTGCAGTAGAGAATTAATGTGAGAGATGGAACTTGTTCATCTGACATTCAGTCTACAGGGTGGCCCAAAAGTAGGTAAACAGTACAGTACTAATCAGCTCATTGCATTCTATACCATTTCTTAGTTTTGACCATGTTTGTTTATTATTTATTCTTAGTGTGTTTTTACCTACATCTTAAGCTCGGAAGAGCCGGAGCAAAATAAACCCATAAACTAGAATGCTATACTTGATCAATGCAAGGGTATATACCTACTTTTGGGCCACTCTGTATATCAGAAACAGTATTTTGCTATCTGTAACAGCTATTACTATATAGAAATCAATCTTAAAAACGAAAATTAAACTATTTCTTATTACTACCAGTTTCAGTAGAACAGTAAGGCTGACATGAAATCTGTTCTTCAGATAGAGTTTATATGAAAAATCGTTTGTCATCTAGTACTCTCTTCACGCCATGGGAAATAATATTAAAACCAAAAGTAAGATAATATTTCTACTATTTCCAGTTGCAATACGGGAGTCAAGTGGGTGATAGAAACTATTTTTGTGGTACTGAATCCATACCATAAACCTGCTTGTCACTATCCGTAGTTTTTCACTATGCTGACCAGCATTGAAACAGGAATCCACAAATTTCTACCACTTTTGGCTTCAATAGAGGGTTAAAGGTATTACGGTTTTTATTCTATGGTGATCGACTTAAACCGGAAGTGATTGATTTTCTGCCACTTCCGGTTCTAGTAGATTAGAATGGAGATTGAATATACTCGGGAAAAGCTTAATTGATTGCAGAAAACTGTTTCTTGCTATCTATTTAACGCTTTTGCTCTATAGTAACCAAGGAGATCCGAAAGTGGTTTCTTTTAACCAGTTCCGGTTTTAGTAGAGAGTTAAGATTGGAGATGAAATGTTTTCGTGGGTCGTTTAATTTATTGCAGAAAATCACTCTTCTCTTATGTGTTACAATTGTTGCTCTATAGTGATCAATGTAAAATCAGAAGTGGTTTATTGCTACCACTCCCGGTTTGGATACCGCCTCCATCAACTAACTCGATTCCTAATTTTATCGCTAGAAGTTAAGAATCGTGTTTGTTTGTTTGTTTGTTTGTTTTTTCATTTATAATTAAAATGAAGTTTGAGAATATTCACCGATGTGACTTCGGTCAGGAGTCGCCACTGTATAAAGATAGGTGGTTTTATACTTGTAATTAGTACATCGAGTACATGGAATACGTAGATGAATGGATGGTTGTGATAGAGTTTGCGCTCCTATGAGCACCGAAGTAATGAGAGATGTGGAACCACATCTTAACGTAGGGTCCGTACGACGTGACCTCCCGCCAGAAATCTTATCCGATCCTCCCGCTCCGTGGCTGATCAGCTGCAGAGCCTGACGGAATTCTACATAAGAATGGAAATTACAGGATATTATTAAAACTATACTGACAAATCTAAAGATAAAAAAAAAAAAAAAATCCTCATATTAAAATAAGTTCATAATGGATCTATGGAAAAAAGAGCATAGGTTCAGACCTAGGACCGTACAAAATCATGAAGAAGCTGGATTTCAACACGCGTTATTTCAAATTCGACAAACCGTGGAGTGACAGTCTGTATCAGCGCAATGTTATACATCCGCCATCCAAAAATGCATATTTCAGCAATATGCGTTGCGCAATGGGTAAGCATGGGATTCCATTGAGTTCACAATCCCTAGACATGTTCCCAACAGAATTCTCAGATATGATCTGACTTAAAGATGGGTTCAAAGTAAGAGGTAAGCTTTTGATAGCGATGGACACGGAATTCTTCGGCAGGAAGTCAGAAGTTCTAGGGCCGCCAATTCCACGATTCATCGTGTACAGAATAATATATGGTGCGACGTATATTGTCACAGTATTTCACTTTTATTTTTCACATATAAGCGTGAAACAAAACATCACAGCACTCAGGCACGTAGCCAAGGGGGGGTCCGGATCCCCCATTGAAACCAGAAATTAAAAAAAAATAAGGAAGGATGAAACAAAAAGAAACAGGAAAAAGAAGAATCAGCGTTAAAAATAAAAGGGTAGAGCAGCATTTCCCAACCGGTGTGCCGTGAATGGGCTGCTGGTGTGCCGCAAAGAATCAAATAATAATAATAATAATAATACTAATAATAATAATAATAATAATAATAATAATAATAATAATAATAATAATAATAATAATTTTATAGCAATCAAATTGCAAAACATAGGCTAAAATGTATATTTGTATTTCACATTACTATGAACCTCCACTATGAATCTACGATTTTAAGTTTCATACCAGGTTAAAAAAAAAAAAAAATGGTTATCATTGTTATGACCATTATTGCTTCTTTATTATTGCAGACTATTTCGTAACTTGAAAATTTAAAATATCATTCAATCCTTTCGACAAATTACCTACATTTGTGTTTTAAAAGTAAAAGAGATTTGTTTGTTCGTTCGTTATTTAGTGATCTTCCTTCTTAGTAAAAGGTTGGATACAGTTTTTAAAAAGAAAGCGTATTTTTAAAAACCTGAGTCCAATATTTCTTTGCAATTGTTCTCTATTTTTAAATTAGAATGAAAAACAAGCATAATGATTTATTACGGGAATAAAGCAGTGATCGAGTTTTCTTCTCAGTAAGAAGGAGATCAATAATCACAGAAAAAATACCACTGTGTTTTATATTTACGAATAATAATATATACAAGTGTGCCGCGAGAATCCAAGTAACACCCGTAGTGTGCCGCAAGTTGAAAAAGGTTGGGAAACTCTGGGCTACAGCAAGCTTTTGGTTACTCTTTCTTATGAGGAGATTTGTATTACTTGCAATACATGGTGGCCAATGAGCGGGATATTCTGGAAAAGTCAGTGAATTTGAAGTTTCTTGAAAAGTTACGTAAGTTTCAGAATTTCTGGTACTAGTCAGGGAAATTTCAAGCTTTCGAAAGCATACTGACGTTCTGTAACAGTGTGGACATTTTTAATCATAAGTTTCTGTCACTGCTTCTCTGCAGTATCAAACATGTTATTTCAGAAATAAGTTTTCTACTGCCCCTTTAACCTGTCATTTGGAGCAGACAGTAATTGACGGAATAATAAAAACAAAAAAAAAGTTACGTGAAAAGAAAGTTCTGTTATCATTTGATTCAGCTGAGAAAGGGACGCAGATATTGTAAAATATTTTGCAAGACATTATTGAATATGTACCTTTTACAATAGTGGATATGTACTTTTTATAATAGCTGAGGTCATATTGAAAGGAAGATTGTTATATTTGAATGAACCGAGGAAGGACGTAAATATTGTAAAATCTTTTTAAATACTTTTTTTTCGTTCTTTTACTCGAGATTTCTTCATATTTTTTTTAAAATTAAAATACTTACTAGCATATCCTCATTTTATTGTCCTAACAAACCAATATATGTTGCCAGTAAAGTTAGGTTGATCAAGCTTCTGGGCCTTCAGTATTTCATGTTACCCCCCTCCCCTCTTCCATTACGAAATTCTGACTAAACGAACCAATATATGTTTCAGTAAAATAGTTTAGAATGATCGAGCCCCTGATATGATGACTACAGTACTTCATGTCACGCCCCTCCCCCCCCCGCCCCCTTTACAAAATCCTGGCTACGTGCCTGACAGCACTCATCATTCCGAACATGGAGGACTATCGTGCTGGCGGTTCCAAGCACTTCCCAACTTCCCGCCGAAGTATTTCGTTCACACTGCTGTCAGAGCTTACCTTTTGCCTACCTTGGACTCACCTTGAAATCAGCATATCTGAGAATTCTGCTGGAATTATGCCCGGGAATTATACCCTTTAGAGAGGGGGACAGCCACTCCACAATTTCTCTAATTCGCAATAACGCGTATTGAAATGCAGCTTTTCCATGATTTTGAATGGCCCCAGCTCTGAAACTATGCCTTTTTCCGCGTAGATTATATAGGCCTAAACTTATTTTATTGTGATTGTGAGATAGGGTGACCAGATTCTGACAAACGAAAAGTAGGACATAAATATAATAGTATATGATAGTTTACTGCGTCGGCAGTGCGTATGTTCTTATTTCGCTTAACGTTAACCTTAAGTTAATCATTCATTTTCGTTACAAAGAAAAGCACTGAACAAAAGTATTGAAGGAATTCAACACAACTCCAATATTTTGATGAAGGACAAACAGTGGTTTATTTTTATGAACGTACAGTGAAATTTCGTGTAGGGCTAAAGATCGTTTTCGGAGCGTGGGATTATTTTAGGGAATGAGGGGAAAATTTTAGACAGGCACGAGGGAACGTCTACTTATCTTGTTAGTATCACTGTCGTAACTTGAAGAAGAATTCTTTCCTACCTTACTAATGTCAAGCCCTTCTCAGTAAAAACAGCGTATTGCAAAACAATGTTGATTGTTCTATTTTCCTGATCTTTCGAGGAGTGTTATAAAACACAGCGGTTCATCATTCAGGAAAATAATGCATGTGATTCAAAATGTTACGAATAAAGAATGAAACATTAAAATATTGCAAATGAGGTAGTGTAACTCACGACATTTCGCAGGACATTTTTTAAAAGGATATTTCTCGATTTTCTAGGCGTCTTCGCTACACGCAGGACAGCTCTAAAAAACAGTACTGTACTGCGAAAATCAGTACGTCTGGTCACCCTATTGTGAGAACTTCTTACAGTTTGTCGAAATAGTTTATTTACATTCTGGAAAAGCTGTAGTAGTGTTCACTTCGGTTTGAAGCAAAAGTGCGTTGCCAGGCTGATTGATGTATTAATGATTGCTATAGTGTCCCATATTTTATCGTGACTGTAGTACATAGCTAAGGTCAAAATAACAAACTTTTTCTTTTCTTTCCTTTTTTTCTCTCTTTTTTTGCGAGCATTTTCTTCCGAATACCCATCCTGTTTTTAAAAAGAAGAATCTTAGCAGTGTGGTCAAGAATTCTAATTCGTGTTCCAGACCATTTCAGTAAAGTATTCAGATGCTCTAAAATTTCAGAATGAGCTTCTACCTCAACACTTCAGTGAGGAAGTATGGAATTCTTCTTACAAAGAATCTCCTCTCCCTGTAGTTATTTCATTATGTCTTTGAGAACCACTAGTTCCATCGTGCCGCTACATTCTTCTCCAATTATCTCCCCCATTTTGTGTCGGTCAGAAAAGAGGGGGAAGACGGACGGCCTTCATGAAGGTCAACCGGGAGAAGTCGTCTTTTGCCTTTTCTTCTCTGCCGCTATCACTGAGGAAAAAAATATTTTTACAGTGCCTCTTCTTGGAAGCATATCCAAATCGCTTTATAACGGAAGAATTGAATAGTTCAAGATCCGAGTCGTGACTGAGGAACAAATAAAATGTTTGATGAACGAGATATAGGTTTGATATCGTTATCGTATCAATTCATTGTTAGTCAAAACAAATTTTTCACTACCTCACTCGTTCCATAGCTAGTTTATTGCTTTTGAAAGACCTCAGTCAGTGGCATAAACAGGAACTCCAACAAGGGGGGTCCTCACACACATATTTAGTATTTATATGTCATATATGCCTTGCATGCCATGTCAATGTTACATTCATCAGGGTGGTGAACTAGAATAACCTAGAAGACTATTATGAAAGAATTCGTAGATTGATAATGTGGTAGAAAACCCATCAAAATATTTCCCGTGTTAAACGGATGTTGACAATGCGAAAGTGTGTATTCCTACTCATGACCTATTCCCCGATCGAAAGCAGCGCCGCACACAACTGATATGTATAGGAATTTTATATATATATATATATATATATATATATATATATATATATACAGTGGCGGAACCAGGATATGATCAAGGGAGGGGCTAAACCATAATTTGCCGTTTTATCCAGTGTAAACCTGAGCGTCATGGGGAAAGGGCTATAGCCCCGTAGCCCCCTTGGATCCACCCTTATATATATATATATATATATATACACGAGGCATATTCGAAAAGTAAGGGTCGTCAACGCACAGTGAAATGGGGTAGGCCGGAACACAATTTCACACATGCAACGCCAACGATGAAGTATTGGCGAAGCCACTGCAGTGGTTGTCTTGAATCAGTAGGAGTTTGGCAGCCGTGGAACTCAGATAGCAATGGCCGCGAGAATTGTTTCTTCCGGTAGTTGTGAAGTGCGCGGTGAGATACGATTTTTGCTTGCACCAGGAACTTCTGCTGCTGATAACCATCAGGAATTGTGCCTATTATATGAACCTACGTAATGAGTCCAGGAAAGGTTTGCAAATGGTGTCGCGAGTTTCAAAATGGTCGCACCAACGTGAAGACCGGAGTGGCGGGCCTAGTGTTCAGACGGATGATCTCGTGGAGCAAGTAAGCCAAAAACTGCGAAGTGATCGGCAATTGACGATCAGTGCTCTGGCTCATGACTTTCCACACGTTGCACGAACCACCATCTATAGGCTTGTCACAGAAACGCTTGGATATTACAAGTTGAGTGCAAGGTGGGTGCCAAAAATGCTAACGGACCAGCACAAACAAAGAGCAATGAATTTGCAGTTCCCGACAGTTTTTGGATCGCTATCGACAGCAGGGAGATAATTTGTTTTCCCACATTGTGACGTGCGACGAGACGTGAATCTCGTACACCAATGCCAAATTCAAACAGTCCATGCAGTGGCGCCATTCAGGTTCCCCCAAACCAAAAAGGTTTAAGCAATCGCCGCACTCGAATTGCAAACTGATGGCTACAAGGGCGACAAGGGCGTACTGTTGGTTGATTTACTGGAATGTGGGACAACAGTTACAGCACACGCGCACCAAAGTGTGACGTGCGATTCAAAATCGACGCCGCGGGAAACTGTCGTCCGGAATCATCCTCATCAACGACAACGCGCATCCTCATGCCGTTGCCGTCTTCGAGAAGAAGATTGAAGATTTTCGTTAGGATCTGTTTGACCACTCCATGCAGACCCGACCTTGCCTCCAACGATTACTTCCTCTTCTTGCATTTGAAACGGTAGCCTCTTGGGCAACGGTTTGAAAACGACGAGGATCTCAAGACTGCTGTTGCCAACTGGTTCCAATTCCAGGTGGCAAACTTCTATTCACAGGGTTTACGAAAGATGGTGCAGCGTTATGAAAAGTGTTTGGATCGACATGGTGATTATGTGAAAAAGTGAAGTAGCTCGTAGGCACCTATTTCTGGCAATAAATCCCGTTCTGCATGAACGTGTTTTTTTTTTTTTTTTTTTTTTTTAACAATCATCAAACGGCCCTTACTTTTGGAATACACCTCGTGAAGAGTTCAACCAGGAAAGGGCCATGTTTTGAGGAATGACAGTATGGATCATGACAAGCAATCGTTCGAGATATCGATGAAAAGACCAATATTTCGTAAGCATTGCTTCGAAGACACATAAACAAATAGTAACACACGTAATAGGCATTACATTCGTATCACACTCATTACACTCATAGGTCCCAATATTCCGGACGAAATTTCGGAATTGGTATTCAAATTTCTGTCTGCCCATTGAATTAAAATATTTCAAAGTTGCTTGTTTTCACCACAATGCAAGTGAGCGGGAAAATAAAGAGGTGTTTTCACAAATTTGTTTGGCTTCTTTGTTTCACTTTTGGCTAGCTCTTGCGTGTGTGTGTGTTTGTGTATAACAAACGGTCCTGCGAACTCGAAATATTTTAGCAACCGGTTCTCGTGAACCGGTGCGAACCGGCTGAATATATATATATACTTAACTCCCTATTAAAACTTGTTCATAACTTTTAAACAACTTGACCAATTTTCATGAAACAAAACATTCTGTTCCTTACGATATTAGAATTGAATTCCACATAAGCACCACCTGGGTCCACCAGTTTTGTGAATGGTTGAGAATGTTTACGACAGACTTCTGCAGATACTCTTGAAAGGACGTAGCGAATTCGCTCCTCCAATTCGTTTTGCACGATAAATTTCCTCTTTCGCCCGTCCCTAGAGGAAGAAGTCGTAGGGCGTTAGGTCAGAACTCCTTGCTGGCCATTCAAGGGGGCCACGACGTCTAACCAGCGTCCTGGCAATTAAGTGTCGAACCACGCACTGACAGGACGGAGGCCCTGAATGAGATGGGGCCCCATCTTGCTTAAAGATTACGTTATTATAACTCTCCCGCATGGATACAATACCGTAAACATAATCTTCAAGCATAGCAAGGCACTCTTCTGTAATCAATGTCCCGAATGACGCATGGGTCCACAAATGTCTGTTGTGCCGCACTACATTGTGACCTATGGGTAATGTTAACTTTTTTACCAACCACCCTTGGATTCTCTCCTGCCCAATAATAACAGTTGTACCGGTTACAAACCCTCCAACATGAAACACGCCTTCATCTCACCACATTACATTTCCGAGAAGATATTCATATCATTATCTCCCCATATTCTAACTGATGATCGCAATAATGTGGTTTCAATGAACGAAAATTCAACTTTTCCTTCATAACATTTCGGATTTGTGGTGGGCTAAACCATTTTCGCGAAATGCCCTTGTGATTTCTGATTTCGAATGAACATTTTTCTGAACCACTTGCACGTTTGATGTTGACGGGCCACCGCGACTCCTAATATCTGCTACTAGAACCTGTTTCCATTAGCTTCGAATGACAGTTCCATATGGTCTTTGCGTTTATCGAGGCGTTCACAATTCGCCACCTATGTATGTACTTGTACAATCCGCAGCAAAAATCCTGCAACATGAGCATGTAAGTTTATTGTGAAACTACGCCTAACAGCCCAGGGAATCAACATAACGTCTAAGTGGCACGAATCACGCCAGGAGAAACCTCGGCGTCCTCCCTTGGACACTTATTTCGGAGCAAAAGACTTAATTGTTTCACAAACTTACATGCTCACGTTGCAGGTTTTTTGCTGTGGGCTGTACCACGTACTGTCATACTTCGTACTGGGATGTCAACTGAGTCTGCTTACTCCGCTATTGATAACTACAGTGATGTAAATTAAGATATCATGTAATAAATTCTACCATTGTAAGGAACAAAATGCTTTTTGTTTCATGAAAATTGGTGAAGTATTTGAAAAGTTATAATATCAAGAGAGAAAAAGATGTGAAATTAATCCTCTATGGAACAAATGTTGTGATCGCACACTGGTCGTGGCAGTGTTTCGCACAGTTCTATAAACTCCATTGGCCAGGGACGGATCCAGAACGGACTTCTGGGGGGGGGGCGGTGGAATGTAATACTGCTACTTAGAGCTACTTTCAAGAGCTTCAAACTCTGGGATGGTATAAAATAAGAAAGTTTCCTCTTCTCGAGGGGCAATCCTCCCCCCCCGATTCGTACCTGCCGTTAGCTGTTGCTTCTCTTAGCAACCACTGTCATTTTACCAACTTCCTGATTTAAAAAATCTTCACTGGGACCAAACATGTCAATTGCAAAAACAATGAAAAAAAAAAACTGAAATTAAGCACTTTCCAGCAATATTGGCAATAATATTGAGTGCCCATACTTAACTTCCATATTCTTGTCAATATTCCCTACCAAATCACAGTAATGGTGATTCAATTGATGGTCGGATTTCAGAATTTGTGGATTTTCTTCAATATCGCACGTCACGAATATTGTCGTGCTACTTACAATAGTATTGATAATATTTCTAATATTGTAAATAATAACTGTTCATGTAGGGTGTCCTTAATGCAGAAACGGTTGGACGGTTAACTGAGGTTGAAAACGACATTAATCAAAAAATAATTTTAAGTGGCTCATATTTATTTCCCGTTAGAGATTGCACACAGTACCGATTACTGCGATAAGGAACAAATAAACTTTGTACTGCTGATGACCAAATGTCTCAATGTATGTGGACATTCTTTCCCTATGACGAGGCAAGAGATAACATTGAAAGGAAATACAAAGGTACGGAAGTGTTATCGTTCTCTTCCAGGGTCTTTCTTTTTTCCTTGTGTATATATGTGTGTAAGAATGATAACAATTTATGAAGAAGTACTTTTGTTAGTGCAAAACAGTTTCATATTTACGTCATGATTAACTTCATAGATCAGGTGTAGAAGATGAATCAAAAAGAGGAACGTTATATAAACACTACTTTTTTCCCCCCTTACAGTCAATATAAACATTGTGAGACATTGACGTAAATGTATATTCCAATCAGTGGCGTACGCGTAAGTTCAAGAGTGAGGTTTAAACTCCCGAGTTCATATAAGTTCATTTGTTTATGTACACTCATGTCCAAAATTATTGTCGCATGTCTATAAATACGTTCTTGTAAGAATATAATTTGATAACGAATTAGCCCGGTATTTCTTATAATGTTAGTATGTGTATAATCGGCAAGGACATGTGTGTGGCGAATTTCACGTCAAAGAGCAGTAAATAAGAATAATAAAAGGAAAATAAAACTTCCTGGTCCATTTAGCAAAATTTTGGTTTACTCATTCTAATTTTCATATTTATAATTCTTTTCCTATGAAATTTATTTCAAATACACATTTCACGATTATACACATAGTATCAGTATTAAAAGTACCCTGCAAAATCATTATCAAATTATATTCTTACAAGAAGACAGTTATAGATATGCGACAATCATTTTGGACATGAGTGTACATACCGTAATATGGTAAATGTTCATTTTTGCATATCTTGCTCAAGGGAGAACGGATTTCAAGTCCCCCAAACATAGGCGCCGACTTGAAGAAAATATTGGGGGGGGGGGGCAAACAATGAATAAATATATAATCATATTCAGCCGTTTTCTATCAACTGCTTGATAACGGCTCCTGTCCTCCGAGATCTCGGTCCGCTGCATCCGTTCCTCTGCGAAATTCATAAGCTAACAAGTAAGGTTTCCCAGGTGATACACGCCGATTTTAATCAAACTTCACAGGTTTGTAGAACAGCAAAAAATAAGCGACACGTATTTTTTTATAGCGGCCCATATGCATATTTAGGCGGTATAATAGGGCTGTCAAATTCGGACAACAAAGCATACTTTATGTAATAGCGCGAAAACTAGAAGAGATAGCCAAACGTTGTAAACGAGCAAGTTGTCATGACACGATAAGCATTTCAATAACACATAGCGCTTCCACGGGGATAACCCACAACATCCGCAAATGGACCAATCAGGGATGAAAAACAGTCACAGAGCTTTATCTATTACGCGGAATCCAAATAACGTAGGTAAGAATAAAGAATGATAAAAGATAAGTGATACGTGTTTTTTCGTTTTTGCAAGATGAGACAAAAAACGTAAATAGATGCATCGTTATCTCAATGTCGAAAGATTGGAGAACTGGGAATATGAAGATATGAACGCCTGTATGAGAGGCAACCCGTCAATCAGTGTCGTAGAACTGGTTGCAGACACGCCAGAAGAGAGACATTGGTTCAAGGACATTGTAGTGTAAAGAAGCAGAACCAGAAATGCGGCGAAAACTGGGTATTACCTGCGAGTGTATGTCTACGTCAAACACGGAAGCCCTACAGTGTGGAAGTGGGGGCACAGTTGTGTTTTGAAACTAATAGACGACCGGTTGATGGCGAACGTTTGTGCATCCTATACGTGGATATACGTGTGTTTGTGTGTATATGCCATGTAAAGACACCGGTAGAAGTCCTGAACATATGAACCCGTGTGTTGTGAAGTAGTCAGCATGAGGTGTGTGTAAGTGGTATGCTATTGTTTGCAGTGTTGTGAAAATGACGTATGTAAATCCACACAATGTGCTGGATATGTTAATGGACACACACAAAGAAACAAAACGTGTTAACACTGTAAAAACAAAATATGAAATGGAAATAAAGGATATACTTGTTGATGTCCTGGAAAGTTTCTGGAAAGGTTGTAATACCGAAGTGGACGTTAAAGATGATCTGGTATTTATTGATAATGATGTACATGACGTCGCTTCTTCACTCGCGAGTGAAGATCACAGAAAGCAACGAAGACGAAGGATTATCACAATACAACGTCGGTATTGCGGAGAAAGGGAGCACCAGCGAAGCTGTAGACACAGAATATAAAGTGAAGGCAGTTCAGTTTTGGAAAAGTGGAAAGAAGAGGCGTCTGTCGTTTGAAACTGTGAAACATAGGTTCAAGTTCGTCAAAAGTAGGAAAGATCTCTATAAATGGGAAAGACAGTTGCATGACGGTGGAACAAATTATGAAAAAGGGACGCATATTGATGCAAGCGTATATGAGAAATTTCATACTGCTAAATGCAAAAATCTTATAATTCATGACACAGACTTACGACGTTGGGCTATAGAAGCTAGTCAAACTGTGGGATTCGACGGGCTTAAAGCGTCAAATAAATGACTATGACAGTTTAAAAGGCGTCATCACATCATATCACGGAAAATTACAAAATATGTCACGTACAATAGTGCAGAACAATCCAAAGATATACATGATAATACTAATAGGTTCGTGCAAAGTGTTCGCTCATGTATAAATTCTCATGGCGCGGAGAATGTGTATAATACAGATCAGAGTAGATTCAATTTGGAATTTCATTCGGGTAGATGTCTGGCAATGCGTGGATAGAAACAGGTCTACGCAAATGTGCAGTCTCTGTCTGCGACGACACACAGTTACACGATACAGCCAATCGTATCTGCCAATGGAAAGCTACTGTCGCCTATGCTCATCGTCTAGAAAGAACCTCAGAGAAAGTTCGGGCCACGGGTACAACAGAAAGTTCGGGCCAAAGTAACCAAAGAAATAATCAAATTATGGTTTCAGCCTGCGTACCTTCCACAAGTTGGTGACCGGAAGTTCTATTAGGCTCATGTCCGATTTCAATAAGAATCATTTGTATGACGAATATTTACTACAATTGCTTCTATTCGTTCCATACAATATTCGACATTACGCTACATTCTGTTAAATAGCAGCCGGCTATGGTTCAACATACAGCATGTTACCGAAAATAGTGCTTGTGTAACATATTCATGTGTTTTGGTTTAAATGCATGCTCATATGCATGTGACTATGAATTGTCTATTTTTGTCAACCTGTTCAATTGTGTTCAACATGTTGTTTAGTATCCCGCAAAGGGCGTATTTATCCCTACAACGGGCTTGTTGCAAAACAATATCAATGTTTGTATTACTACCCTATACAACCGATTCTTACAGGAAAGGCTTGATTTCGTTTACTGCTGGGCGGCTTTTGAATTACTGATTATGAGCATTGAGCTGTTCGCAATCACTAACTACTAATAGATATAACATATAAACCATTGAACAACAAAACCAGGTTTGGTATTTCTCTCTCGAGCAAGATTCTACCTGTCACCTGCAACCAGTTCTACAACACTGATTGACAGGTTGCCTCTCATACAGGCGTTCACATCTTCATATTCCCAGTTCTCCAATCTTTCGACATTGAGATAACGATGCATCTATTTACGTCTTTGTCTCATCTTGCAAAAACGAAAAAACACGTATCACTTATTTTTTATCATTCTTTATTCTTACCTACGTTATTTGGATTCCGCGTAATAGATAAAGCTCTGTGACTGTTTTTCATCCCTGATTGGTCCATTTGCGGATGTTGTGGGTTATCCCCGTGGAAGCGCTATGTGTTATTGAAATGCTTATAGTGTCATGACAACTTGTTCGTTTACAACGTTTGGCTATCTCTTCTCATTTTCGCGCTATTACATAAAGTATGCTTTGTTGTCCGAATTTGACAGCCCTATTATACCGCCTAAATATGCATATGGGCCGCTATAAAAAAATACGTGTCGCTTATTTTTTGCTGTTCTACAAACCTGTGAAGTTTGATTAAAATCGGCGTGTATCACCTGGGAAACCTTACTTGTAAGTCAAATTTGTCTACAGGCATTAAAACACATTCAAGTTCAAATTCTGGGAACTTCGCTGCACCACATTGATCTTCACTTGTCATATCAGTGTTGCCAGTGTTGGTTGAAGCTTCAGTGCTCTATTAAACACCGTTTCGAAAACGGCGCTTTCTATCGAATAAGAAGGTTGTTCCTAATATTGAATTAAAGGCAAGAGGAAATTTACGACAGAAATTCTTGCTCCTCTTTGTTAATTGTTCCTCAACTGAATTATATTGGGGGCGAGGACCCCACCTTTAAATATTGGGGGGCAAAAGTGCTCTGCCCCCAACCTCGGCGCCTATGCACCCAAAAATACTTGCGTACGCCAGTGATACCAACGAAGGGGCGAATATATGCATGTATCTTGCTCAGAAGCTCTTTTATTTTCTTCCTTTTGTATGCAGATGTAAGACTGTTTTCTCTACGTCAATATTCAGAAAAAAAAAACTTTATAGTTGAGAATAATATGGATAATGAAAATAATAACTATTCAATTCTATAAAACAGACATATCAGCCTGTAAGGCTAATATGCGAGCTTCAAAACCTTTGTAAGTTGCGGGTTGCATAAACTTCTAGATGAAAATATTTGGATATTGCTAGTCCTTGTTAATATAAACGCAAGAGCCTCACTGTGTCAGTTACGTTAATTCCTATGGTTCACAGTCAGGCTAATAGACTGTCGCTAGCTGTTTTCTTCTACCATTCTACCAGGCTAACGTGCAGGCAATTTGTAAGCTAGTCGGAAGCTTGGGGGGGGGGGAAGCTAGCATGAATAAACACAAATAGGTTATTAGTATATAATTGGTATGGCATAAGAAACTTGTTCATGCATCATCGTCATTTCAGAATTTGTATGGGGGGGGATTCACCGATACAAGTAGTTTTTCATTAGTATACAATATAGATATATACCTACTATTGATCACAATATATACCGGGTAAGTGAAAAGTAACTAGATATGTTTTAATTGTTTATAAAAATATAATATTACTGATTTTATGTTGAAAGCAGTGTCAGATATAAAGTATTTATTACTGTAATATTTCACATTGGCTGCTTCACTTTGTTCAATTGTTGACTGCTGGATGCAGCACGAGCAATTGTAAACAAACATGGCGGACTGTTTATCTCTGTACAGCGAACTCAGGTTGCTGCTCATTAGGGACTGTGGAAATCGATTGTTTTTGTGCAGCGATGGTGGTGTACAGTGAGTGGAGTGAATCATGAATGCTACAAATCGTCCAGAGACATTTAGGAACTGTAAAACATAGTTAATGGCCATAGGCTTTATGAAAGACATAAGAAAAAAGGAATGGCCGCATATCCACATCACGATCGGACGAAAATTCACAATACGGTAAGAGTTTAAGAAATGTTTACCCGCAGCTCGTGAAAATAGATTATCAAGGAATGCAGTATGTGTGGTTTCGCAAAAAGAACTCAATATTCGTCCATGGAAACTCCATTGTGTATAACAATTGAGATTCAAGGACTGGCCGAAGAATGGAAGTCGGGGAATTAATGCTGGCTTAGCACGGAGGTTGGCCACAACTGTTTGAAAACATCTTCTGGAGTGACGAGGTCGCACTCTATGTTGATGATTTTGTCAGTCACCATAACAGATTACTGGGCATCACGTGATAATGATTCTCAAATGGCTATTGAGAGGATGCAAACTTGTTCAAAGTAACCGTATGTTGCGGAATGACGACAAGATTCATTGGCCCATATCTTCTGTGTCACATCATGAGTAGTTGAGACTGCATATATGTCCTAAATGTGTTGCCAACCCCTAAAATAAAATTATCTGTTTTTGTACTATTTTATTAAAATTTTACTAATTTTATCCTATTTTATGGTACAAATTATGGTGATTTTATACAATTTATGGTGATTTTATGATATTATACTGTTTTTGGTGATTTTTATCATATTTTTGCCATATTTATAGTAATTTTCAGTGTTGCCATACAACAAAAAATTATTGTAAAATATTTTTGATAATATACTTTGATATCTAAGTTGGTAACCCTTGATGGAAACACACAAATGGTTGAGAATACAAAGTTAACTTCCTAAGCCTCTAAAGAAACTTGTTCCTTCCCTTTTTTGTCCTTTCCTCAAGCGGTGAAGAGCAGGTGAATGAACTTGAAGGAACTACCTTGAAAGGGAGGGAGGAAGGAGACACAGGTGCATGAAAGAATGCTAGGAATTCCTTTGTTCACGGAGTAGAAGTAGGACCAACAAGTAGTTCTTTGTTATGCAAATTAGGGTGAGTGTTGGCAATAGGTCTTTGTTAAGAGGAATGTGGTTTATCGTTGAGGGTTCACGTACGCAGGTGGGAACAATGGATGCCGCAGATGTGTGTATATGTAATAAATTAGGGTCAATGACATGACGGCTTCCTTTATCCTTTGTGACAGGAATGGCGTTGGAGTGCGTACGTGACTGGATGCATGTACACAGAAGGAATTGTTTAGGGAGCGCAGCTGTATGTTATTTTTTTTATTTAGGACAGGAATGTCGTTGGAATGACTACATGACTGGATGCACGTACGCAAGGGTTAATGTTTTGATAGATGAAATTTTTTATAATAGGGTGGAAAGGTAAAATATTTCAATCATTGCAGGTTGTGTGGGATTGCCTCTTAACAGATAGTTGAAAGAACAAAGTGTCCTTGTTGTGTAGTAGTATTGGCTATTGATATTTTTATTGATAGGTAGATAAAATATTCATATTATGTCTAGAGACCATATTGATTGAATAGAGGATGAAAATCTAATCAAGTATGTTAATTTGTATTAATTTATGTTTAAATTTGCATGAATTATAAGCTGTTTTTGGTTCTTAGGAGATAGGAGAATATAGCCTGGTAAGAGGTAGTTCTTTCTGTTCTAACTTGTTTGAGCTTTGAGGCAGGAGGTGGAGCTTGTTATCTTGTATAGAAAGACTCCAGCAAATGAAAAACCAGACTTGGAGAATAGATTTACAACTTTTTATTCCAACCCAAAACTTGTAGGAACCAATAATAAAAGGAAAGAGGAGGGACTATGCAAGAACGAAGAACGAATGATAATTTGATTCCCATTGCTTGAAGGAGGTCCTTTACTGCTTAAAGATCCCTTTTCAATTGGCCTGTCCCCTGTCAACCAGCTTGTTTTATGATTCTGCCACTCGAGGATAAGGAAGATCGTCCCTTCCTTACCTGAGTTTATTTTTATTGCAGGGTGCAATAAACCTGATACCTGCCTTTAGGTTTATGAGGGGTACAATAAAATCTTTACCTGACCAGAGTCTTCTTTCCTTCTTTGCAACCAAACAAGATTTCTTTAAAATATTTTTGCATAAATTAGATTAATGAATTAATTATTCATGAATATTAATTAGTTGGTAATGAAAGGGTTAGAAAGAAGAATTTTTTCGTATTTAGCGTTTATTTAGCGGTATATTATGATATGTATCGTATAGATTAGTATATATTGTACACACATACCCAGATATTGTGGGAGGAAACGGAGAGAACTCTAAGAAAAGTATCTTATGCACTTTTACGGTCTTTTTACTGAATGATATGGGATTTTATTGATCTTTTAATGATGTTTGGGTGTACGAAACACAGTTGAATCACAAATGACGTATGTATATAAGTACTTTTTGGTAATGGACGTATGTATACGTGTTTGCCTGATATGGACAGGTGCATGCATATTGTTTTGTAACCATGTAAGTGTTTTACAGTCACCTTTAACGTAATGTAGGGTTGCATAACTTCTTCTTTGGTGACATGCTTGGTGAATGCAAACACCTGAAGTGTTTGTATTGTATTAATATTGGATTGCATTGTAGCCTTATATATTATGACTCTTTATGCATGTACCCTTATCTTCAACGTAATGTAGGGTTCTTTGGGGCATGCTAGCTGAAGGCAGACACCTGAAGTGTTTGTATTGTATTAATATTGATTTGTATTGTAGACTTATATATAGTGACTCTTTATGCATGTGCATTATCTTCAACGTAATGTTTGGTTCCATAAGATCTACTATTGGTATAATGATGGACACATAGCTTTTACCTTATCAGTTGTACTGTAGACATATATTATGCCTTATTATACATGTAACCTTACCTTGATACGTTTGTTAGGACCACTTATGATGATTCTAATGCTGCTTTTCATAACCTTATCCTTTGTTTGTTTTGTATCGTTATATATTGTGGTGCTTGACGTATGTAACTGATTTAACCATGTCTTAAATGTATAGTTGCGATATATATTGTGACTTTTTACGTATGTAAGTGCTTGTTAGACATATCTCGGTTGTATTTTAACCACATATACCATTTTTAATTTGCAAATAATTTATTTGTGCGTTCTTGTAGAAGACATTACGATGTCATCAGGGTTTGCAGTACATACTGATTTATTGTATGCTGTCACATAAATAACCTTATATGAACCATATGTATTCTTTTCCTTTATCTTATATAGAATACCATATTTATTTATAAGATACCAATATTTTGTATAAAGGTTTGAACGTCACATAAAGTATTATTAAACCATGTAAAAGTGATAGGTAAATACTTGATATGACACAGTATATGTATTCTTCCTTTATCTTATATAGAATACACATACTTCTTAATATGATACCTATTATTGGGTGTATAAAATAAAACATGGATTTGAAATTTGTGTTATTTGTTTATTAGCATTAATTCTTGATCTACAGTAGTAGGCTATTATTGATTAGAGATATTTTTATATATTTGTATTTAGGTGATTGATATATTTATAAGTATTCAATATAATAAATAATTATGTATTTGCAATTGTGATATTTCAATTGTATATTTCCGTATTTACAATATTGGTATTATTAATTGTATTTTTTCAATATTGATGTTTCATTTATATATTAGAATATTTACATATTTACAATATACTATTTACATATTTATAATATTTACAATATTTATATTATTTACAATATGCTATATACATATTTATAATATTTACAATATTTACATATTTACATTATTTACAATAACAATATACTATTTACGTATACACATATATACACGTAGGGAAGTGCCAATTGACGAGTGCTGTGAAAATATTTATGAAATTTGTTTCTGTCCGAGATTATTATGATTATGTCACTATGTTAGGACATATTTAACATAACATATATACAAATATTTATCGAACACTTATACCAATAATATCAATTATACGACACACATATTACTTTGATACCCGTACGGTAATGTTCTAAACTCGGTCATACTGTGAGGATCAAGTCGACGTCTTTTATTTTCAACTTTTTGATGTGTTTTAGTTTCAGGCCTGGATACAATGACAAACCCCGGCTTTCGAACAATCCTCCCTGGATTGTTTAACTGTTTACTGTCAACTTTATCGTGAATTAGATTATAAAAATGATCAAAATTAATTTCCTGGCGCGTACGATGATTTAAAGTTATACCCCTAATTTTAAATACATAATCTACATTGTCCGTACCAACCTCTTTTAAACGGTACGCATAATTCTTTGGCCCTATTCCTATAAATGCATTAATTTCCCACCCTTCAGGAACTTCGTTAGTTAGTTCACCCAGGTAGGAACCCAAGGAAAGCGGAGGTTTTTCATTATGTGGCTGTACAAACATAATACTATCGGTGTCGCAGTACAACACACGGTCAGGCCCTACTGTTGTTAATAATTCATAAAGTTTTAGACGCGCCCACGAGGTGATGAACGCGGCAAGGACAACATTTGAGAACTTCCATGGTTTGTTTTTGTTCTCAATGTTTTTATACGTTACAATGAGATGCCGCTCTCCAATAGGTAATACAGTTTGCACCTCGTATTGTGGTGACCACAGATAAGTCAAAAATTTTTCCGGAGTATCGACAATTACCGATTGCGATAAATCCGTTCGCTGTCCCCATTTTCCATATAGTGAATTGAGGAATATGTTAGAAATATACCTCAATCCCGGGTTCTTCCTTATATTATCATAATTTAATTTAATGCCTTCATGGGCATAATAGTCTGCAATATATTTTTGCTGGTCTTCTTCGGTTTTGCAAGAAGCAGGAAATCCCGAAGACTCCTGTTTCATTTGAAGAAAGGAATTCACATAGTCTTCAAACAGACCATTTGAATAATCCTCCTCGCCGCCAACCAGGTTAAATTCCCAGATTTCAATTACTTGCAGAATTTTGTATCCCAGCTGTAAAGCTACATGGAGTTCAGGGGTACAGTATGTGCCCGTTAAGGTTCGCTCGGAATCGCTATGCGCGCAATTGTCAATACTTTTTTCTATACACGTACGGCACAACCCAAACAAAAGACGCCCATTACATGCATATGGTAACACCGGAAAATACAAATCATTAGGGGGTAAAACAGTGCATTTTACTAACCCATGAATACTTTCCACGTCTGGAAAGTCTGGCCCCTTGTATATTTTTGGCTTACCTACAGGCAATGGTTTACGTGCCATCACCCAAGGGTATAACGATGTTACATCATAATATGCCACGGTTTCCTTGCTGGTACACTCGTACAAAGCATTAAAGCATTCTGTACGACCACCATGGAAACTATCTTTTGGTATTAGATGATCAACAAGATCCTTACAGTGAGTTTGAATAAACTCCTGCATGGACTTATCAGTCTTCACCCAATGATCCCATTCGCATTCCCACATTTGAACAACATTAAGATTTAATTTTTTCAGGAATGCTATTTTCGTGGTGGTTCTTTCATATCGGTCTTGTAAGGATATACCTTGCTTAGAGGTGGAATCCAAAGACACGTGTCGAAGTGTAGGATAGCAGGTCAAGCACCCGTGGAAAAAACACCCATGAAATTCGAAAACTGTATTCGTTCGAGGTTCAAACCCATCGACCTTATACCTCCCAAATCGTTTTTCCAAGCCATTTCCGGAATGTTGTATTTTATTACCTCTGGTACGTTCTAAATACCGTAACCAGTACATTCCCTTAAGGCTTTGTTGGTCACGATGGTCGAACCCATAGGGTGGAATAATTGGAATAATTTCTTTAGGCAAATATAAGATACGATAGGTCAGTATGGCCAAACTAGCAATAGTAGGCGCGACGATAAAACATCGAATGCCATTTGTTTTTTCCTCAATTAAGTTTGAAAATTTAATTACAGCTTCTGCTAAAATTTTGACATCATTTCGACAATACTCCACCATCTCCTTTTGGAGATCATACTCCTCGCCGCTAACAGCACGTTCTTGGTGCCAGGCGATTAGTTGTTGTCTTTCTTCCGTGTTTTTCGAGTCAGGATCAAAATATTCAAGAGCGGGAACCGGACCTACATAATTTTGATTTTCCAAAGTGTTAAATAGATATGGGAAATCTCCCTTTTTCAAATTTCCAGATAGACCTAAAGTTGTAGGGAGTTTTGATAATTTTACTCCCATATACAAATACGTGTCACGGAAGTAAATCTTTTGTCCTAAACGCATTTCAACAATTTTTTGCCCTGACATTATTACTTCAGGTGTATGATGATGGCTCGTTATCAAAGTTTTAGCACAGAACTGCATATCATAATTACTCCCATTATGGGAAAGTACAATGATTTTTTTAAACATTGGTCGAGTTATTAATACATGATTAACAAATCCATCAATGTCTTGGAAATCAAACGAACGGATACCATTTTTATCTCCGCATACAAAGCAAGGATCATCCAGCTTTGCGTCCTTACACTTGTAACAGGCATGAATACAATTTACGAAATTCACGTAATGTTCTTGTTCTCCCTGTTCATTTTTAGGAAGTAACATCGTTTCTACATCAAAGATGATATATAAAAAGGCCTCTACATGTTGCAAAGTAGCAGCCTGAACAAAACAAATGTGATCATCGTTCACATACGTATAACACATTTTACAATAACGTTCACCGCATTCGTGTTCAGACTTACAACCTCGCATGTCAAACATATCGCCACATTGGACACAAATTTTCTTCGTTTCGCATAAAGTCTTTCCGCGAGCAATCACCGTTTTATGATTGGCAAAACATTCTTCTGAAGAAAACAGTCTGCGACAATCACTACATTCGCGTTTAATATTATTAGCATTAGAAACATCGTGATACTTCTCGCACATCCTACATTTGAAGTTACACTTATGGTCTTCTGTATGATAATATCCTTCCAAACAATACTGACAATACCCATTTTTGTTCAATAGAGTTCTAATGTTTGTAATTAATTCATAGTGTCCTTCAGTATACAAAATGAAAATTTTCTTTGATGCATGTATTCCAGGATAAATTACAGTGTAGTCTCGAGTCGATCGGTTCTTTTCGTAAATAACAATTTGGTAATGAGGCATTAGCTTATTTTGGAACTTTTTCGCATCATCAATAGTACATCCATCACGGATTTCAATGTCAACTTTAGCATTGACACACAAATCCTTTGCCTGATTTAACAATCGTTTAGGATGATTTTTTAACTTGTAAACTTGGATATGACGATGATCAGCCCTAGCCATCCCAAGGACAATGCTCTTGGGAAGACAATACACATCCTTTTCCATTGGGATAGTACACTGTTCCAGGTGTGTTACAAGACTGCTATATTTTGCTGAACCCATAGATCGACCCCTACCTTTACGTGAATCAACAATATGAATTTTGAAAGTTACTTTGTCCCTAAATAAATAATTTTCATTACTATTTAAAACATTTTCAATACTCTGAAACAAAACCTCGTGACTTAATTCTGACTTTTGACGCCATGATATGTATATTGGCTTTTTGATCGTGGAAGCAGAACTTTCTATTGTCATGCCAACGTACATGTGTTCGTCGACCTCGTTTAACGTGTGCTCCTTTACAAATTCAAATAATGAATGAATGTATTTTTCTGGATCATAAATCCCATTAGTGCGCATACGTTCGATGGTAACTTCCTTTCCTGTTAGTCCAAAATAAGTATAATGTTTGGTTGTACTATTAACAATACGAAAATATTCGTCCGTTCCAGCACCATACATTACAGGTTCTGGTGCAGAATTATTGCTACGCTCAGGAAGAATACCGAGGAACTCATTGGACTCATCTGCAATTAAACCGAATGTTTTCCCTGAAGACACAAGTTCCATAAACTTTTCACGAGCTAAATTCCTCGTATTATCTTGGCGAAAGAAGCCTACATGATATAAATCAATAATATCTTTTGCAGACTTACATTTCTCCAAAACAACATGAGGATTACAGCCAAAATGCATGAACAATGCTTGCAATAGCTTGGAATAAGCTTCATTGCTTACCCTTGCACCCGTAGCATGGCATTGCGTTAACACTTCCCATGTAAATAAAACATCGTTTGGATTTTCATATTTACGCGCTTCTTGTGCTGCCAGCATGGTACAAATCACATTACGGCCATCCATTGTATCACTGTTTAAGTAAAATACTCACGTTTTAGTTTTTCAATTACTATTTGTTAGAACACTATAATTACTTCTTATTTATCAAAGGTGCACTTAAAAGTTTTTGAAATTACAATGTCACCAACTCCTCTTGAAAATGATAATGTCCCGCAACTTTTACAGTATAACGATGATTCAGCTGAAAGTTTATCGGCAATTGCACTAATACTTTCCGATAACTAAAATAATAAAGCTCCCGTAACTTTTGCAGTTTACCGTAGATAATCTTCTAAGATTATTCGTAAATCCTTAACTACTTTCCAGTAATTGTAATTTATAATCTAGTGTATAAATATTCTTCAAGTTAATTGTTTCAAGTTACGTAAAACCAGGGAACGTCTTCAGCATACAACTTCTTCTTTTATACTAATTTGTGATGCCGCTGTTATATACATGCAGACTATTTGATATATTCCACTACGTTTCTTTTTCTCGAAAATGACAAACTCTTGTAACTTTTTCAGTATAGAGATGATGCAGTTAAAAGTTTATTGACAAATTTTCCGATAACTGTAAATGTCAATGTCCCGTAATTTTTATCTAGCTGTTGTGTGTTTACAATTGCAACTCGTAGTGTTCAATCAGAAACGTCTTCACTGCAGCAGTACTTCTTCTAAACTGAAACAGCGCCGATTTCGCACGCCTTATATAGATGCAAAACGTACTCTCGTCCCCAGACGCATTCAGTTTGTAATCTCGCACCCAGGTGCATTTAGTTTGTAATCTCGTACCCAGGCTCATTTATTTTATAGTTTCGTACACAGATACTTTAAAATGTACGTGATTTTTTCTAAATTAGTATTAGTAATATTACGGACAGTGTTAATTATATTACATTATAACAAA